>NW_022589745.1:1477374-1550019 GCF_004348235.1 Phoca vitulina | reverse complement strand
AAAGTTTTTATGTATTTAAACTCTGCCTTTTGTTGTTCTCCCTCAAAGCCAAAAGAAACTCAAAAAAAAAAAAAAAGAACAAAAGAAAGATATTTCATCTCATGTATTTAGTAAGTGCAGGGCCATACTCCACCACATGCTAATCTTCTTTGAGATGACTATAAAGCTGAATGTTTTTTAAACAATGGGAATTAGGAGGCTTCTAGGCCTAGCAAGAATTTAGAAATGATTGGATTTGTTGCTGACGTTAACTAATTATATTGACTCATCAAAATCACTGTAGGAAATTTCCCAGAGAGCCGAAATCAATCTATCAACGCAGTTTTAATCCCTGTTGTGTGCCTCACACAGAGTCCACTGCTGTGGGTCCTGAAGTCACAGAACCTCCCTTCCCAGCGGGGCTGCATCCGCAGAAAGAGACAGGGCATGTACCTTCAATGAGAACTCAATACATTACCAAGCTTTTAGGATAGATCATTCTAAATTATGGCACCACATTGTCAGTTGTAAATTGTGCACCTATCAAAAAAATCAAACCAAAGATTTTCTTCCCCTCAAAGCTGCCTTTTATTGATTTATTCAAGAAATGCTTGTTGAGTGGCTGCCAGGTTCTGAGCCCTGTGCCGGGTAGATGGCCATGAGAGCAGTAACCGTGGAGCAGTGATCGGTTTGGGAAGGGCATCAGGACCAGGGTGCTCAGGTGCAGGGAGTTGGGTAGGGATGGGGACCTGAAGAACTTCCCCAGCAGGGGACAGCCCGAGCCAAGCTCTGCAGCCTATCGGGTCCCCATGGGGGAAGGCAGTGGGACAGGGCGAGGCCCTGTGGCATCTACAGGAACAAACCCACAGTGTGGCCTGGCGGGAATGGGAGATGCAGAGAGGAGACCTGGGCGAGGCGGCAGGGGAGGCCAAGTGGGGGCCGGACACACCGGGGCGCATACCAGCATGGTCCTCCAGTGAGGGGGAGGAAGTGACATGATTGCATGTGTGCAGGCTGATTCTGGTGCTCCGTGGAAGATGGAGCAGAGAAAAGTACCCAAGAGGAGCCACAGACAGGGACACCAATATGGGTCCAGATGACTGGTGCCTGCAACTTGCAGCTCAAAAAGCTCAAGACTTTTAAAAGGGCAGGGGGTGGGGGGGAGAATTGAAAAAGACCAGAATGCCTGGAATTCAGAGTGTTAGGTTGTAAAATGATAGAGAGCAAGAACAACTGGTGTGAGAAACATATACAGAAATATACATACCACATATACGGTCTGTGTATATATGTATATTAAAGATGTTTTATTTATTTGAGAGAGAGAGAGAGACAGAGAGAACATGAGCAGGGGGAGGGGCAGAGAGAGAGAGAGAAGCAGACTCCCCGCTGAGCAGGGAGCCCATTGTGGGGCTCCATCCCAGGACCCTGAGACCATGACCTGAGCTGAAGTCAGATGCTTAAATAACTGAGCCACCCAGGCACCCCTTAAATACAGTATATTTATGTACAAATGCATGTAATTATTTCTATAAACATATGTATTGTTAATGTGTAAATATAGGATATTTACATACATGTATGTAAATAGAGATATACATAGATACATTGCAATTCCTCCCGCCCTTCTTAATATCTTAGGATGGATAAGGCAGTATCTGTGCTTAAATACTGTTTCTGGGGCACCTGGGTGGCTCAGTCGGTTAAGCATCTGTCTTTGGCTCAGATCATGATCCCAGGGTCCTGGGATGGAACCCTGCATCAGGATCCTTGCTCAGCGGGAAGCCTGCTTCTCCCTCTGCTTGTGCTCTCTCTCTCTCTCTGACAAATAAATAAATCTTAAAAAAAAAATAAAAAATAATGTTGTTTCTGATGACTTCTTTCTTTCTGAACATCCATCCTATAAGAAATCACTCCAGTGGTCGTAACTTGCTGTTTACTAGGTACATACTCTGCCAGACACTGTGATAAGGACTTTGGATGGGTTTTCTTAGTTAACCACACATGAATGCTGGAATAAGTTATCCTCATCTCATAGGTGAGGTCCATGAGGTTTGTCTGAGATGAAGCAGTTTTCCAAGTGGCATAAAAGTGGAAACACTGCAGGTAGGGGCGGGTCCACTTGGTCTTTGGGAGCCCTCATTCTCAAGCGAGTGTGGACTTGGATCATGAAGTCTTCTGATTTCCCATTTGGAACAAATCTCACAGATCATTACTTCAGGCTCGTCCCTCCATGGCCAAGGAAAGCTAGGACTGAGAAGCAAGCACCCTTCCCCGGTTGCTCAGATCATCAGGGTGGACCTGGAGCCACACTCTGGGCGTCTGCCTCCCTGGCCTGCTGCTTTATTACAATAGTCTTCAATATGAACAATAATTAAAAGTGAACACATTGGTTTATACACACTGCAAAAGCAAATGTTTTAACCAAACTAATGAAGAAGCAAATTCAAATGTCGCCCTATGCAAATAAGGTCCCCTTAGAATTTATGTGTAAATCACACCTTTGCAAATCGAATTGTCAGCTGGCCCTTCACTTGGGGCTCATTGGGTAGTGCCCAGAGTTCTTAGACTTTAAGGTCCTTTGCCTTTTCCTTGTCATCAAAGAATTTATGATTTATTACTAAAATATCAAAGACTCTGGAGCAGAGTTGTTAGCTTCGGATCCACAGGATTGCAGAGGTGTGCGAGCCCTCTGCAAACATGAGGGAAATCGTAGCTGTGTGTGTCTGCACACCCTCGAGTTCCTTGTTTATAAGTGCTATTTTTCTGGGGAGCTAATCCATAGTTCTCACAAGGTTTTAAGGAAATGCACCCCAAATTACAGGCAACACTAAAATATGGGGGCTTTCAGGCCAATAAAGAGTTACTGATGGAATAATACAATTTTCTGTGGTGGTGTTTTTGACAAACATGTTGATTTTTAATTAGACTACAAGGAAATGTAGAGGTAACTGCAAATGGTTCTCTTAGCTGCTTTACACATTTACAAGCAGCCCAGGAGTTTCCAGGCTGAGGACTATAAGAGCCCAGGCCATCCACCCTGGGTGCACCTGGGCTCTTGGATGTGGCGCATCCCACACTTACCTGTTCTGCTGTCCGTGTGCCGCCTGTGCTCTTACGACCACTTCACGTGCGTCTATGAACTCTTCCTCTCCAGGCTGCTCCTTCCACTTTGGGAGGCTGTGATCACTAGATGGTTCCTTTCGCAGGTGCACGCTGCGACCCTGTCATGGTTAGTTTTATGTGTCAACCTGACTGGGCTAAGGGATACGCAGAGAGCTGGACCAATAGTATTTCTGGGTGTGTCTGTGAGGTTGTTTCAGGAAGACATTAACATTTGAATCCATAGATTAGTAAAGGAGAACACTCTTACCAATGTGGGTGGGCATCAGCCAACCAATCTACTAAGGGCCTGAATATAACAAAAGGGCACAGAAAGAGCGAATTTGCTCTTTTGCTTGAGCTGGGATGTCTATTTTTCCTGAGCTGGGATGTCAACTCTGTTGTTTCTCAGGCCTTCACACTCGGATTGGGACTTTCATTATTGGCTCTCCTGGATCTCAGTCCTTTGGGTTTGGCCTGGAAGGACACCACCCACTTCCCTGGTTCTCCAGCTGGCAGATGGCAGATCTTGGGACTTCTCAGCCTCCATAACTAACTGTGCCAATTCCTATAATAAATATACTATCTATCTATCTATCTATCTATCTATCTATCTATCTATCTATCCATCCATACATCCATCCATACATCCATCTATCTATCCATCCACCCAACCATCTATTCATCCATCCATCCATACATACATACATATACACATACATCTATCCATCCACCCATCCATTTATCCATCCACCCATCCATCCATTCATCTATTCACCTATCCATCTATCCATCCATACATACATACATATATACATACATCTATCCATCCACCCATCCAACTGTTCATCCATCCATCCATCTGTCTACCCATCCATCCATCTTTCCATCTATCCATCTATCTACCCATCCATCCATCCATCCATCCATCCATGCATTTATCTATCTATCTATCTATCTATCTATCTATCTATCTATCTATCATCCATACATCCATCCATACATCCATCTATCTATGCATCCACCCAACCATCTATTCATCCATCCATCCATACATACATATACACATACATCTATCCATCCACCCATCCATCTATTCATCTATCCATCCATCCATCCATCCATCCATCCATCCATCTTTCTATCCATCCAACCATCTTTCCATCTATCCATCTATCTACCCATCCATACATACATACATCCATCTATCCATCCATCCATCCAACTATCCATCTATCATCTATCTATCCATCCATCCATTCATTTATTCACCTATCCATCCATCCGTCCATCCATCCATCCATCCATCCATCCATTTATCTATCTATCTATCTATCTATCCATCCATCCATCCATCCATCTTTGCATCCATTCATCCATCCATCTATACATCATCTGTCTATCCATCCAACCATCAATCTTCTATATCATTATTTGTCTATCAATCTAACATCTATCTATCTATCTATCTACCTATCTATCATCTATCTATCTTTTCATCCATCCATCCATCCATCCACCCTGTTGGTAATGTTTCTCTGCAGAACCCTGACTAATATACACCCTATTTGCCTTGGTCCCCACTCCAGGGTTAGATAGATATGTCTAATCATGTACCCTCTTCATGACAACCACTATTACCCCCTGTGTCTACCCTCCTCCATGCTCCTGTCCTCAGCTTCTTCCCCTGACCCTCAAACCCTATGCTCTCTGGTCTCTGGTATCTAATCAGATGAAGATGGATACCAGAGAGGAGTTTTGACCAGCTCAAAGTAGTTAGAGGGACATCACTTCCCCTTTTCCTACCACTACACTTTCCTTTAAAAAATATTAAAAAGCAGTAAGTTCTTTGGCACTTATATTGCACTGAAGGCTCATAAGACAATAAAAAATCTTTTTTTTTTTATGTGCTATCTTTAAACCATGGCTTTTCCCCTATGCCTCAAATGTCCAGTTATTTTTATGAACAAAATATAACATTTTTTATTTGTCCGTAATAGATTCTATTATTTAAGACTCACACCCCTTCTGTGACAAGCCCCCAGGGGCATCTTTGGAAAACATTATAAAGAACAGTTTACAAGCCGGATGGTGTGGTCTGGTGGTGTCTTACTGTTGTCACAAATTTGACTACTTTTTATTTCCTACATCTATATGTGATCAAATTGTTCTGTTTTCTACCGGCCTTTGCTATCTTTTGACACATCATGGTCAGCTGTGGTGTGGATATATTTGAGCATGAAATTGGGAAAACTGTAAAAGAGAAAAACAATGTTCCTCACTCTTTACAAGTTAGTATGGTTTCATTCACCTTCTTCCTAAGAATGTGTATTCCTACTTTTCTCTGGGTGTCCTGTCCTGCCTCCATTATTGTCTCTCTCCCTCTTTTGCCCCCTTCAGCTGCCAGCATGCTGGGACCCCAGGCAGAGCGCAGGGGGGTGGGTTCGCCCTGGTCACTGGTCCCCACCTGGAGCGGTCCTGCCCAGGACCTGGCTCACTGTACTAATGTTCTTTTTTTTTTTTAAGATTTTATTTATTTATTTGACATAGAGAGACAGGGAGAGAGGGAACACAATCAGGGGGAGTGGGAGAGGGAGAAGCAGGCTCCCTGCTGAGCAGTGAACCTGATGTGGGGCTCAATCCCAGGGCCCTGGGATCATGACATGAGCTGAAGGCAGACACTTAAACAACTGAGCCACGCAGGCGCCCCTGTACTAATGTTCTTGGTAAATGGCATTTTTACAGGACACTAGATAACACAATGACTTAAATATATATCATGAGCCATAATAACAGAAAGGTATCACTCTACTTAAATATTCTCATTTTATAACAGAAACATGAGGTTTTATAGTAACTTGGAAATGATGGTCTTTATTTAAATTCAATATCTTGCGTATACTATATTCATAGTCCCATAACACATTCCAAAGCTCCAAATATAAGTTATATTTAACCATTTTCTAAGAAAAGTACAAATTAGTATTTCCTTTAATTTAAAGTAAAATATTATTCTCATGTGTTTTTCTTCACATCACTTTGTCACAAAAAGACCAATAGGACATTTAATAAATAATAACAAGAAGAAGAACAAGAAGAAAAATGACTGTAGTGTCATTTGCTACTTTGTTCACAAGAAACAGAATAGTTTCCACATGCAGATAAATCTGTTAAATAATCATTTTTATGGCCATCAAAAGTAATTTACAAATGCACAAATTGATAACATGCCTTTCTCAGTCACACCACATATCATTTATTTCACCTATAAAATCTTACTGCATTTCTGATTAACCATGCTCGTGAAAGGTTATCAATAGGAAAGCCAAAGCCTCATGCTCGCATGATAAATACTCATCCTCTTTGTCTACTTGCTGCTACCCCTTCTGCTGTGTGCACCCACGCACACACACTGCCCTGA
This sequence comes from Phoca vitulina, assembly GCF_004348235.1. Lineage (NCBI taxonomy): Eukaryota > Metazoa > Chordata > Mammalia > Carnivora > Phocidae > Phoca > Phoca vitulina. The sequence continues at coordinate 1,543,517 of NW_022589745.1, read as the reverse complement.
CCCGCTTTGTGTGCTCATGTGTCTGTGTGTGTGTGTTCTCTGTGCTTCTCAAGTGGAGGAAGGATGATAATAGGAGACAAGCTGAGAAAACCAGTGTGCTCTTTGCACCACATACGTCCGAGCAAGCTTCACCTAGAATCAAGTTGCTACAGGTAGTGTGCTAAAACTACACTACTCTGCAGATACCTTGATGATGTCTTTAGAAATTCCAAATATTTTGCTGAGAAAGCACGAGAATTAAGAAGTCAGGTTAACAAGATGACTAGTTATAAGGTCACATATGCTCAAATTGATCACAGTCCTAGATACCAACAGCAAGAGTAGAGAATTAAATTCATGAAAGCATCAAACCTCCTCGCATAAAAAAACAAATATAAGACCTCTACACTGAAAACTATTCACCATTATTGAGGGAAATTAAAAAAAACAAATAGATGGAGAACTATACCATGCTAGAGGCTTGGAAAAATCAACATTTACATTAATTTCAATTTGTCTCACACTGATATGTTGAAACAAAGTTTTAGCAGAGTTGTTTTTCTTTTGAATATTAAAAAACTGTTTCTAAAATTCATATGCACACTCATGTGCACGCACATGTGCACACACTCACGTGCACATGCTCACGCACAGACATGCTCACAATTGGCCAGGGCAATCTTGAAAGAAGAAACACATAACTGGGGGATGTAAGCTACCAGATATGAAGATCTATTATAAAGCTATAGTTATTAAGGCAGAATGGTGGGATAGATTTAAAAAACCCAACAGAACAAAATAGATTACGGAATCAGACCCACACATAAAAGTAATCTGATTTATTAAAAAATATATTACTATAATGTAGTGGGCTAATGAGACTCTTTTGGATTAATTGTGCTAGGTCAATTGGATATATACATGGAAAAATTAATTTTAACTCCTACTTTACCAATTCACAAAAATAAATTCTTATGCACTGCAGATCTAAAAGTGAAACATTAAAAATAAATTTTTAGATGAAAATGATGTATCTTTTTTATGACTAGGAGTAGGCAAAGATGTCTTAAAAAGGACAAAAACCTGTAGGCAAATAGTGATATATTTGACTATAACAAGATTGACTACTTTTGTTTATCAAAATATACCATTAAAAGTGTGAAAAGACAAACCGTACAGAGAAGGAGAATAGATACATCTACCCAACAAAAGGCTCACACTGAGAATACGTAATGAACTTGAACAAATCAATAGCAACAAAAAAGCCAATCGAAAAATGGGCACGCCACTTAACTAGGCACTTCATAAAACATATCAAAATAACCAATGAATATATAAAAAGATACTCAACTTCATTCATCATCAGGAACATGCAAATTAACTTTACAATTGAGAACTGTCAGAAGAGCTAAAATGAAGAAAGACTTTCTATGCCAAGTTATACTGAAGACTGGAACAGCCAGAACTCCATACATTTCTGGCAGAAGTATAAATTGGTACAACTTTGGAAAACAATTGGACGGTTGTACAAAAACATTGTTAGTAGCACTATTCACAATGGCTAAACACTGGAAACCCAGCGCCTGTGCTATAGATCCATCAATTGCCGCGTCATACAATGGGGCTCAGGGATGGTGAGGGCGGGCTTACCAAGCTACAACAATGTGTGTGCATCTCAGAAGCCCAGTGTCAAGCAAAACGAGCTGGACATGAAAGACTACAGGCTGCCTCCTATACATATAAATTCCAGAAACGGGCAAAATTAATCCATGCTGTGTGGGTTGGGATAGTGGTTCCCTTGGAGGCAGGGTGGTAACTGTGAAGGGACACAGGGGTGGCTTCTGGGAAGCTGGTTATACCCCAATTCTCGATTAAGGCTTGATAAATACAGGTGTGTTCTGCTTGTGAAAATTCATTATACCATATGCTATATAACTATGATTTGATACTTTTACTAATGGTTGTTACCCTTCCATAAAAAAATCCCCCAAATCATGTCTCTTCATATAAAACAACGTAAGTCGATGAAATCGATGATTTTTCCAAACCTTTAATTTCAAAAACTGATTTCTGTGTCTGAGTGGCGTTAAGCAGTCTTGACTTTGCACGGTGACATTGCTCCCATTAGCCAGTCTGGCTCAGCAATATTAATTCAGATTCTTAGAGAGTCTTCAATATAAAATTCACACAAACTCTTTTTTTATACTCTACCTTCAAGGTCTCAAATTTTGGCATAGCTTATTCTGTGATGAGAGGTGTTTTCCTGTAAAATCTTTGATCAAGATCATCTCTCAGAGTGGAATGCATATCATGGGCTATATTTATGTAAGTTTGGTTATACTCGGATCTTTTTAGACTGTCTCTGAATATCAATTAAAGAAGAAGTTCATCGATATCATTTTGGAAAGTGCAGCTAATAAAAATGTGAGGCAATGTGAATACTTTCTAGTAAAAAATTTTCCTACCCATAGGTGAGAATGTATTTTTGAATGGCTGGCCAAATGCCAAACCTGCTGTTTCTACCTGCTCCTTCCTCCAGGGTCAGAAAAGGGCACAGTGGAGGAGGTGCCCCCCCCCCCCGCCACTCTTTGGTTGTTGGTTGTGTTCTCAACAGGGACAACAGGCCCAGGAGGCAAGTGGGGCGTGAGGTCCCTCCGGCTCCCAGCTTGCAGAGCCCTGTGCCCCGGTGCTCCAAGCCAGACGCGCATTTTCTGTTTGGCAAAAAGGTCTGGTGGGAGCTAGCCAGATCTTACTCCCTTTTAGCCAGATTTCTCCAAAATCTTTCTTCCTCAATCTCTCTGTTTCTCTGTCTAAACCAGTGATTCCAAGACTTTCAGAATAGTGTAAACCCCTTGATCCTAAATTTTTAAAGGATTAGGTGGTCTTGGTCTAGAATAGCCTTATTATCTGTGAATATCTTATTCAGATTTTACATAAAAAAAATGACAGCAAGCATACAGATATAGTCCATTTTGCCATTCCACGACATGATTTAATGGCCGAAACAGTAAATACTAAGTCACTCATATCCTTTTTTCTTCCTATTTTGTCCTTGTTTCTTCAGTCCAGTGGATCTCCTTGCCTGCCCCGCCCACGTCTCCCCAGTCCACCCCACATACACAGGTGCACACACTCACGTGCACACGCTCATGCACAGACACACTCCCACACCCACACTCGGCACCCGTCCCAAATCACCTCATCAATATTTCTGTCCTAGTCTATTGAGTTTTCCCATACTTACAGTTGGCATTTCTCACAGTCTGGTTTGCTGTTAGGTCTTCTGTCCATGAATTTCTGGATGGTCTTTACACTCGACTCGGGCATGTGTGTGCAAACCCCCTGGAGAAAGGTAGCTATAAGCCGTCACCCGACATTGAGGCAGAGCCACCGATAGCCCCTTGTTCTTGGCATGTATGTTGTTTTAATGCCGTGTAATTATGTGAACTTGAAGCTGTACTTGGGTTTGAGAACTGTCCTTGAGTGTGTGTTCTGCAATAAATTATTTAAGTGAGATGTGGAGGAACTAATTAGTTAATAACCATAATTGGGATTAAAGAGTAATTTTGATTTTTAAAAGATGCTTAAAAGGGTAAATATTCAGTTGTCTCATTTTGCTATTAAGAAGAAGCAAACCTCTTTAAGTGACTTCACATAATGGAAAGCATAGGTGGGTTAAATGCTACCCTGGGTTTGAGGTGACAAGCCATTGTCAAACCCCCGCTGAAGGCGGGCTACCAGGAGCAAGCTGCTCACTTGTGCTCTGCCCTGAGGACATCGACTATTATTATTTACGTTTTGTGTTGCTCAGTAAATGTACATTGCGCAGAACAATAGATTAAATCATGCTGAACAAAGAACACGATTCCAGCCCCCAGGAGGAGACTTAAATTTTAGATGCTAAGTGACACAGCTCAGGATTGCAGAGTGGGTGTGGGGCATCCTAAGCGCTGTGAATTAGGGAGGGGCTCAAGCTTTATTAGCAAGAGAGTGAGGAGTGAGCACTGGGGAGTGAGGAAGGCAGTGCATGAAAAACAAAGCACAATTCAGCTTAAGAAGAGAAAAGAAGGCAGCAGGAAGGAGGAGGAAAAACCCAGATAATGAAAGAGCTACCAGGCCAGAAGATGGGCTGAATGAAGTGAGCCCCTTCCTGTCCCTTGCTCCCCCTGCTTCAAGCAAGCTCAAATATGTATCTACTCCCAGAAGCATCTTCACACGTGGCCTCCAAGAGAAAACCCAGCTGCTTACCTTGGCAGACAAGCAAGGGCTTTCCCCCTTGGTTCCAATCCACTGCGTGTGTCCAAACCCCCAGGCCCCGGACATCCCCACTCCTCAGGCTTCCAACACCTCCACTCTGCAGACATTTTCTCCCTCCAGACCAGGCCATTCCTTCACTTCTGCGATCAAGCGCTAAATGAGTGTGACATTTAGTAAATTCTCCAGGAGTTCAGAGAAAGGGTGATGCTTGGTAAGCCTTATAAAAAAAGATTTGAGCTGAATACACTTAAAAAAATCTATATTATTTAATTTGATTATTAGTCAGTAGGTTTCCTGAAATTTCTCTTTCTGAAGTCCATCAAAATATCAAAGCATTAATGAAGAATATTGTTCATGATCTATAATTCATTACCTCCACACAGTCGGTTTTATTTTCTGTTTATCTTCAATTATATCAATACATAGATTTACATAGATTTACTAATAGCATACATATAATTTTATTTGGTTTCATTATTTTTATATCACTGTATTTATTTTACCTCCCATAATATAATATTAATATTTATTCTATACTGTAGAGTTTCTTTGCCACAGATGTATAGCCCTTCTTTTATTGGGATACTTACATTGATTATTTCCTTAAAATAAATGTATTTATTTTAATGTACATAAGAATTTTAGGTCAAATAATAAGTATAGTCAATGCTCAATAATGTGATTATCATATTAATTAATTAATTAATATTTTGATTTTTTTATTCTTTTTTATACTTTTTGTCTTTTTAACTTTTTAAAATTTTCATTGTTTAGCTTTTTTTCTGTCCTCTTTTCTTTTTCTTTTTTTGATAATGTGATTATTAAACAGGCTCCTTGATATTTAACACCTTAGTTAGCCATCAATATACATAACAATTGCCCTGGAAGCTTGCTTAGAAATACAGGTTCTCTGAGTTTTACCAGGAGATCTGTATACACAGGATGACTGAGGTTTCTGAATTGTAAACATCATCTCAGGTGATTCTAATATAGATATTCACATTATCAAATATAAAGTCAGAAATAGACAGATGCAAAGAGGTAAGGAAGGCCTAGTTTTATCTTGCCTCAATTGTCCTACTAAAATACTGTTCTAAACATATTGTAGAAATTTAGGTTAGCACAACGTCAAGAACAATTATGTTTTTAGTATTTTTTAAATGTTCTTGGATGTTCCTATGAAATGCATCTTCATCCTATGATGTTACTTTATTTAAATATTAATTTATTTAAAAAGAGAGGCTAAAACACTGAAAGAAAATAGTATTATTTCATAGACATCCCATTTGCAAATAGACACAAGATAAAGGCAGTTCTAAGGGTGGAATATGAATATTTGCAGATACAGGCACCTTTGTAAAGAACGCACTGCATGAACTTTAGTGCCGAATAGAACTTTTTCAAAAGCTTAAGAGGATCACACATTCTTTATATGTTTCTTATGCTCATATAACAATGTGAAAAACTTTATTACCGCTATGGGTTAGAATAACAAGTCCGAGACGTTCTCTCCTTGAGCCATTTTCAGCCCCCAGCTTTTCCAGGAAAAAAAAAAAAAAGACAATTTAACCAGCTAAGGTGGCATACTTGATTTGAGTGGCAGAGAAGGTGGACATTTAAAGGGTAGATTACCGAAGACAGGGAACAGGAGAGAGATGATAAAGTCTCTGGGACCCCTGGGTGATGGCCCTCTCTCCAGAGACTCCAGGCAAGAGCTTGCAGACTTGTTGTAAAATGCATCCCTCGATTCACACAAAGCCGGACCAAACTACAAAACCTTATTGACTTGGGTTATCTGATCATAACCTCTGACTAAATCATTGGTTAAAAATTAAACTAAACTATATTATACACCGGAACTAACATAACATTGCATGTTAACTAATTGGAGTTAAAATTAAAACTTAAAAAAAAAAAAACTAAATGGGAGCCAGGGAGACACCTAGATAGGCAGGCTTAAGAACAAAAACAAACAAACAAAAAAATAAAACAGAAACTTCTGTGACTGCATAGGGAGCTGAGAGGAAGAAAGATTCTAGGCCTGTGTACAGGCTCTGGAATTACCAGTAAGACAAAATAAACAACCCGCCCCCCATGAATAAAGCCCCACAGCCCTCTGCAGAGAAGAAAGCAATGGAATCCAGAGTTGTTTCAACATATTATCTACGATGTTCTATTTCCAACCAAAAATTGTTAGACATACAAATAAAAAGGAGAATATTACCCAAACTAAGGAAATGTTATCCTGAAGTTATGTTAATGTTGGATTTTGTAATCAGTAACTTAGAAGCAGTTATTATAAATACGTTCAAATAGTTAAATAAAATATGATCAAATAGTTGAGTGAAATATACTATTAATGAGTAAACAGTTAGGAAATCTTTAACAGTTTAGGAAATCTTAATGGGGAAATGAAAACTATGCAAAAAAACAGATGGAAATTCTAGAGCTGGGATGTTCAATACATGTCATAAAAATTCACTAAGTGGTTTTATCAGCAGCTTTGAGATGGCAGAAAAATCAACTTAAAGAAGATAGACCAATAAAAATTATCCAATTTAAAGAGCACAAGAGAGAAGATTGAATAAAAATGAGGAGAGACTCATCAAGCTTTCCAAAAGATGTGTAATTGGAGTTCCAAAAGGAGCAAAGAAAATACAGATCACACAGAAAATAGAGTGAAAATGTCTAAAAATTTGCTAAATTTGATTAAAAACATCAATTTATAAATTTATAAGCTCAAAAAGCCCCAAGTAAGATACTCACAAAGACAAATTCATCTAGACATTATATTCAAACCTCTAAAAACTTAAAGACAAAGCAAAAATCTTGAAAGCAGTGAGAGAAAAATGACAATTCACATATGAAAATACAATGATATAATTAATAGTTGACTTCTCATCCAAAACAATGAAATCTATAGAAATTAGAACAGAAAAAAATATGTCTTCTATATCTAATGAAACTATCCTTTAAAAACAAAGGCAAAGATGGTTAGCCTGGTGATGGGTATTGAGGAGGGCACGTTCTGCATGGAGCACTGGGTGTTATGCACAAACAATGAATCATGGAACACTATATCTAAAACTAATGATGTAATGTATGGGGATTAACATAACAATAAAAAATTTTAAAAACAAAGGCAAAACTAAGACTTTTTTTTCTTTTTACAGAGAGAGTGTGAGAGCCAGGGGAGGGGCAGAGGGAGCGGAAGAGAGAGAATCCCAAGCAGACTCCCCACTGAGCAGGAGCCTGAAGCGGTGCTCAATCTCATGACCCTGAGATATGACCTGAGCCGATGTCAAGAGTTAGATGTTCAACTGACTGAGCCACCCAGGTCCCCAAAATTAAGATATTTTTGATGCACATTGATAGAATTCTATTGCTATCAGATCTGCCCTATAAAAAATACTAAACGAAGTCTTTCACACAGAAGGTACATGACAACAGATAAAACTTAAGGTCCTGGGAAGAATAAAGAACACAAGAGATAATAAATATGTGGGTAGATATGTGAGATCACATTTCTGTGATTTTAAAATGAAATATTGTTTGATTATACATATATTTATATTTTATTATTATTTATTAAAACTATATAAAATGTTGTTTTAATATTATATATATATATACATATATATATATATATCTTCGGTTCTCTTGATTTTATTAAAGACATATGACTGTAAAGCCAAATTTATAAAACCAAATTTTGTATTATAATGCAATTATAATGTATAGTGTTGTAATACATATGATAAAAGAACAAAGGTGTGGAAGGGAATGGAGATATACTGGCATAAAGTTTTTACATTATATTGGATGTATATTTGAAACATATGTTAAACATATTTTTAAGCTGTTTTTCATTTAAAACATTCAAATACCAGACTAACCAAGTTTCACCTGGACGCTTGCACGTCCTAGCACCAGCCCGTTAACTGGTCAGAACATCTAAGGCTACATGGGATTGTCAGAGATGTGATCACCTTTTATGGCAACCCTATCATCAAGCGGCAAAATGATGATCATTCATAGGCAATTGGAAATAGGCAGAACACGTGGCTACTTTACAGAGAGCACGTGGGAGAAGGCAAGCCCTTCCACGTGCTTAAACTGCACACACTGCAGACAGGGTGGACGTTCACGGTGTGACTGGGGGAGGGTCATGCGTGGGTCTCCCACTTCACTCCCTTGTTGCCTCATTAGTAGTGCTCCCAAGCTCTTGAACACACCTTCTCCCAGGGCCAGCTTTGAAGTCTACCCTAGAGGATCCTGTGGATTTAGACAAATGCCCAGGTGTCCAATATCCCTCTTGTGAGTACTTCTCATCTGGGAAAAGCAACTGATCTGGAAGATGGTGGAGATGGCAGGAAAGTTACAGGGTCATGGTGAGGTGGGAATGGATCATTTATTAATAAGATATAAATTCTGAGAAATCCCCAACGGAGAATGGGAGTTGTGGTGGAAATGCCCCAGGACCATATCTCCTAGGGGCTCTTTGGATCAGTGACGTGATTTGTTTTCTTTTTTTCCAAGAGTGGGAATAAATCCCCTGAGGCTGCCATCCAAGCTCCTACTGCTTCTCTGTTCCCTTCTAGAAACAGGTGCAGGGAATCCTGTGTGCTCTACCTCAGGAGTTTAGCCTGGGCCCATTAAGTGTTCTACTGGCTCCCAAAATCAGAGTTTCAAGGCATACATATGTGTCTTACTTGTTCATTCAGCAAACTTGCCATATACTTCCCATTGTCCTGGTTCTAAGTCCTGTGGAGGTTACACTGATGAACAAACATTGAGAACTTTTCTTGTAGGATCTAATAGAAGAATATCTGCATATAGCAATGCATGATAAATACCACATGAGCACTTTGTACAAATCGAGCACCAAATGGTGACCTTGTTTGGCTCTGTGCTCTGAGCCCACAGAAGGCAGAGGAAGTGTGCTTTGGGCTAGAATGATCAGGAAAATCTTCCTTGAGAAAGTTAAACCTGAACTGACTTAAGAGACAGTATTTACTCAGAGAGGAAGGAGACAGCTCTCCAGTTTGAGGTAAGGATTCAGAGTCATGATTCAGGGGTAGCGATGCCCCAGGAAGAATGAAGAAGCCAGATTCAACTGGGGGATGGGGGGAGATGGGGATGTTCCAGGAAAGTAGACGGAAACCAGGAGAACATGAAGCCAGGCTGCAGACCCAAGACTTTGCCCTGAACAAAATGATGGTTGTTAGATATGGAGAGTGATGGTTTAGAAATATGATCTGGGAGCTCTGTGGACAGAGGATCAGAGTTAAACACAGAAGTAGAGAACTAATTCAGTCCCTAAGGCAGATAGTAACAGGAGAAAAAGTAGTAGAAATGGGTTATAGGGATAGATAGAGACATATGAAGATTGTTTTGCTTTTCTTTTTAAATAATTAGTAGGTTTGAGTGGCAGATTGAATTGGTGGATGGAGCAGAGAGGGCAAAAGAATCGGGGCTGCTTTCCCGGGACTGAATCCAGGGGGCTGGGCGAACGCAAGAACCACAGCAGCACACGAGGAGCCGCAGTGGACTGTGGATGTGGTCGGAGAGCGAGGCGTCAGCTTCTCTGAGGCTGAAACATGAATGCACAACTGGAAATTATAGTATGAAATGGAATGTGAGTGACCAGAACTTCTAGGAAAAGACAGCGAGTTACCTTTTGGGGAGATTGATACAGAAATGATACTGGAAACCCAGGAAACGCTGAGGTCTCTGAGAAGGAACTCATTTAAAGAGGATGCCTCATCAAGTACATTGACATCTGCAAGTCTGTGCTGAGCAAGTTAAACTTGTGTTCGGCCCCTGTGCCTGCCGTCCGTCCTCCTGTTCAGAGTTTAGATACTACATTGATTGCAGCATGGACGTCAATAGCAGCCATGGATGCCAAGTCAAATGGACTGTCATTTATTTATGACTTTCCCTGTGCATTTGAAAATTCTGTGAGACCTGCCTTAGATGTAAGTTTCCATTCTTTCTGGTTTATTGCTGCTCCACCAATTGATATCTCATCCTTGGAATGCAGAGGCTATCAAAGCAACAATTATTTATTGATTTTTGACCATGTGCCAGGCACTGTGCTAGGCACTGGGGATACAAAATAAATAAGTCATGGTCCATGCTCAGAATTGATTAGGGGGAAGGCCACATAGGCAGTTACCCATTATAAAAGTACATAAAGAGTACACTAATAGAGATATAATCAATAATAGAGCTATAAGAGAGTTATAAATCAATAAATTACCATGGAAGTGTAGATGACGGGAAGAGAAAGCTTCTCCCCGGATGTGACACTTGATCTGGGCCTTGAAGAATGAATAAGAGTATGGGCAAAGCCTTCCCAGGTGGCAGAACCACAAGAACAAGGAGCGTGAGGGCGTGAAATTACATGCAATGTTGGCGTTTGTGTTGTTATTCGCATTAAAAAATGTCCTGGCTGGCTCCCGCAGGAACCAAATACCTTGAAGGATACGTGTGGATCCATGTGATGTGTGCATGGTCATTTCTGAAACCAGGACAACGGAAGTGTCACCTGATCCCTCCAAGCTGCCAAGGGCATCAATCAATCCAGGATTTCTAGAGTGATCTGCACAAGCGCTAGCATCCAAATCATGCATCACTCCTGAAAGCCTTTCGACCCGAGTTTCCTTTGTGTGGATGAACATCGGGCAGTGAGAATGCAGGAAGGTGGCGGGGACCTGGGCCCACATCGGAGCGCTCTCCCCCTCTCGGGTTCTCTGGACACCCAACGTGGAGGCACCTGAAAGCCAACGTTGTGTGCTTTCACTGAATTGAATACCGAGGAGAGTGAGTGTGTTCATTGTGATCTTTTAATAGCAGAGTAAATGTTGAACCAGCTTTTGTGTCTCTTAATTTCTTGACTTGTCAAAATTGTCCAGTTCATTTCGTGCAGGTAATTGAGGCTACTGAGCCCAGTGCTGGTGTTTTCCACCAGCACCGTGACTCTTTGAACACGAGATCAATCTGTCTTTCTTGACTTCATTGTGGCTACTCTTGCACAAGTCATGAAGGCGATTTGGGAGCTGCAGCTCTCAACCATAGTGTTTGAACTCATGGCCCACGTGGCTCTTTTAGGGATACAGAGAAGACGGGGCTTCTGCTGCAGCTAGCAGGCTAGCTCCCACCTTGACATCTGGCTGGATTCCTGCTCCACTGAAAGCAGCTGCAGTTCTTCCCCTGTTCTAATGACTTTCCTTATTACCTGACAATCTATCTGAACTATCGACTCATTTCCGACCTGCCAGTTCTCTCAAAAGTTATGGAAATGGTCTGCAAAATGCAGCTTCAGCACCTCCTCCCCCACGCGCTGGCTGTGCATCAATAGATCCTATTGTAGACAAAGGAGAGAAGCCAACCGAGTGTGCCGTGGACTCGCAGGTGCTCAGTGCGCGGTTGCTGCTGCCACTGGCCGGTGTGACCACGTCCCAGCCGTGGGGGCGCAGGTTAAGAGCATTTGTCATTGGCCATCATTAGTGCTCTCTGGCACTGGGTTGGAAAGTGCAGGGAGAACTGGCCTCGATATTTTTTATGTGCTATATATGTCCTGTCTTCCTTTCTACTCTTGTTTCTCAAGAACCACACAGGCCACATTTTTGAAAAAGGTTATCAGTGCTTTCAAATTCTTTACTATCTCTTTCCTTCATTCAGAGAAATGAGGAACTTTCCCTGAGAGAATGCTGGGCTCAGGATTTATAGGCAGCTCTGTCGAGCCAAGGACATACTTTTACATGAACCCATTAAACCCCACCAAGCCTGGGCTGCTGCAGAAGGGGTGAGGTAGGAGAGAGAGAGAGGAGCACCAGACTAAGGAGAGGGGACTCGGTGCACCTGACTCCCGGCCCCTCCTTCCTCTGGGCAGGCTGAGAAGTCACTAACATCCCTCTCTCCTTACCTGCCTTTCATCCTCCCACACCTGTCTTCTGAATTAAAGTAGACAATATAAGTGAGAGTGTTTTATGAAAATTACAAAATGAACATACTAACTATATATCGTTATAATTATTGGTAATGCACTATTAAAGGCCTGCTCTTTGCCTTAGGGAGTTAGCCTAGTTAAGAGAAAAAGCAAGCTTAACACAAATAATTTGAGTACAATTAGTTCTCTGCATAGAACCACGAGTGAGTGCATGAAGTATTCAGTAAGGGGAGACATAAACACTCAATGTCATATTTAGCTTCTTTTTGAGACCTGGCTTTAAAATTGTTTCCTGAGATTGCTATTAACGCAAAAATGGGAGCTGGTTATAAAGGAGATCAAAACAGTAACACAAACTCACGTCTCTGGGAGCCCGGTCGTAATATGGAAGCTCTTGTTCCTAGACTTACTTTGTTCATCAGAAAGCCCTCAGTCCGTGGACCATCAGCTTCCTGTGGTGGGCAGCCTCCGTCCGGGGTCGCCACAGAGCAGCTTACAGAAGCTGGGTAAGAATGCGGGACCCATGACCCCGGCTCCACCGGCTTTCCTGTGAACTTCTCCTTCTGAGTGGCCATGGCGACTTGTAGCTTTCCTGATGGTTATTATATTGGATGGTGGCTGCTGACTTGTTCAATCACAGACCTGTCTCCCCAGCGGAATTTACTCGAGGTCAAGAAAAACACGTATTTTCTTCAATCCTCGACACAGTTTTGCACATAATGGCACTTAGTAAGTGCAATGGGAAGAAGGGAGGGAAGAGGAAGAGGACCACAGAAGTGAAGATTCCGACACAGACAAGAGGAAAGTGTGCATCAAGGAGCCAGGAGTAAAACAGAAGATCAAGGAGCACATTCAGGCCTCAAAGAGTCGGATGACTCCTTGGAATATTTATGGGGAGACCACAGTCTACTGCAGATTATCTATCCAGCCTTAAAATTTAATTAATTATTCATTTACATATTCATTTATTGGAGTGTAGTTGACAACGTTACATTAGTTTCAGGTGTTCAAAAATTAATTTTTAACTTTTCATTTTGAAATCCACCCTTGATTTTAGAAAAAATGGGCTTGAGTTTTTCAAAATGTGAGCTCATAGCATCAGTTTAGCTTACATTTATTTCTTCAATTAAGCATAAAACTATCGCTGAAGTATTCTTACTTTCCATGAGTATTTTTCAATCGAGCAAGCAATCAAAATCATATACAAATAAATAAAATGTAAGTTGCTCCAGAATGGTAATGACCCACCGCAAACTTGCTCGTTGCATTCATGGTTATCCCCTACCCACCACCGTCATATTTGCAAGGTGCAGCTCAGATGTTTCCTTCTCTTCTTATATTCCTCAAGCGAGCAAGATAATTTAATCAATTCGAGTTTTACCAAACCAGATTTTGAATAATTTCTGAGAAGAAGCCTTCTAAACATTCCACAAATACTTTAAACTCATGGTATGCAAAATCAAGCACATCGCTTTTTCTTTTCTACTTGCTTCTCCCTGTGTTTCCTACACTCATTCATTCATTCATTACTCATTTGTTTCTAGAAACATCTGAACCCATACTAGGCGCTGAAGCCATGGCGGTGTTAGAGAGGGACATATGTCCTGCCCTTGCAGAGCTGACATCCCAATGGAGGGGTTTGAAATTAAATAACAAATTACCATTTTAGTGAATAATTTAAATAATTAAATTAATCATTGATAATAATAATTAAATTAATCGTCATTAATCATCTTGGATATCCTACAAAGAGGGGGTACAGGGCACCATGGGAATATTTTAACAGTGAGTGGTACCTGGTCTATCAGAAATGGGAAAGATTCAAAAGTTACGTCTGAGCTGAGCTTGAAGGGCAAGCAGGCATTGAGCGGAGGGAGGGCAGGGGAGAGCAGGCCAGGCAAGAAGCCACCGAGTGTGCAGGCCCAGAAGCAAGGCAGGGCCCCGCACATTCAAGGGGTCGACTAGTGAGCCGCCGCCAAACCGCTCTGCCACTGATCGAACCACTTCGCGCTCCTACCAGCAGTTCTGGAAAAGGGACAGTTGCTGCACGTAGTTGCCTCTGCTTGGTGCGGGCAGACTCTCCAGTTTGGGACATTGTAGTAGGTGTACGGCAGTCTTTCATATGGTTTTCGTCTGCCTTTGTCCAATGACCAATGTGGTTGGGCATCTTTGATAAACTTAGTTGCTATTTGCATATATTTTGGTGGTGTGGCAGTTACTCTGGCATGGGGGGAAGGAGAGATGTGGAAATCATCTTGGACCCCTCGCTTGCTTATAACCCCATTTCTCCAGTAGCCATTCCCCAAGTCCTGTCCATGTTACCCTCTAACTGTCCTTCCAACCCACTCTGCACGACGCTCGTCCACTCTGCCTCCCTGGACCAAATGACGGTCCTCTCCAGTCTGGACACTTCACTGGGGCTGCATTCCTCTCTGCCCGTCATTACCCTCCCCAACTGCAATGCGAACCATCCATTTCAGCGAAGCACTGCTTCATACCACGCCTCCGTCTCAAACTCTCCGAATTCTTGGCTCCTGAGGTGCAGTCTGACATCATGCGTACGTCCCGGGCAGCCAAGCAGAGTGCGCACGCTTCCTTCTGTGCCAGCCTTCCCCGGTGCCACACAGCACTTTATGCAGCACACATGCTGGCCTTTCTCTTCCCCAGATGGGCCTCCCATGGACTCCCCAGGCTCCCATGCTCTTTCCTCTGTCTGATTTTCTCCTCTCCCCAACCCTTCTCCCTGTGAGCCTTCCATGTCCTCCAGGTGCGAGTCTGCATTATCACTACATCTCAGGCAGTTCTTCCTGGAGCTTCTGGAACAAGTCAAATACTCCTGTCTCATAGTTTCATGATCCCATGCACCCACCACATATCGGACTTGTTGCAACCAGAGTCTTACACTGATTGTGTGATTCTTTGATTCATATATATTATCTCCACTACGTCATGACCTATTCTCTCTGCCCGACGAGTGCAGAGACCAGGCCTGTTCTCGCTCACTCTTACATCTGTAGCACTCAGTAGGGTGTCTGGTTCTCAGTAGGTACTCAATAAACATCTGTTTATTTACTGAACAAATGGATAAATAAATGGATATGCATTCAAAGAGAAATCTGGAACTTAGGGGTTTTTTTCTTTTTGGTAGGGAATAGAAAAACCTGGACTGCTTTTACAATAAAGTAGGGTATTTTTTGAAGCTGCCAAGAGCAGGTGCAGGTGGGAGCAGTGAAGAGGTGTGTAATTGTGAGGCTGGACCAGGAGTCAGCCGGAGGGGTCAAGGGACTTAAAATCTGGGCTACGATCTGTTTGCATTTTTAATGTCAGTTCACTCCATCTTTCTAAGTCTTCGTAAAGTGTGCTATGTGGAAAGGTCTGTGTGTGTGAGTGCACATTTGTCCATGCGTGTGTGCACATGTAAGTGTGCAGGAGTGTGTGCATGCACTGGATTGTGAGAGTGAATGTGTATAAGAGTGTGTATGTGTGAGTGTGCAAGTGCTTGAGTGTGCAAGTGCTCAAGGGTTCACATGTATGAGAGTGTGTGTGTACGCTTGACTGTGCATGTGTGAGAGAGTGAGTGTGCATATGAGTGTGCCTGGGTGAGTGTGTAAGTGAGTGTGCATATGAGTGAGTGTGCAGGTATGTGTGCATGGAAGGGGACTGAGAAGGGGGAAATGGCTTCCGCCCATCCATGGTCAAGAAGAGCTCAGTAACCACAAGCAAATGTGTAAATATAAATCCCTTTTTCTCTTCCCCATTAGGGATTTTAAAAAATGTGGAGGAGACATTAGATTTTCCTTACTGAAGTGGAATTGAGTTTCGAGACAACTTTATGTACCACCGAAGGGTAGGACATCCCCCTGGTGACAGCAGGGAGCAGAGACCAGCCCTCACTCATGCTCGTCCACTGCCTGTAACATACACAATACTTTGCATGTACATGTGTCCAATTGAATTGAATCCTTTATTTCCTTGATATAGTTGGCATCGAGGATTTCTGGTTTTGCCTTTTCAAAATGGAAATAAGGGAGAAATGAGTATTACTTTTTGATTAGTTTTCTGTGGGGAAATACCAGGTTTTATTTTGAAATTGCCAGAAGCTAACTTTCCAGACATGAAAGCAGTTTCCCTACAGTGAGGAGGGATTACAGCTTCTCGCACTTGGCCCACAGTAACCAAGGGGTGGTGGGCTCGAACAGTGAAGCACCCTCTCTGGTTCCAGCCCCAGCCTCCCTTTTAACGGGGTGACCCATGACAAAGTTGGGGCCAGTGAGGCCCCACTGGAGCCGTCTGGGAGCCGCGCGTGTTTGGGGGTTTGCAGACTCACGGCCACCCGCGGCCACTTGCCCGTCTGCCCGTGTAGGAAGGTGCCGCTCTGGTGTGGCAGATGGCTGCGTGCAGAGTGAGAGCCATGTGCAGGGAATGAGGAGAGGAGACTGCCAAGCCTGGCTGTGTGGAGGACATGGTGGGTCCTGCGCCGGGCTGGGCTCCTCTTTAGGGGAGCCTGGGGAGAGAAGCAGTGGGCACCTTGGTTAGTTATGCTTCTGAGGCTATGATGAGCTTTCAACATGTAGCTGAAAGAAAATCTACATGAAAAATAATCCTGGATATTTCCCAAGTATCCCCAGCCCCTCCCCAAGGCGCCCGTGCTCTGGGACAACCCCCAGCACCAGCAATGAGCTGTCTGTGGTCAGGAATGGGAACCGAGCAGCCCCACCGAGGGAAGTTCTAGACCTGGCTTGGCTAGAAGCTGGGAAGAAGCTTGCGGTCTCTGCGCTGAGCAGGACGGGGGCACAAGCGGGCCTGCCCGGGGCACCAGCCTGTCTGTCTGCTGGCCGGAGGGTCGCCGACTTCTGAACGGGCTGACCCTGGGGAGGCGCCCAGGGGGCTGCATCCTTGGAAACATTATGCCTGCCGGCGACACAACCCCAAAGACCCCCTCTATTTGTTTTATTTTTAATTCTGTGGGACAATAAATCAAATTAAAGTTGGATTTCTTATTACGTGTTGTGTGGGTGATGAAGGGAGGTGGTTGCCTTCACTGATCTCATACCAAACACAGAGGAGGTGTGTGCTAAGACAGCCGTCCTGTGTGCATATGGGAGGGGTGACCGGGCCTCACTAGATGTAGCTCTGTAGCAAATAAAAGGTAAAATAAGTGAGATGCTTGAGTATTCGGTGACATCATCAGGCAATTTGGTTCCATACAGGACACAGGAGACAATACGGCAAGGAGTTTTGTTTTATCCTAGTTACTGGGAGAGCTAATGGATTCAATGATGTTAATTTTTCACACAGGAAAATGTTTCCAGCGTGGGAAGGAAAGGCTGGGAGTTCAAGAGTGACCCTGGCAGGTGGAGGGCAGCAGGTTTGATGACCCTCCTCCTGCTGAGGCGAGAGACGGAAGAGAACTCCCGGGAAATCCCTCTCTGGGCGGGAGTTAGAGCAGGTCTCCTCCTGGCTGGGAGAGCAGCCTGGACCAGGGGAAGCCTCCCACCTGAGCCCTGGGGGATGCCGAAGTTGGGCAGACGTACAGATCTCAAACAGAGCAGATACGGTTGGGTTCGCCGTGGAGGAGAGTCCACCTGGGTTTCAGACGCGGAGATGCCAGAGGCACAGATCAGAGGAAGCCCAGCCTGGGGATTGCGGAGCAGGATCCTGGAGCAGGATCGCGGGCAGGGAGGGTAGGGGCAGCACCGGGCGGGGAGCACTGTCCGCAGCTGCACTGTTGCCCAGGAGGTGGTCTGTGCCAGGCTTGGACGTAAGGCTGAGGACTCTGATTCTAGATGCCAGGAGCTGGTAACGCTACCAAACACACAAATACTGGAATTTTAAGATGGGGTGTGAACACGTGTGATTTGGATCACAAAGAATTTCAGGTGCCTTGAGACGCTCTGGTAAATAATCTGCTCTGGAGAGCAGTCAGACTGTAGACTTGGATACCAGACTCTGTGCCAGGTAGCTCTAACCGAGGTTATGGTAATAAATGAGGCTGTTCATTCAACGTTTATCTAGCAGTTACTATGTGTTAGGCATCCAAGCTATGTACTGTAGCCTGAGGTGTAAAATGATCAGACTCCAAGTCAGTAAGCACCATCCATACCCTCACTGGGCTCACAGTCTAGCAGAGTCCTAAGGGTGAAGCCCCAGGGGCCATCCTAAAAACTGGACAGGTAAAGGAAGAGGTCATTAATTGCATTGAGTCAGTTGGTAGGGGAAGAGTGAAGATGGGGTTATCAGTCACTGATGAGTCAAGCAAACAGAAACCGGGAGTGTGGAAAGGGAGGGAGGGGGCTGCTGGGGAGAAGTGAGAAGCCATGGCTGGGTCAGGGGCAGCTACCCTGGGGAGAGCCTGGGCTCAGGGGACTGAGAAGTCACGGGGTGGCGTCTTGATGAGACTGCACTCTCCTCGGGCAGGACCCCTGGAACCCACACAGCTGCTGTCGGCCGGGGAGTCCACTCGTCTGCTGCCAGAGCTGTCAACTAGCCTGCATCCAGCAGAACAACAAGAGAAAACATGTCTACACTCCACGTTCTCGTGCTCATCCTAGACTCCCACCCAGGACCTGAGGAGAAGCCATCTAGCAAGAGTGAGTGGGGAAGGGCCTGAGCACCAGCAGAACTGTGGCCGGCCCATTGCTGCCCTGGCTCACCACCCTCGGTAAACACCCCCTTCCTGGGGGGGGACTTGCTGCTTCTGCCTGCCCTGTTCCTGGGGGCTCGGTGTGCTCCCTAACCGGGGCCCCGACTCCCACCTGCCACCATCCCCATCCCAGGTGGCATGAACTCTAGGACAACAGATAATAATAACACACAGACTGGGGAGCAAGCTTTGGAGATGATGGACGGCTTGATGGGGACATATCTCCAACCCTACCATGCTGCACTCTTCCAATACACACAGCTCCTTGCATGTCAGTGATACCTCCGTAAAGTGGTTTATAAGAAAGAAAACAAAGAAACAAAAATCCCACCTGCACATTCTCTATCCTAAGGGCTAAATTGTAAAGTTAACCAAATCCAACCTCCTCAGATAAAATTACATATATATAAATATGTATTATCTATTTCTGTACATAAAACAAAGAACAACATGCGCGTGGATGCTACCATCTTGTTTCTTTAACTGGTCTTGCAGCTGGAGGTCGCAATTGTGTATTTACAACTTCTTCCATTCCTCATGCAATTATCCTGTTGGGGGGCAGACCTTATTATTGAATGGCCTGGGTCCTTAGCACACTTGTTGTTGTTGAATCGGAGTATTTATCTGTTCACCTTTACAGAACATGGTTGAGACGTTCCAGAGCATGTTTTGTGATCTAGATCCCAGTCCCCTTGTAGAACAGCAGCTCCATTTCCCTCGATGGCTGGGGCGACTTGTCTCCCGCAGTGCTGTGACTCCTTTCTGTGCCAGATGATCGATGGCATGAGGAGCCCCAAGTGACGACAGGGCCAAGTCAACCTCTACTTCAAGGAATCCATTGTTGTTTCCACTAGGTTTCACTTTAGAGGATTAAAAATTCCAGACCAGGAGGAGCTGCAGATCCAGAGACACACCACAAAATGTTCCCAGTGGGTAATTAGCTGCGGTCGATAGAGGAATCGGTCCCTCCTGCTTCGCGTCCTTGACTCCAGGATTCCTGCTTTCGGGATGCTGTTGGTTGCTGATTCCAGGCATGCACTCCAGCCTGTAGGTCAGCACCCTAGTCTCGCAGACAGTGGTCTCCTCGTGTGTGTGTGTCTGAGTCCGGAGTGAGGGCTTCCGCATGGCCGAGTGTGTGGCGGGGCCGGGAAGGAGCATGTGTCCACTGCCTCTGCCATGCAGACCCCGCTGCTTCCCTGGTTGGGGCGGCAGCGAGTGGGCCAGCACGCGAGAGCCGTGAAGGGCGGTGCCGGCAAAATGATTTCAGGCGAATCCAAGTGCGGTGAGCGCCGCCTTTCAGTGAGGAGATAACTGTCACTCCTGATGGAAACGCTCTCCGTGACCAGCCTGCCCACAGGTGGCTGCTTGGACCCCCGCCCCATCCGAAGCGGTGCTGCGTCAGGGGCTCAGCATCGAGCTGTTCCGTTTAAAGAGTGTGTGCCCCACGGTGACAGTACTACGGGTTCACTCATGTCCCCCAAAACGATTGTTCAGGTCTTAACCTGTGTTCAAGCAAGATGTACCAGAGTCAGGATGCGGCGGCCCCCACTCCAGTGACTGGTGTCCTGGTAGAAGGAGGGAAATTTGGGCGCCCAGACGCGCCCAGACGGAAGGGCGCCGTTGGATGGCACAGGCAGCCGTGGGTGCGGTGCAGCCGCAGGCTGAGGCGTGCCCGGATGGCCAGCCTGCCCCAGAAGCTGGAGGGGGCAAGGGAGGACCCCCTTCCCTGGGGAGGGAACGTGGCTCTGCCGCCCACGGCTTGAATTCGTCCTTCTGGCCTCCGGATCTGTGAGAGAATAGGTTGCTGTCGCGTTAAGCCGCCCAGTTTGTGCTACTTTGTTCCGGGGGCCCCGGCAGGTAGCAGGCCGCGGCCGGGTCAGGCACGGACGGAAGAGTCCACTCTGCGGAGCCCACGCACGGCCTGGTCCCTGCCGCGGTGGTCACTCTGCAAGTGGGCCCACCTCCTAAGTGCCAGGGGCTTGGGGAAGGTGGAGAACTGACCGGAGAGCCACCTCGTCCCTGGTTCGTGGTGAGACCCCTCCTCAGCGAGTCTTCAGCGAGCACTCACATGGCCCAGGACCCCTCCACACGCACTCTCCCCGCCTGGAGGGTTCGCCTGCACACTTTTCCACGACCTTGCCACCCATCCTCCACGCCTGTTCTGCCCACACTCGGAGCACGAGGCTGAAGTCCCCGCACCTCCATACGCCTCCTGGATGTGCCTCCCTCCTGAAAATGGAGGTAAGCAGGAGACGGGTTTCAGTTCCTGCCCTTGGTAGGACTTCCTTCCCCTGTGCTCATCGGAAGCACCCCCGCAAGGATGCGCAGGACCACCTCTGCCTGCCGTAAGCTCATCACACAGGTGCTCCTGTAGGCCACGTGCTCTTACCGAAGGAGCTTGTTACAGGGAGCCCCTCCCCCAGGTGGCCATGGCTGTGGCGGAGGCGGGGGGACAGCGTGCCCCGGTTCTGCTGCCATCTGGGCCGCGAGCTAATGACCCAACCAGAACTTCCCGTGTTCACACACATAGTACATAACGCGTGGTTTTCAGGGGCTACTCGGGGCCTCCTGGTCAGCTGTGCTGTATACGTCACGGCCGGAAGGAAGCCAGGGCTCCCACGGGACAGTGAGTATTTGTCGGAGAAAGCACGGTTGCGCTCACACTGCAGGGTCTGCCCCGTGGTCTCCTGTGGGGGAGTGTCGGAGGCTCCACACCGTGCCCCTCTCTGTCCCAGCTCGTCGGGGCTCTGCCACGCCCAGCAGGCCATCTCGGACGGAACAACGTGGCGCCTGGTACCATGACTGGATCTGCTACATCTTGATGTGAGTCCAGCTGGAAATGGAGAGCTTTATGGGTTACTCAGTAGGTGGATCAGGCATACACTCAAATGTGGCATATTTTGTGTCCAGAATCTATAGAGGCCCTGAAATCTTCATCTTCCTTTGTGGGGAGTGGTAGTGTGCCTTCATCCGTCAAGAGGCATGCTGGCACGTCCCCGACCACTAGG
Source organism: Phoca vitulina (assembly GCF_004348235.1). Lineage (NCBI taxonomy): Eukaryota > Metazoa > Chordata > Mammalia > Carnivora > Phocidae > Phoca > Phoca vitulina. The sequence goes on along the minus strand of NW_022589745.1, from coordinate 1,521,676 downwards.
ACCTAGAAATGTCTGTAAGGTCCAAGCCCCTGTTTCATGGGCTTATTTCCCATCCCCTGACTTGGTCTGTTTGGGTCACTTGTAAGTAATTCAGTATGGCTGAAGGGTACAATTTGCACGGGATACAGGGAGAGTAATTTGTACCTCTAACTATACCTAATCTGCACAGATAAGCAGAGTATAAACCATACAAAGTATTGCATACATCCTAGAGGGTTTGGAATATATTTTGAGTGTAGTGGGGGGAGCTGTTAGAAATTTTAACATAGGAATTGACATGATCAGGCTTGTGCCTAGTAGGACTTCTCTGGCTGCAGGGTTAAGGGAGGCCGTGTCGAGGCCAGGAGGCTGGCTAGTGGCTGGTTTAGTCGCCTTCTTGAGAGCGGAGGGCCAGTGTCAGTGGGAGGAAAAGACATGGCCCGATTTAGGAGATACCAATTGTCATTAATTACCTGCCATGACCCTAAGTGCTTGGGTGGTATGATGAGGGAGGGGAGGACCCTTTGTGAAGCTTACAGTAGTGAGAGAGACATGGGTGAAATAATCACATTGATTATTGCAAAATTACAAATATAGAAAGAGCTGGAAAAGAGGGAATATCATGATTCAGAAGCATAAGAAGGAAGAAGCCTCTCTCAGGGAGGTGGCAGGAGGCTCGCAGCCGGGTCTGTGCTTGAGCCCAGACGAGGGACTGGGAGATGGAGGTGTCGGGGTCGGGAGGGGGCCAGGAGCCCCTGAGGCTGGGGGGGCGGGGATGCCAGAGAGTCTCACATGTTTGTTCTTTGTTGTAGAACCAACACCGTTAAGTAGAGGTGTGTTTCGGTTTGTGCTGGAGCAGGTTAGCTTTACTCTCACGGCAGAGTGGACGCCATGGCAGCATCAGGATGGACACCAGGACACCAGCTGGCGGGTCGGGGTCCCAGAGGTGGTGGCCGTCACCTGGGGGATGGGGTCAGGTGCCAGCCCCAGGGACGGGGGCATGCTCAGGGCAGCTGGTGGAGGGGCAGAGCTTCTTTACAAGGAACAGAGAGACAACAGTGGCCGATGTGAGCACATAGGGGTAATGCACGTGCGGGGCTCAGTCCCCAGAAGGCAGCCTTCCAGGGGAACCCTACCTGGCGGGGAGCCGGTGTAAACACCTGCCCGGCACTCTGGGACGTTCTCTTCGAGTGGACAGAGACAGATCCTACTAGGCTTCCCATCTCAGTGGGTTTTAATTAGAAACTAGTTTGTCAACTCTTCAATGATATTAAGAGCAGCAACGAAAATCTCCAGGTGAGTGAACTGTACCGTGAGGGAAACGTTAGCAAATGAAGGTCATGCATTCAGGAGAGGTGTGATAAAGTCACTGGAACAACCTTGTGAGAATAAGTATATTCCATATTTCTTCACCCTGTGTTATGAGAAAGAACATCACAGGATTGAGGGAGTTGTGATATTTTGAATGATTAGCCCTAATTCTAACATGCTGGTGTTTAAGACAAATTAATAGAGTCTTTGACATCATAATTACATTGTTTATTTCATTTTTAATTAATATGCTTTATTTTTAGAGCCTTTTTAAGTTTACAGAAAAATGAGCAGAAAGTACAGAGGATTCCCATCTAACCCCCTCTCCCCACCCCCACAGGTTCTCGGGTTATTAACGTTTTGAATTAGTGTGGCACATTGTTAAAATTGAGGAACTAATATTGAAACATTATTAACTCAAGTCCATACTTTATGGTAGGGTTTACTCGGCACTGTGTAGTTCTGTGGGTCTGGACAAATGTATGATGTCATGTATCCACCATTAAAATGTCACACAGAACAATTTCACTGCCCTAAACCACCCCCTACCCCCCTGTGCTCCACCTATTCATCCCTCCCGCCCCTCCCCTGCCCAGAGCCCTGGCAACCACCCATCTGTTTATTGTCTCTATAGTTCTGCCTTTTCCAGAATGTCATAGAGCTGGAATCACACAGTATGGAGCCTTTTTAGACTGGCTGGCTTTTTTTTACTTAGTAATATGCATTTGAGTTTCCTCCATGTCTTTTTATGGCTTGATAACTCATTGCTTTTTAGTGCTGAGTAATATTTTGTTGTCTGGATGGACCACAGTTTATCAACTCACTGACTGAAGGATGTCTTGGCTGCTTCCAAGTGATGGGCGTTATAAATGAAGCTGCTCTAAATATCCATGTGCAGGTTTTTGTGTGGACCTAAGTTTTTAAGTCAGCTCATTTGGGTAAATACCAAGGAACATGATTGCTGGTTCATGAGATTAGTTTCGTTTTTGAAGAAACCACCAAACTGTCCTCCAAGGTAGCCAGTTTTGTGTTCCCAGCAGCAATGAGTGAGCGTTCCTGCTGCCCCATGTTCCCGCCAGCCCCTGAGGCTGTCAGCGTTCCGATCGTGGCCGTCCTCGTAGCCGTGCAGCGGTGTCTCAGGGTTGTACTCGTTTGCATTTCCCTGATGACATACGCTGCTGGGCATCTTCTCACCTGCTGTATGTCATCCTTGGGGAGGAGTCTGTTCAGATCTTTTACCCACTTTTTAATTGGGTTGTTTGTCTTACTTTTGAGTTTTAGAAGTTCTTTGTAGAATTGGGATGCTAGTATTCTATCAGATACATGTTTGGCAAAGATATTCTCCCTGTCTGTGGCTTGACTTTTCATTCTCTTGTCTTTAGCAGAGCAGAAATTTTTGATTATAATGAAGTCCAACTGCCAATTATTTTCTTCTATGGATCATGCATTCAGCGTCATAACTATTTTTAAGTGTGTGTGGGTTTTTTCTGTTTGGTTTTGCTTTTTACTTGTAGCAGGAGTTACTACCAAACTCCACTCATTGGGCCAGAGACCCTTGTGGTGTGGCGATGATCTGGGCCCCGTGTAGTGTGCCGCCTGCCCTTGGGAGCTCATTGGCCAGCCATAAATGTATTTAAAGTTGTTTGGTTTGAAAAGTTGTTTTTCCACTATTGTTATCTTAATTTACATTAATTTTTGCAACAATTTTGCATGTGACTGTTAAAGATTTATTTATCTTGGGGAGGGAGAGAGAATCTCAAGCAGACTCCCCGCTGAGCATGGAGCCCTCCGATGCCAAGCTTGATCCCACAACACTGAGATCGTGACCTGAGTCAAAACCAAGAGTCTGACTCTCAACTGACTGAGCCACCCAGGCGCCCCTTGTGTGGTTTTTAAAGTGACGAAGTCAACATTGGTCCTGATGTCATAGTTGTAGTTTTGGTGAATTCCTCGTGTGTTTATTTTTGTTTTGTTGATATGGAACGGGTCTTTTGACAGAGGTACGGGTCATAATCTCCTTTCACCTTTGTTGTTCCATGCCTCAAATCCTTGTGAGCTAAAGGGAAACAAGGATTGTATATTGTGTATACAAACTATTGATTTGCATCAGTTTTCTGCATTAGCTCAGCCCATCATTAAAGGACTTCCTCAGTAATAATATGTCAGCCATCAAGCCATCATGAAAACTGATATTTTTCTCTTCTCAATTTAAACTTGGATTATATTGCTATCTTATGTCTTGAGCTAGACCCATTGCATATTAGTCATTACTTTTTGATTGTTTATAGTCCTGTCTCACTTCAAGGCTGTTGCAATTGCTAGTTTCCCCATGTAGAGGTTGGCAAGCTCTGTACTTAGCATGGGGCTCCTCATTCCGGTTCTGCTAGGACTTCATAAGATGCTATTTCCTCAAAGGTTTCCCAGACAATCATGTAAAATGCCTCAAATACTCCGTCACTCCTATCCTTCCCCTTCTTACATCTTTCTTCTTACTGCTTGTGAGACTCAGAATCATGTTATTTTTCTGCCTGCTTGCTGTCTGCCTTCCCCAGGAAGGCTGGGCATTCTCTGCCTCTGGTCACTTGACCAATGTTTGTCCAATAAATCCGAGTAAGCTAGGGACAAAATACTTCGTCAAATTCCTTCTACTGATTTGCCAAACATTTGTGGGACACAGGCTATTTCTGCATGCTTACTTTGGAGAAGATTATGGTAATAATGGCACTTAGACTTTGCATTAGATTCTGCCATCAACTTTGTGCAACAGGTCAGGGCAGAAGCTTTGTCCATTTCACGGAAAAAGAAAGTGTAGCTCATTAGGACTATTTTTGGGGGTGTGTGTGGCTTGAAATAGTTTCCTAATACTATGTTACCTCTATTTGAGCTAATCTGAATGTGAAAAAAAAAGAAAAGGAAGCAGTCAAGGAAAAACACCACTGTTTGGTATAATGTGTGAAAAACACCACTGTTTGGTACAATGTGTGACGTGCCCAGAGGAGAAAGTGCTACTACCAACTCCAAGAAGCCCGGGCATGGTGGCTGTGGCAGGTCAGTTCCTGGGCTGACCCAGGTCAGTTCCAAAGCAGCTGCTAGGATAAAAGCTCTGAAAGGCCCAGCAGAGGGGAAAAACAGAACAAAACAACAACTAAGCAAAAAACCAGAAACAGTTTAACTTTGTATAAACCAGTTTTTCATGCATTTCTGTGATCTCTGTTTTACTTAAACGGATCTCCTTGAATCTAGTGTTCCAAAGAATACCCTTCGGAAAATGTTGCCTTTTGCATCTTTTGTTAATTTGTTTGGAGAAGAAATGGAGAAAGTCAATATCAGTTCAAATTGTTTTTTAGGCTGAAAGCAATTAAAGGTACAGGTAGAACTCCTTTGTTACTTGATGTTGTTAGCGAGAGTTTACTGTAAAATTCCTGATTATAGCTCATTGACAAGAATGCTTCTTTATTAGCACATTAAACAAAAGCCAAAAAGTATAGAACATGATATAAATTATTTACTATCTTTGTGATTTCCCCCCATCAAAATGGGAATAGCAGTGCATCTTAATTAGCTGTAGTGTTAACTGGGAATCTATTCTGGAAAACACACAGAATGACTGAATAGCTTTATCTATCATGTAAAAATATCACCTATTCAGAGAGACCTCCTCTGATCTCTTAGTCTTAAATAAACGCCTCCAAGGCACTTTCTAAAAAACTTTATGTATGTAAGTATGTGTGTATGTATGTATGTGTGTGCATGCATATGTGTATGCATGTATGTATGCATGTGTGTATGTGTATATGTGTAAGTATGTATGTGTGTATGTATGTGTGTATGCATGTGTATGTATGTATGTGTATAGTATTGGTAGAATTTGACAGTATCTCCTATAATCCTATCTAGTTACTTACTTGTTTACTGTTTTTCTGAGCCCTTCCACTTTCACAAAATTTCATGAGGACGGTCCAGTACCTAGAAAATGGCCTAGACCATACAGCAAGGGCCCCCATATACCTGTGCACAAGCTTGAACACTGGGTTAACCTCCAAATCACAACTGTCATCCAATGAACTAAAACATTCTAACATTCCTTTTAACTGGGCAAGGCATGGAGGGATGTTCAAAGCAGAACATCACGTCTGTGAGATGACCAAGTCCCTGACACTGGCCTACAGGCAATGGTCTTCTCCATACTGAAAAACGTCTATCGGCACGAAAGAGCACTTTTTACCAATATAAGTACATTTCATATTTTTTTTTCAAGATTTTATTTATTTATTTGACAGAGAGACACAGTGAGAGAGGGAACACAAGCAGGGTGAGTGGGAGAGGGAGGAGCAGGCTTCCCATGGAGCAGGGAGCCCGATGTGGGGCTCGATCCCAGGACCCTGGGATCATGACCTGAGCCGAAGGCAGACATGTAATGACTGAGCCACCCAGGTGCCCCTACATTTCATATTTTAAGGAGTTACAATCTTTGACTTTATCATCCATCCCAACAACCGTCCCCCTTGTTGGACTTACACTGAGGTGATTAGTTTTGAATACATTCATTTAGGGAAACAGATTCATTTCAAAGAACTTTAGAGATGGTTGCCTCTTTCAAGCAGACTCAAAGTGTCTTTTTAAAAATTGAACGGTCCCTCCTCTAGCCTGTCTATTTAATAAAAAGGATTAAAACAAAAAATTTCCAAAAACTACTTTGAATCAATTAGTTCTAAATACACTTACCAGACTGTTCAAATTTTATATATTTTTAATTAGTCAGAGATGTTAAAAATCAAGAAGAACATTCTCCCTGTCCTTATTTCAAGTAGAAACCTGTTTGACTCAACAGGAAGACCTAAGCTGTGCTTCTCTGTGTGATAGGGACTCTGGAGTGTGAGCTGGTCTGGAAGGATGGGGCGTGTGTTGGGCAGTAGGTTCATGGAGCATTTTTTTTTTTTTAAATCAGCATTATTGAGATATAATTGAGAAACCATAGAATCTACCCATTTAGAGTGTTCAAGTCCACAGTTTTTTAGTGTATTCACAGACATGTGCAACCAGCACAGTCCATTTGAGAATACTCCCATCCCCCCATTAGCTGTCACTTGCCCACCCACTCATTTCCATGCCATCCCCAGCCCTGAGCAACCATGAACCTACTGCATCCACTTTCTGTCTCTGGATTCCCTGCCTTTTTTTTTTTTTTTTTAAGATTTTTTTATTTATTTGCCAGAAAGAGAGAGAGAGCACAAGTAGGGGGAGCAGCAGAGGGAGAGAGAGAAGCAGGCTCCTCGCTGAGCAGCGAGCCCGATGCGGGACTCCATCCCAGGACCCTGGGATCATGACCTGAGCAGAAGGCAGACACTTCACCCACTGAGCCACCCAGGTGCCCCTGGATTCCCTGCTCTTGACATTTCTGATCTAGAGCCACACAACACTTGTTATGACTGGCTGCTTTCACTTAGCATAACTATTCAAGGTCTATCCATGCTGAAGCATGGACTGCTCCTTCATTCCTTTTTATGGCCAAGTAATACTCCATTGTGTAGGTATACTGTGTTTTGTCAATTGATGAGTTTTGGGGTTGTTTCTACTTCTTCACTGTTGTGAACAATGCTGGTATAAATATTTGTGAATAAGCTTATGTGTGGACGTAAGTTTTCATTTCTCTTGGGTATACACCTAGGAGTAGAAATGCTGGGTCATGTGGAAACTCTATATTTCATGTTTTGAAGAATGGCCACACTGTTTTCTGAGCAGTGACACTGTTTTCCATTCCCACCAGCAGTGTATGATGGTTCTGATTTTCCACATACTTGTCAAAACACTTGTTATTATCTGACTTTGGTTCTTGCCATCCTACTGGATAGAGATGGTATCTCATTATGGTTTTGATTTAATTTGATGTTTAAAAATGTGGAGGATCTTTGTATGTGCATCTTGGTCATTTGTATATCTTCTTTGGAGAAATATCTAATTAGATCCTTTGCCAATGTTTTATTTGGATTGTTAGTCTTTTTATCATTGAGTTACAAGTGTTCTTCATATATTTTTTGTAGAAGTTCTTTATCTGATATGTGATTTTCCTCCATTCTGTGCGTCATCTTTTTACTTCTTTGATATTCTTTCCAGCACAGATTTTAATTTTGATAAAGTCCAGTGAATCATTTTTTTTGTTTGTACTTTTGGTGTCCTATGTAAGAATCCTTTGCCAAATCCAAAGTCGTGAAGATTTACTCCTACGTTTTCTTCTAAGAGTTTTATAGTTATTACATTTAGGTCTTTGATCCATTTTGAGTTAACTTTTATGCATGGTGTGAGGTAAGTGTTCAGATTCATTCTTTTGCACATGGCCATCCAATTGTCCCAGCACCATTTGTTGAAAAGAGTATTCTTTCCAAATTGGATGATCTTGGCATGCTAGTTGAAGATCAGTTGACCATTGATGTATGGGCTTATTTCTGGAATCTTGATTCTATTCCATTGATCTATATGGCTATTCCTGTGCAGGAGAGCATTCTCTTGACTACTATTGCTCTGTAGTAAGTTTTCACACCACGAAGTGTGAGTCTTCCCACTTTATTCTTCTTTTTAAAGATTGCTTTGACTATCCTGAATCTCTTGTAAATTTGAATGAGTTGTAGATTCAGTTTGTCAATTTCTGCAAAGAAGTCAACTGCGATTCAGATGGGGATTGTGTTTCTGTTGAACATCCTCCAGCTCAGAGATTCCTTCCTCAGTTGTGTCCAATCTACTACTGAGTCCATCAGCGGCATTCCTCATTTTATTGCACTGTTTTTGATTGTTACTATTTGTTTTTGATTCTTTCTCAGAATCCCATCCCGGTTTACATTGCCCATCTGTTCTTGCATGTCGTCTACTTTTTCCAATAAGGAATTTTAATCATAGCAACTTTAAGTTGGTGGTCTGATCATTTCAACTTTCCAACCATATCTGTCTTCATTCTCATGCTTGCTCTGTCTCTTCCAAAGGCATTTTTTTTTTGTCCTTTTAGAATGCTTTACAGTTCTGTGTTGAAAGCTGGGCATGATGTCCTGGGTAAAAGGAGGCACAGGAAATAACTCTGTGGAGGTGAGGCATATGGGGAGAAATGCCTTGTAGTTCTGACCCAGTCCAGACCCTTGGACTGCGAGCTTCAGGAGTGCTTCTAAGTTCTGCCTCCACCCCTTAGGTGGGACAGAATAGCTGGGGGGTTGGGAGGGGACTGGAGGTGGGTATTTCCCTTTCCCCAGGTCAGCTAGGGTCTGATAAAACCCCCACAGGTTAGGCTCAGATAAAATAGTTTCTCTGCAGGCAAGCCTTGTCAGGAGCAGAATGTGCTAGGGCATTTCCAAAAGGGCTCCTTCCCTGCCTCCAGAAGCCCCCAGGGGGATTTCCTCTTGATTTATTGAACACCTGGTAGAGCTTCTGTAGGCAAAATCCACAAGGTGTGGGTGCCCCCACTGGAGTCTTTGTCTCTCAGAACTGTCCATACAGAGCCTCCAACTATTTGCTATTTGTATTTAATTACAGGTTGGGCTTTCCTACTGGGCTCTGGTCCCTGGAAGGTTTCTGCTCCAGTAAGTTATGATTTCCTGTATTTGCCTGTCTGTCTCTCTAATTTTAGGGGTAGTGACCTCAGAAATTTTGCCTGTGATCTCAGCATTTTTATTTTGTAAATCGCTGACTAAAATAATGGGTACAAAAAAAAAGTATGTTATGCGTTTAAGCCAAAGAGAGTTACAGGAATGGATGTGAATATTGAAGTAGGTAATACATGATCACATATCTCAGCTTCCCACAGAACAGGTGAGTCCACATCAAACTCTGTGCAATTTTCAGAATGCAGGGAAAAAAGTCGGTCCACTATAGTATGCTCACTTGCTCTTTCTCTCAGTTGGCTCAGCCACATAGGATTATGGAAAGCAAGGCTCCCCACTAAGGGCTCTGGGACTCTGGTGTTGACTATAGTAAGCTGCCTTTCTCCTCCTCATGAATGGATCCCATGAAACCCTTCCATGCAAATTGTAACTATAATCATAATTATCTTAATTATAACCCTAGACTTGACTGACTACCTGGAGGACCACACCTGCAAAGGCAAGGACCTTGAGCTAGCCTGGCTCTGATGGCGTGGTTGGCGGGTGACCCCCAGGGCTGATGTGTGCAGCCCACCCTCAGCCCTTGGTTAGCTTTTTCTCATTTGAAGGTTATGATTGTAAGAACTAGGAAAAGATTACAGTTTGAGAAAATCATGGGGAAAATAAAGGCAAATGCTATTTCAGTGAGAGGTTGTGGATGGTCTTGAGCAATCAGAAGCCAGAAAATGTTTAAATGGTCTGTGCCTAAGCTAGCCACTAATAAAGGGCTTAACGAGAGATGTGAAAGATGAAAACTCAAATTGTGTGGAAATGTACATTCTGACCCCAATTTGGAAGGCCAGAGGCAGAAAGCGCTTTCCCCGGGAGTAATGAGCCCGCTGCGTGGACAGGCCGGCATCTCCCTGAGACCTCAGAAAGCCGGTGGCCAAGGGCAGTGGCTGAGCACTAAGCCTCCTGCCCTTTTCTTAAGAAGACAGATATACAGTACAACTGTAATTAGTAATAACCTCCTGGTGTTTATGTTTATCAACTTTTCCAGTTAAATTAAAATTATTGAGAAACTTTTTTTTTAACTATTCTAAATGTTTTGCTCTGAATCATAAAACATTACAACGTAGGGAATATGAACCATTCTCTTCTTGAAAATTAAGGATATGCCAATTATTTTTATACAATGTTATTACAATATTATTGACTATATTCCCTGTGATGTAACTTTTCATCTCTTACTTAACTTTATAACTGGAAGTTTGTACCTCTTAACCCTCTTTATCTGTTTCACCCACCCCGCACCCCCTCCCTCTGGCAACCACCACTTTGTTCTCTGTATTTAAGAGTGTTTGTTTGTTTTATTTTATTTTATTTTTTTAGATTCCACATCTGAGTGAGATCATATGGTTTTTGTCTTTCTCTGACTGACTTATTTCACCTAGCATAATACCCTCTAGTTCTATCCACATTGTTGCAAAAGGCAAGATTTCATTCTTTTTGATGGCTGAGTAATGTTTCATTGTGTATATACACCACATCTTCTCTATCCATTCATCAGTTGATGGACACTTGGGTTGATTCCACATCTTGGCTACTGTAGATAATACTGCAGTAAACATAAAGGTTCATATATTAATTTCCATTTTTATACATTACAACTATTTGGGGGGAAAATTACAGTAACTGAAACACTCATACAGTACTGGTAGGAGTGCGACCACATTGAAAATTCATTCAGCATTGTGCACTGTTGTTGTTCACGTGTAGATGTCATCCTCTAGGTCTATACTCAACAGAAGGGCACTGAAGACACATGCAGAAATGTCCACAGATCCATCATTATAACCCAAAGTGGAAACAATTCTAGTGTCCATCAATTCTAAAATGGGGAAGTCCCTCACCATATATTCATATATATGACATGACCTGATATGGCATGAGGTGACCTGGTTTGACATTTTGTGATATGACATGGCATGACATGGTGGGACCTGACATGCATGATGTGCTATGATGTGATATGATATGACATGTTGTGAGCTGACATGACGTGATGCGAACTGATGGTGGATGATAAGTGATATCCTACTACAGGAAGGACAGGCAAACTACAGCTCCTCAGAACATGAAAGAATCTCACAAACATAATGTTGAGTAAGAGAAGTCAGATGCTAGAGTGCATATTGTTCTATTCACACAAAGCTCAAGAACACGCTCCATGAACCTGTGCAATGAGAAGTCAGCACAGTGATTTCCTGAGCAGTGGCCAGTCAGGGATGCAGAGGTGCCTGTTGGTGCTAGTCATGTTCAACTTCATGACTTGGGTGGTGGTTACATGCAGTGTTTATTTGGGGATTAGTCGTGTAATTCATCACTATAAATTATATGATCTGTTCACTTCTATTTATATTATACTTCTGGTTTTTAAAAAATATTTAATAAATGATTGAGACAGTCTGGCAAGTATGGGAAAGTCTCTAAGTGGTGACGTCGCAGGAGTCCAGAAGGATCTGGATCATGATGAGCCATTTGAAGAACTTTGGTTTTGCTCTGAGAGGAATGGGGGACATGGGAGATGGTTGAGCAGAGGAGCAGACTGCTTTGTCTCATATTTTGGAGTGACCATTCTGGCTGCTGTGAGAAAAGTATACGGTGGGATGGGGCCAGAGGACGGGAACAAGGTCAAGAGTGTGCATTTCAGATTGGGATACACTTCGGTAAATCACTGTCTTGTCTGTAGAATCTGCTCAATTTACAATCACACTGGCACTTTCCTGCTTCATCCCTGCATGGTGGGTTTAAAGCACTGGGTATTTGTACATTTGATGGGGAAAATGGTGTATCTTAGGATAGTTGTAATTTCCATGTCTTGTATCATGGGTAAGGTTGATCTTTTCGCAATTTTGAGAGCCACTTGCAGCTCCTTCTTTCCTGTTTTCCTCCTACCTTGACATCATTCTTGCACTTTGCGCATGTCCACTACATACCAAAAAAATTAAATGTCTGTGATTTGAGCTCCAGCTGTGTATTTTACCTATGTCATAAGTTTTTAAGTTAAAAGCCCTTTCTCCTCAAGAATCATTATTAAATATGATAATAATAAAAACTTAAAATTCACATTTTCTTCCAGTATTTTTGTGATTTCTTTCTTTTCTTTTTTTTAAAGCTTAGATCATCATTCCATTTAGAATTTAGTTCGGTATACAGCATGAGAAAATAATACATTTTTTCCAAAGTCTGAGAACGGCAGAGTGTTAAGGGCACATATTGTGGACATGGATTATTTGGTTTGAGTTCTGTCTCAGCCAATTACTAGCCCTATGACTCTGTGCAGTCACTACTCCATCATGACACCACTAATCTGTCTACCCAGAGTGAATAACAAGATCATCCAGGGTGAGCCACTCAGGCTCATCACCATCTTTCAAGGCTACCCATGAGTGAGCTACCTTCCAAGCTGACTCATCTGTAAACCAAACCTGGGCTTTTGGATCCACCATCAGTTGCTCCCACAACCATGGGTATGAGTTGAGAAGAGCTGATGCCATGATACTCAGGGATCACATGAGAATCAAGGACACCTGCTCAAACAGCTTCCTTGTGTCTAATAGCCCCACTTATGCTTGTTCCCATCAAACAACTTCATCACACTCTGGCTGATTGCCAGCCTGTTTACATGGCCTAGTGACTCTATCAGAATGCAGGTCATGATGGGCAATTCCAGATCCACGGCCACTTGGAGCTCCAAGTGGTCAGGCATTCTGTCTCTACCAATAGTATACCACGTATTATTTTTCAAAAGGTGGCGATGGTCCACTGCAGATGAGCTAAACTTGCTTTGGACATTCAGAGGCTTACATCTGTCATTTCAACATGGTGTTGTTCCACATAGCATCTGTTCCCACTACTGATATCTCTGACATCATACGATCTGCTGAGTCATATGGCCTGAGTCTTGGCTGTACCGTAGCCTGGACCTGCTACAGTGCCATTCCTCGTTTGGGCTCCACCGGAATCCTTTTGTATTACTGTGTATGAGCTGAAGCAGTATTCTCAAGGATGGAACATGCTTCTCCAAAATCCAAAGAGGACTACCAAGTGGTGTGCTTTCTTCTGGTGGGGGCCAAGATGCTATAACTTGTCCTGTATTTTGGATAAGATGCCCTGACAACTGGACCCCTAAAATTTTCACTGAGGTGCATGCTCCTGAATTTATTAAGGTTTATCTGCCACACTCTAGAATGTGTGGATTACCAGAGCCTCCAACAGTCCAGTTGCTTCTTGCTGATCAGGTCAGGATGATGTCACAGAGAGTTGGTCAATGTAACATTCAGATGCTCCAGATCTTTTAGACCACTTCATGGCAGAGGGTGGAAGAGAACATAGCTCAGGAAGAAAATCTAAATACATGTGATTGCCAGTTTTATGTGTACAGAACTTTCTGGTCTGCTTTCCTGATAGAGGTGGGGAAGAGCACGTTCATTACATTGACATGCTCGTGTGCCATGCCACCTTCATGCTAACTTGCCCCGGGCTGTCAGTGCAGCTCATACTTCATTAAGCTTGTGAGGGACTCTGTCCTCTTCCAGGATCAATCTCATTTCTCCAGAGGGCCAGAGGGTGAATTAAATGGAGACCTGGTCTAGTGGGACCACTACCCTGGCCTACTTGAGCTCCCTGAGTGTGGCACTAATCTTTCCCATTACCTCTGGGATGAGGTATTGGTTTGTATTTCCTATCTTGCCTGGGATGGGGTGGGGCACAGTTTCAGAGGCTTCCATTTGGCACTCCTGCTACGATGTCTCCAAGCCTACATGCCAAAGCCCCAATGTGGAGTTTGTACCATCTGCCCAGTATATCTTTCCCAAATGACAGCCTAGTGAATCTGCAGAGCTGAAGGATCCACTGCAAGCTGGACAGTGGCCTAGGATTCATTTATTACCTGACCCATACACTCAGCTCTAACAGAGGGGTAGTAATGACCCTGCAGGTCTCCAGGTATTACCGTCAACTCTGAACCCATGTCCAACGACCCTGGAAGTGTTTGTGCATTCCCTTTTGCCTGTTCTAAAGTTACCCAAGAAAATGGCATGCATCCCTTCTCGGGGGCCTGGGGGTATCATTGCCGTGTAGACTTGCCATGGTGTTTCAAGATCCTTCCTCCTGGAAACATGGCCTCCTCTTCAATCGTTGGGTCTTGGATCCAAAAACTGGCTCAGGTCTGGAGACTGCATAAAGGGGTGCTGCTCTCAGTTTCCCATTCATCCATCCTTGATTTCTTCTGATGAATCAAGCAGTAGTCTGACTGGCTATCTGTCTATTTTGCCCCCAGGGGTGCTGTGTTCTATAAACCATCTTCATAATTTTGAAGGTCAGGCCTCACTGGCTGCCACTCCAACATTGCCAGTCATGATGATAATTGCATCCACCTGGCTTTTTTTTTTTTAATTTTTTTTATTGTTATGTTAATCCCCATACATTACATCATTAGTTTTAGATATAGTGTTCCATGATTCATTGTTTGTGCATAACACCCAGTGCTCCATGCAGAACGTGCCCTCCTCAATACCCATCACCAGGCTAACCCATCCTCCCACCCCCCTCCCCTCTAGAACCCTCAGTTTGTTTTTCAGAGTCCATCGTCTCTCATGGTTCTTCTCCCCCTCCGATTTCCCCCCCTTCATTCTTCCCCTCCTGCTACATTCTTCTTCTTCTTTTTTTCTTTCTTAACATATATTGCATTATTTGTTTCAGAGGTACAGATCTGAGATTCAACAGTCTTGCACAATTCACAGCGCTTACCAGAACACATACCCTCCCCAGTGTCCATCACCCAGTCACCCCATCCCTCCCACCCCACCCCCCACTCCAGCAACCCTCAGTTTGTTTCCTGAGATTAAGAATTCCTCATATCAGTGAGGTCATATGATACATGTCTTTCTCTGTTTGACTTATTTCGCTCAGCATAATACCCTCCAGTTCCATCCACGTCGTTGCAAATGGCAAGATCTTATTCCTTTTGATGGCTGCATAATATTCCATTGTATATATATACCACATCTTCTTTATCCATTCATCTGTTGATGGACATCTTGGCTCTTTCCACAGTTTGGCTATTGTGGACATTGCTGCTATAAACATCGGGGTGCACGTAGCCTTTCGGGTCCCTACTTTTGTATCTTTGGGGTAAATACCCAGTAGTGCAATTGTTGGATCGTATGGTAGCTCTATTTTCAACTTTTTGAGGAACCTCCATACTGTTTTCCAGAGTGGCTGCACCAGCTTGCATTCCCACCAACAGTGTAGGAGGGTTCCCCTTTCTCCGCATCCCCGCCAACATCTGTCATTTCCTGACTTGTTAATTTTAGCCATTCTGACTGGTGTGAGGTGGTATCTCATTGAGGTTTTGATTTGGATTTCCCTGATGCCGAGCGATATTGAACACTTTTTCATGTGTCTGTTGGCCATTTGGATGTCTTCTTTGGAAAAATGTCTGTTCATGTCTTCTGCCCATTTCTTGATTGGATTCTTTGTTCTTTTGGTGTTGAGTTTGATGAGTTCTTTATAGATTTTGGATACTAGCCCTTTATCTGATATGTCATTTGCCAATATCTTCTCCCATTCTGTCAGTTGTCTTTTGGTTTTGTTAACTGTTTCCTTTGCTTTGCAAAAGCTTTTTATCTTGATGAAGTCCCAATAGTTCATTTTTGCCCTTGCTTCCCTTGCCTTTGGCGATGTTTCTAGGAAGAAGTTGCTGCGGCTGAGGTCGAAGAGGTTGCTGCCTGTGTTCTCCTTTAGGATTTTGATGGACTCCTGTCTCACATTGAGGTCTTTCAACCATTTGGAGTCTATTTTTGTGTGTGGTGTAAGGAAATGGTCCAGTTTCATTCTTCTGCATGGCATCCACCTGGCTTTTGATCTTGACGCACAGCCACCTGGCCTCTATTGCTGCAGAGTTCTGCCATCCCTGTCGTTAGAGTGAGCCTAACGCCATGACAGCATCACCCATCCTTGGTCCTGGCCCACATAAGACAGCACTGCTAAGCCTTTGTGGTGCTGGTGCCTCTCTTCCTGTGTGTTTCTTCTTGCTTTGGTAAAGAGTGAATCTTCCATCTGGTGGGTGATCTGGCCATCCAGAGTACATCCATCTCAGCAGGCCTACTTCCTTGTCTTTCAATCCCTCTTTCCACAGTCTGCCATGTAATTCTGCAATTTCAGATCACTTAGCATGGCCCATTGATTTTTCCATGATCCCAGGAAACACCCCAGTAGCGATTTCAGACCATCTCTTGAGGCTTTGCCAGGATGCTGAATCCCGTATCTCAAAACCGCTTCCACATCAATACACTCTCCCTTATAAAAACTTTTGTCCAGGACTCTTGCTCAAACATTCTTCAGAATCCAGTCCTGCACGTTCTCCTGCCAGTACATGTTATCCGAATCTTATAACTCCTTATTAGACCCGGTCATTCCAGCCATGGCATAACCCTAATTATGATCTAATGGCCAGAAAAAGTGGGGGAAGTCTTATCAGTGAGCACCTTTGCATTCTCTTTAGGAGAGAGTCTTTGCTCTTAATAGGAAGAAGTGGGCAATTGTGCAGGACAAGCCTTCAGGGGAACATGGGATTTCACCAGCCCAGATGTCCAACAACCATGTGTCAGGGTTGCATTCTTTCCCAACCAGAATCCTGACCTGCCTTAGTTGGGAGCTTCACCTTGATCTTCTTTGGGATTCAGCTACTCTAAAGATTAAGAGCAGCACCTGTGTGGTATACTGAAAAATACCCCTGCTTTTCATTCCGATCCCAGAATCTCTGAACATGCTGGGCTCCATGGCAAAGGAAAATTAGGGCTGACACGGAATTAAAGTCGCCATTCAGCTGACGTCAAAATAGGGAGATTATCTAGATGTTCTGGGTGGTCCCGATGTCATCCCTCCTGGTCCCTACCCTACCCCCATCTCATTGACCTTGGCCAGCATTGCTTTCTGCAGCAGAGGTAAGGGCCAGGGCGAACTGCCCTGGAGGTGACATCTACTGCCAGTATTTATAGCAGGGATATAAGGAACACATCTGTGTGTCCACCACACTGTGAGAAGGATGTTTACTGTTTCCCCTACAGAACCATAAGGGATTTTCTATCAATTCTTATTTAATATTGTTCACTTGTGGACACTGAGGATAAACATTTTCAGTGAGGTTATACAAAAGTCTTTTTATTGACCTCATCTGCAAAAAGTACATACCTGAATAGAGTGCAAGAATATCTTCAAAATACTGAGGATAAAATCACTGTCTACTTAGAATTTTGTGTCATTCAGAAGTGCAGATGCATTAAATACTTCACATAAATACTGACAGAAAGATCTTCTCAAGAATACACTCAGATGGGAAGGAAGTTTCGAGCCCATGAGGAAGGATGCACAGGGAGTAAGGAACAGAAAAATCACAAAGTAGTGAATGATTTTAAAGCAGAAGACAAATACTTGGAAGTCTGAAAACTCTCTGAAAGTTAAGGAATAACATGGATGACACACACAAACAGGATTACATTCAAATGGTTTTTTTAAAGTACTTTTGCTCTTTAATAAAAAGAGAAAGGGACACCTGAGTGGCTCAGTCAGTTAAGTGTCTGCCTTTGGCTCAGGTCATGATCTCGGGGTCCTGGGATTGAGCCCTGAGTCAGGCTCCCTGCTCAGCAGGGAGTCTGCTTCTCCCTCTCCCTCTGCGCATTCCTCTGCTCATTTTCTCTCTCTCTCTCTCTCTCTCTCTCTCTCTCAAATAAATAAAATCTTTAAAAAGAAATTAAAAAAGAAATTAAAAAATAAAGTAAAAAAAAGTTAATATTTAATGGGAATAACCAGAAAGTATAGAAATAGAATGTTTAACAAACCAGTGACATAAAAATAAGTTAGTGAAAATAAATCAAAATATATCACTAACCACTATAAATGTAAATATCTTAGAGTTTTCTGTTAACTAGGGAGGCCAGAATAAATTTTTAAAATAATGTTTGCCATATGCATTTTATAAGAGAAACACATAAAACATGACTGAAATGTTAAAGGCGACAGATAAAGATATGCCATGCAAATATAAATAAGAAAAAAAGCAACAGTAATATTAATGTCAGGAACAGAATCAAAGAGACAAAGCCAAAGATCTCTCTTATGTGTGAGGTAGTCATAAAAAGTCACAAAAAGCTCAATCTTGTATGTTCCTAACAATATAATCTCAAAAATATAAAATAAAAATTGACAAAATTACATAAATAAATGGAAAAGCTAAAACCTTACTTAAATATTTTTAACACACTATTCTCAGAAATGAATAGATTATCAAACTAGAAAAAGAAATCACAAACTTGACAGGTTTGATCTGATATTGATATACACCCAACAATGAAAGAAAACACATTTTTTTAAAGCATAAATGGGGATTTCATTTAAAAGAAAATACAGGGGTGCCTGGGTGGCTTAATAGTTTAAGTGTCTGCCTTCAGCTCAGGTCATGATCTCAGGGTCCTGGGATCGAGCCCCGCTGAGCAGGGAGCCTGCTTCTCCCTCTCCCTCTGCTGCTCCCCCTGCTTGTGCTCTTTCTCTCTCTCTGCCAAATAAATAAATAAAATCTTTAAAAATAAAACAAAATGAAATGAAAAGAAAATACATTTAATCACAAAGGAAGTTTCAAGATACATATATATATATAATTCAGATTTTTATACTTGAGTACAATTTAATAAAATTAAAAATAAACTACAAAAAATAGTAAAAAAAAATCCTCCTATAAATTTGTAAATGTTAAAACACATTTCAAAGTATTCCTGAATCAAAGAAGATATTACAATGGAAATAAGAAAATGCTATACATAGTCAGGGTTGTACAGAGAAACCCATTCAGGGAAGGAGAGCTGGTGGTGAGGACCAGATTGCTGATGGTGGAGGTTCCAGTCTGGGTCTGAAGGCTGAGAACCAAGAGTGCAGAGGCCAGGAGACCCATATCCCGCTCAGTCAGGATGAATTCACCTTCCTCTGCTTTGTGGTCCTTTCAGGTCCTCACAGGATCACCTACATCAGGGTGAGTGGATCTTCTTTTCTGGGCCCACCATTCACATGTTAATCTCTTCACTGGTAATATATCTGTACATATATTTATATTTCTCATCTCCCGGAGTGGAAACCTTTGTCAACCGAGGTGTCAGGGCACTTCTTAGTCCTCACCGCTAGCTAAATGTACATTCTTGAACAAGGGCGTGTTCAACCATATATCTTAGGTTGCTGTTTGACTTGTGGAGAACCACTTGGAGTTACCTTTGGGGAAATCAAGATATAAGGTTTTTCCTGTTCATAAATATTTACTTAGCACTATTATGTTCCAGACCTTGGATGATTGACAGATCACCTCATCATCATAACAAAGGCATTTGTTACTGAGGTATTCATCTGTTCACAGAGAAGTGCTCATGAGAAAAGTCTAGGTGGCCTGTGTCTCCTTCCTTCTTCCCACTTCCTTCCTATGTCCTGAGTCTTCCCTGCCCAGCACTCCACCCATACTTTCTTGATGAGTCTCTGGTGATATTCACATCTCTAAGCTTAATGGTCATGTCTCTGTTTTCATCTTGCTCCGCCTTTTAATCTCATCTGACAGAGCTGAAATGTCTTGAAACACTTTTTGCTTTTTGGGGTTTTTTTGACACCAATTCTCTTGGATGTCTTTTTACCTAATTTGCTAATTTTTTTTTCTTCTTTGATGGGTCTTCCCCTCTGCTCAAATCTTCATCTTAAAATCACTCAGAGTCCAAAGTTGAGATCTATTTTCACCTCTACATACTCTTCTCCTAGGTATTTCATCCATTCCAAGAACTTTCTGACACCATTTTTATGCTGATAACTTGCAAATTCATATGGCCCACCCAGATGTCTCCTTTGAGAATCAGAGTTTTATATATGCAACTGCTTACCTAACATTTCACCTTTAATTCCCCACATATGTCTCAATTTAAACATGCTCAAAATGGTTTTCTTGATGTGCTCTGAAAATCTGCGCCTTCCCTGGCTGCTTCTTGACACCACCATCTACCAAGTTGCTCAGACCAGAGCCCGTACACTTCACCTGCTTAGGCACCAATTAGCACTTCCCGCCAATCCCCCTTTAGAATACATCTTAAACTCTCACTGCCATCAACTCAATGTTCTATCACCTCTTCAAATTTCTACATCAGGCTTCTATTCACTCTTCATACTTTCAGTCTTTATCAGTAACATCTACAAGCCATGAACCCACTCATCCAACGCCAGACCTCGTAAATGTGGATGCACCAGGCGACCCTGCCCTAGACTCCTGCCATGCCCTAGCCCTGCAGAATCAGCACCATCCTCAGTCATATCCTTCCTATACTTTTAAACAGTTTTATGACATATGTAATATGCCTAAACTATATATAGTTTAATCTTCACTGATTTTGTAGACAGTTGATGGAATCATGACATGCACCAGAAAAGAGTGTTAGAATCTTGAATGGACAGCAGAAATCAGAGGTGTACAACTCAGTAAACTTTAACTTATGAGAACAGCTGTGTAATGAGAACACAATCAAATCAACAAGCAAGGCACTGGTGGCTCTCGGAAGTCCCTGCCAGCCTCTCTTCCTCCCCTGCTCCCCAGACTAACCACTATCTGGACTTGTAACACCACAAATTCGCTTCCTTTGCTTTTCAGTTCTATATAAATGAAATCATGCCATGTGTATGCTTTGTGCTTCATCTGCACCACTCCACACTGTTTGTGAGATGTATCCATGTAGTTCCACGTGGTGTGGTTCACAGACTCTCATTGTCGGACAGAATTCCATTGCAGGATGCGCCACCCTGTGCTAGTCTGGTCTGTGGTGGCAGTTGCTGGAATAGCTTCAGGGTGGGGCTGTGGGGAATAGTTCTGCTGTGAACATATTTGTGCATGTCTTTGGTGAGCTCACAGGTGCACATTGCTCTTGGATATGTACCTGGAGAGGAATTCTGGGTTGTGAATTTCTGGAAAATAAATGTTTATCTTTGGGGAATATTATTGGTGTGTCTGCATACATCATTCCCACCAGCAGAGTGGAGGAGCTCAGCTCCTCCACATCAGCACAGATGCCTTGACTGTTAGCCTCCCTCTCTTTAACCCATTCGAGGAAGGAATGGCAGTGGTACCAAAAGTCTTGGTTTAATTTGCATTTCCCCAATGAAAAACTACATTGAAAACCTTTTAAAATGAACCTAGTCGTCTTCTGTCCATTTTTCTAATTGAATTATTTGGTTTTTAAATTTTGATTTATGATTCAGAATTTTTTATATGTTATATAAGAGCTTCCAGTCAGGACAAAAATCATAAACTGTATGTACATATATGTATATACATACATAGGATTTGATGATCAGAAGCTCTTTATAAATTTCAACTGACCCATTTTCTCTTTATGGTTAGCACTTGTGAATTTGTCTATTTTTCTCACTTTCATTTGTTAGTACTTATTTCTCTATTTTAAAGCATTATGTACACATACATATATACACATTTTATGTATACATATATGTAAAATATCACTGAGATCTACTTCACATACTATGCATTCACTCATTTAAATTGTACAATTCAGTGTTTTTTAGCACATACACAAAAGTGTGCAACCATCACAGATGATTCCCATCACCCCCAGATTCCTGCGTCTTACCTATTTCCCCTCAATCTTCTAAGCCCTGGTCAGATACTAGTCTTTTGTGACTTGGTTCTTTCTTTCTTTTTTTTTTTTTTAAAGGTTTTATTATTTATTTGACAGAGAGAGACACAGCGAGAGAGGGAACACTGGGGGAGTGGGAGAGGGAGAAGCAGGCTTTCCGCTGAGCAGGGAGCCTGATGTGGGGCTCGATCCCAGGACCCTGAGATCATGACCTGAGCCGAAGGCAGACACTTAATGACTGAGCCACCCAGGTGCCCCTGGTTCTTTCTTTTTGTATAACATCTCCAAGGCACATCCATGTTGTACAATATATCATATAATAATTTTATTATTTGGCTAACTTTTTATTGCCAGGTAATATTCCATTTGGAATGAAATGGATGCACCATATTTTACCTATCCATCCAATAATCAATGAACATTGGGGTTGCTTCCACTTATTGGTTCTTGTGATGAACTAATCTCCTATAGACCTTCATGTACAGTTACTATGCAGATGTGTGTTTGTACTTCTCTTAGGTGTGTAAACAAAGTGAAATTGCTGGTTCATGTGGTAAATCCGTGTTTAAGGTTTTGAGGAACTGCCAGGTAGTTTTGTAAAGTGACTGTAACATTTTATATTCCTACCAACGATGTATACAGGTTCCAATTTCTCCCTATTTTTGTTAACATTTCTTATTGTCTCTTTTTGATCGTGGTTACAGATGTGAGGTTGTATCTTGTGGTTTTGATTTGTATTGTCCAGACGACTAACAGTTTTAAGCATCTTTTCATGTGCTTGTTGACTATTTGTATATCTTCTTTGTAAAAAATGTCTATTCCAATCTGTTGTCCATTTTTAATTGGGTTATTTTTATTATTGAATTCTTAGAGTTCTTTATATATTAGTCCTTCATAGGATATGTGATATGTTTAAATTTTCTTCCATTCTGTGGACTTTCACTTTCTTAATGATATCTTTGAAGCACAAGTTTTTAATTTTGAGGAAATCCACTTTATCCACTCTTTTGTTGTTGTTTGTGCTTCTGATGTCATATTTAATAAACAAATGCCTAATCCAAGGTCACAAAGATACATACTTGCTTTCCTCTAAGACTTTTATAGTTTTAGCTCCAGTCTTCTGATACATTTTTAGCTATTTTTTAAAATTTATTTTTGGTGGGGAGGGGCAAAGGGAGAGGGAGAGAGAGAATCTTCAGCAGGCTCCATGCCTAGAGCAGAACCCAACGTGGGGGTCGATCTCAGGACCCTGAGATCAGGACTTGAGCCAAAATCAAGAGTTGGACGCTTAACCGACTGACCACCCAGGTGCCCCTAGTTAACGTTTTACATATCATTTCAGATGGTTGTCCAGTTGTTCCTGCATCATTTGTTGAAAGGACTGTTTTTTCCCTCGTGTAATTGTTCAGCATCCATGTCAAAATCAACTGACCATAAATGTGAGAATTTATTTTTAGACTCTCAGTTCTATTCCGTTAATCTGTATGTCTATTCCTATGCTGGTGCTTCATGCCAGCATCACACTTACTAATTTCCATAGCTGTGTAATAAGTTTAGAAATCAGGACATGAGTTCCCCAACTTTATTCTTCTGTTTAGGGATTGTTTTGGGTATTCTGGTTCTCTTGCATTTCCATGTGAATGTTAGGACCAGCCTACAGTTGCATTTCTTTCTTTCTTTTTTTTTTTTTTAAAGATTTTATTTATTTAATGGACTGAGAGAGAGTGAGAGAGGGAATACAAGCAGGGGGAGTGGGAGAGGGAGAAGGAGGCTTCCCGCCGAGCAGGGAGCCTAATGCGGGGCTCGATCCCAGGACCCCAGGATCATGACCCGAGCCGAAGGCAGTCGCTTAACCAACTGAGCCACCTAGACGCCCTGCAGTTGCATTTCCATGTGAATGGTAGGATCAGCTTGTCAGGTTCTGAGAAAAAAATGCACCTGGGATTATCATGTACTGTGTTGAGTCTGCAGATTAATTTGGGAAATATTCCATTTTACCAACATTAAATCTTCTGATCCATGGTCGTGAGCTGTTTTTTTCGCTTTTTCAGATCTCTTTCATTTTCTTTCAACAATGGTTTACAATTTTCAGGGTATAAGTTTTACATTTCTTTTGTTCATTTTATTTCTATCTTTTTGATGCTATTATAAATGAAATTATTTTCTTAATTTCATTTTTGGATTTTTCATTACTAGTATATAGAAATAAAATTGATTCTGTATACTGAAGTTGTTTATTAGTTCTTATACTTTGCAGTGGGTTTCCTGGGGTCTTATATATTTGCAAGACCATGCTGTCTGCAAACTGAGGTGATTTTACTTCTTCCTTTCCAATCAGAATGCCTTTTATTTCTGTATCTTGCCTTGTTGCCCCAGCCAGAACTTCCAGGGCAATGTCGACTAGAAGCGGTGAGAGCACACATGACAGCTTGGTTCCTTATGTTAGTGGGAAAGTACTCAGTCTTTTACAACCAAGTTCCATGGCAGCTGTGGGGTTCTATAGATTTTCTTTATCAAGTTGAGCAGTCTCCCTTCTGCTTTTAGTTTAGTGTCCTTTTACTATGAAGGGGTGGTGGATTTTGACTTTGTTTAATCTGTTGAGATAATTGTGTTTTCTGTTTTCCATTCTAGTAACACAATATTGTATCACTGGATTTTCACATGTCAAACTAACCTTGAATTCCTGGGATAGACCACACTTGGTCACTGTGTATAGTCTTTTTTGTATGTCAGTAGATTTAGTTTGCTATTATTCTGTTGATGATTTTCACATCTAGAGTGTGGCTAGTATTTGTTTTAATTTTATAAATGAGAAATGTAAGACTGCTATAAGTTCAGCACATACTCCACAGTCACACAGCTGGGACATAGGAGAGGTAAGACTGAAGCCTGGGATCTGCCTCATTTCAAATTTCATGTTTTTGGGACTTTTAATGAGGGCTTTGAGTTTAGGTGACATTCTTGACTTCTACAACGGAAACTTCTGAATCAGAACAAGTATATTCTCTATCATCATGACCTCCCAGGGACTTGTTTTACCTCTAAGAAAGACCACTTTCTCTACTACTTTCTCTTTTAAAAAGATGTCATGCTGTCTGAAAAAAACATGCTAAAAATATCAGTCAAGCATTCTGACTAGCACTCCATGGATAAAAATACAAAAGATATATAGATATAGATATATAAAATAATTTCTAGACTGTGATGAGGAGAAATACACTATGTTGCATTTTAGTTAATCCTTCTAGTATTTTCCAGATTTAATTTCAGTTTCAAATGGAAAATTAATACATATATTTTTTAATCCCCATCCCTCATTTCCCCCATCTCCCCACCCACCTCCCCTCTGGTAACCATCAGTTTGTTCTCTATAGTCAAGAGTCTGTTTCTTGGTTTGTCTCTCTCCTTTTTTTTCTCATTTGTTTGTTTCTTAAATTCCATGTATGAGTGAAATAGTATGGTATTTGTCTTTCTCTGGTTGACTTATTTCACTTAGCATTATAGTCTCCAGCTCCATCCATGTTGTTGCAAAAGGCAAGATTTCATTCTTTCTTATGGCTGAACAATATTCCATTGAATATATATACCACATCTTTTTTATCCATTCATCTATCAGTGGACACTTGGGCTGCTTCCATAGTTTGACTATTGTAAATAATGCTCCAATAAACATAGGGATGCCTGTATCCCTTTGAATTAGTGTTTTTTTATTTTGGGGGTAAATACCCAGGAATGCAATTCCTGGATAATAGGGTAGTTCTATTTTTTTATTTTTTGAGGAGCCTCCATACTGTTTTCTAGTGGCTGTACCAGTTTACATTCCCACCAACAGTGCAAGAGGGTTTCCCTTTCTCCACATCCTCACCAACACCTGTTGTTTCCTGTGTTGTTGATTTTAGCCATTCTGACAGGTATGAGGCAATCTCTCATTGTAATTTTCATTTGCATTTCCCTGATGATGAGTGATGTTGAACATCTTTTCATGTGTCTTTTGGCTATCTGGATGTGTTCTTTGGAGAAATATTTGTTCATGTCTTCTGCCCATTTTTAATTGTTTTATTATTATTACTATTATTATTTTGGTATTGAGTTGTATCAGTTCTTCATATATTTTGGGTACTAACTCTTTATTGGTATGTCATTTGCAAATATCTTCTCCCATTCAGTAGGTTGCTTTTTAATTTTGTTCATTGTTTCCTTTGCTGTGCAGAAACTTTTTATTTTGAGGTAGTCCCAATAGTTTATTTTTGCTTTTATTTCCCTTGCCTAAGGACACCTATCTAGAAAGATGTCACTATGGCCAGTGTCAAAGAGATTACTGCCTGTGCTCTCTTCAAGGATTTTTATGGTTTCAGGTCTCATATTTAGGTCTTTAACACATTTTTGAGTTTATTTTTTGTGTGTGGTGAAAGAAAGTGGTCCGGTTTCATTCTTTTGTACATCGCTGTCCAGTTTCCCCAACACTATTTGTTGAAGAGACTATCTTTTTCCCATTGCATATCCTTGCCTCCTTTGTCAAAAGTTAATTGACCATATAATTGTGGGTTCATTTATAGTTTTCTGTTCCACTCTATTGATCTATGTGTCTATTTTTATGCTAGCACCATACTGTTTTAATTACTACCACTTTGTAATATGACTTGAAATCTGGAATTGTGATACTTCCAGTTTTTTTCTTTTTCAAGATTACTTTGGCTACTTGGGGTCTTTTGTGATTCCATATACATTTTATGACTGTTTGTTCCAGTTCTGGAAAATTAGTATTTTAAGATGTGTAATTTCCATAGGAATGGCATTCTTAGGACAGATTGATTGATAGATGATAGACAGATAGATTTTTATTTATTTTTTATTTTTTTATAAAATATTTTATTTATTTATTTGACAGAGAGAGAGATAGTGAGAGCAGGAACACAAACAGGGGGAGTGGGAGAGGGAGAAGCAGGCTTCCTGCCGAGCAGGGAGCCCGATGTGGGGCTCGATCCCAGGACCCTGGGATCATGACCTGAGCCGAAGGCAGATGCTTAATGACTGAGCCACCCAGGTGCCCCAGATGGATAGATTTTTAAATGAATTTTTCTATCTATCACTTCTGGGCTTAGAATTGTGCCATGGAGTCACTAAATATTTTTTGTCATAACACTGTCACATACCTACATTTCTGCTGGCTACCATGTCACTGAAATAATTTCTTTTGGGTTCTTATGATTCATTGTAAAATTCTAGATCCAACACCCCTTTTCAATTTCACTAATACTTGGCTTTAAGTAAAACTTTTCAATAAAGCTTTTGTTTGGCTTTATTTCAGTTAGCCAAATCAGTTTTGTATTTTTTTTAAATTTCTTCATCATCTGGTACAGTTTTTGGTGTGTGTGTGTTAGTATAATTAAAATAAAAACATATAAAATTACTTTATAATTTCCAAAACACTATATGAATATGAGATGTCCATAATGATGAAAATAGTAGTAGCCACTCACTAAATATGTGTCATATTTGATGTCTTTCTTTGTAATGCTCTTTCAGTTTGCCAGCTCTTACAATCTCAGAGTCATGTTTGTATACAGAACAGAATGTATAATTGGGTCCTTAATCATTTATTAAATACCATGACAGATTTTAAAGAGGACATCTAGATGCCTATTGACCTGGAAATACCAGGTTACATGCAAAAAAAATGATCAGGTTTATAAAGAATAGTAGGGGCAATGAAGACTGATATTTACCATGAGATATTTCATGTACATGTTTTGAGGATGGAAATAGACATAGTAGGTCCCACTCATGATAGCTCCAGAATGAATTGTTCATATAATAAAGCTTATGGGAAATATATAGAACAATGCACTTGCAGCTCATAGACTTGATGACATTGAGGCAAGTTGTTCAAGGACACCAGTTAGAAAATGTGAAGATAAAACCAAAGTCAGGTGGCCTTCTCCCGAAATATTCCTTCTAGTGTACAAAGAATGATAGTTCACCGATTTTTCTGACTCACTAATACACAGCTGGTAAACCTAATATTGCTTTTGAAAAAGAGGATGATACACCTTCTGTGGCAAATATAAAGTATTTCATTAGTTAGTTTTTTGAAAGCAAGTAAGTGGAAAGCCCAACTCAAATCATCTTAAAAGTTATTCTCATAAGCAAGAAGTCTGGAAGTAGGTTGCTTAGCAGTTGGTTAATGAAACATTGCAACCATACAACTGAGAACCCAGTTATTTCCTCAAGACTTCTCAGTCTTCTTCAGGCTGCTAGCTTATCACTCAGCTTAACCATGTTCATTGTTATAAGACAACTATCATTCTAGACATTACATCCAGACAGGAAAGTATTCTCTGGAGGAATAAGAGCTAGCTCTCCCTTGTGTCTCTTAGCTAAAGCAAAGCCACATTTCCTTTTAGAAACCCATCAGACTCCTCTCAGATCTGATCGGCTGGAATTGTGTCAGGTGCTCATGCCCAAGCTCCTCACTAGCTAGGAGACTGAGAACATCATGACTGGCTCAGGTGAAGGAGGTAGCTGGATACCAAGCAAAATTGGGGATTTCTCTACCAGCAAGAAAAAAATGAGGAAGGATGCTGGGTAGACAACCAACAGTACCTATTATTAACAGTTCTCTACTTATAAGTATGCATTCTCATACAGCAAGGGCTATGTATCTCTTTCCCCCCGGATAAATACTAATGTAATATTTTAAATGTATTTGCTTCTTACTGGAAGTTTAACCTTGATTTATGCTTTTTCTGACCCTTAAAAATAAAGGTAATGAAAATCTTTGGGGAAAATAATGCAAGTGCCATAACAGACTGGAGCTTTGTAATAAGAGTGTTTTCATCTGTGGGCTAGATCCTCAGTTAACACATACTATTGCTATCTAAAATCCTCTTTCACATGTCTCTCCCTGGGGGTTTTTCTGATTGCAGCAGTTGTTTTTCATATTATGTCTGCATTAAACATGAAATTTCAGCTGCCAGAATTGAGCCTTCCTTCTCCTGACAAGATTGCAAACAGCTTAGCTGCAACCATTAGGATCAACATAAACAGTCTCCTGAAATGAGTAAATGAGTTCAAGTGCACAGGGCAGAAACCTCATAAAATCTGGAGGCCACTAAAAGAGGTGAAATTACTAGAGTGTCATTGTCAGATACAAAAAAGAATGAAGAGAAAGGTCTAGATCTTCCTCAGAAGGGCCAGGGAAGTCCATCGGAAACGGGTTATATAACTAGGTCCCCGTGGGCTCCTCAAGGGTTAAGAAGGGCTATAGAGAGTGTCGAGAAGTAGAAATCGTGTGGGTGACCCCACAAATGAAGCCTTCCTGATCTTCTCTGTAAGCTTATCTTAAATGGTGTCACACCCAAAAGAAACTCAAATTTGACTCCAAAATCTTTAAAGTAAGATGTCTTAACTAGTGAAGAATTGGCTGAGAAAATAACATTGAATAACATGAGGAGCTTCTTCAAGATTCTCTTTTGACACCTCTGTCTGTTCCTTTCTACTTGGCAGCGACTCCAACCCTGTTCTTCTGGCAATTAAAACCTAAAGACCTGTCCAGCCACCTGCTTTCTTTCTAAAAGCTCACAAGTTCCCTGCTATTCCCTCCCCCAACTGGAAATTTCCCTGTCAGGGTTTCTCAACCTTAACACTGTGGACATTTGAGGCCAGATAATTCTTCACTGTTAGAGGCTCTCCTGTGTGCTGTAAATGTCCATCAACATCTATGACCTCTACTGACCAGAAGCCAGTAACCCTGTCCTCCTATGAGCACCAAAAGTGAGTGCAGACATTGCCACATTTCCCTGGGGGGATGCAATTGCCCCTGTTAAGAACCACTGTTGTAGGTAATTCATACCTTTCTTGGGTTTCTGGACCTATCCTTCCCCTAACATATCCTCATTCACATTCCAATCTCCCACTCCTCTGAGCAAAACACAAAACTTCCGTCAGAACCCATGTTTCTAAGAAGGTCAGTGATGGGGGATTATTTTTCTCCCCATCACATGGACAGTCAGGCAGAGACTAAGACTAAAAAAAAGCCCAGGATTGATGCTAGAAGACTAGAATGTTTGCACATTCAAAACATGGGGCCAGAGTAGGAGCATCAGATGTAAAGCAAGAGGTAAAAAGTCTGGGAAACTAAGAAAAATGGGAATAGAGAGCAAGATGGAATTAACCCAAAAGATTTGGGTCTAGGTTCTGAGAAAGAAACAGAGCCCGTTGCTTACTCTTTTTGAGCGCCAACCATAAGCAATAGGCACCAGTTGGTCACTTTGTAAGATACTGGTTGGGACCACAAGGAGAAATGACAAAAAAGGAGAGGGTAAGAAGCACAGCCTCAGCAAAGGAGCCAGAGGAAAGACAGACAGGCTGGACTGGACACCTCAGTAAGGTCTGCATCAGGTGCCGTCAAAGTACTAGACATTCATGATAATAGTCTTTTATATTTGGGATGTCTTACAGCTAGAGAGTATAATATGGTTAAAACTGCTGGTGTTAATCTCATTTGAGAGGGAAAGAAAACTTACAGTCACAGGAGTAGCACATCTTCTAGCCTCCAGGAGCTTAACTGCTAATTCAGTTGGAAAAAGCAAGTGAAAAGTCTAAGAAAAACATTTAAAAAATCAAGTCAAGTATAGAATATCACAAAACAATGAATGTCTTCTATAGCAATTGCATAGGAAGAGGTACATCATTTTGAAGAGGGAAATAAATGGTGGTCACCACTTGGCTTGGAATAGAGGTTGCCTGGAGAAAAAGGGAGACACCAGTTGGTATCTCATTCAATACCTACAAAACCCCCATGAGTTGTTACCTCCCCCCCACCACACACTGTAGATGAGAGTAATCATGTAATTGGGATGAAACAAATACAACGCAGCTGAGCCACGGTAAAAATCTCTGTCCCTGCCTCTATCCTCTACCAGGCTTACTCATTTCAAGAGGTTTTGTTGATTACAACTTTATCTGTATTCCTACATTGAGTAAAACTCTACTCCTGCAGGTTGCAGGGAAGATGAATTTGCTAAGCTATTAATTTAAAATTTCAGTTGAACATACATATACAATGTACATAAATCATAAGTACACAGTTCAATGAATAGTACTCACGTGATTACACTCAGGTGGGTACCACCGCGGTAAAGACATGGAACACTACTGACACATCTGATCCCAACTCTGCCCCCTTTTTCCTATGACGTCCCTTTTCCAGGGAGGTAGCCACCAGTCTGACTCCTAAAATCATGGAAAGGTTTTTAAAAATTTTACACAAAACTAACCACTAAGCATCTATTCTTTTTGCCTGGCTTCATTTGCTCAATATTTTGTGTGTGAGATTCATCCATGTTGTGGTTATATGACTCCATAGTATTCTGTTGTATGAATATACCTCAAGTTATGTGTCTATTCTATATTGGGAGGACATTCGGAGAATGCAGTTTGGGGCTAACACTTACAGTTCTAGGAGCATTCTTAATCCTTCTTTTTTGGGGTGAACATCTGTCCCCGTCTGGTTGGGAAGTGGAATTGCTGAGGGTGTATGTGCACAGTTTAAGGTAGATTCTGCTAGTTTTCCAAAGTACGCCACCATGACTGAGGTTCATTTATTTTATTTGCCGTATAGTTTTTCATTATGTGATATGACACAATATATTTATCCATTCCACTCCTCACGTCTTTTGGTGCCCAAGCATGACATTTCTATCATATATGTGTGTACACGTATTCATATAGATGTGACTAGAATTGCATTAGGAAATCTAATTGACATGCCAACAGTAGCTGTGCCACCATCAACAGATGAGAGTTGACCTGTATCTTTATCCACCATTGTGGAGGTAATTTATTTCCACTTATTGCTTTATTTCCTCACCAACTGTCTTAGAGGCAATCTATTGTGGTTACTGGCATTGACTCTGACCCTAGAGTGTTTGGGTTGAATCTGAGTTTTACCACTTACTTAGTTTTTTAATGTTTCTTGGTTTCTCCACATAAAAATTGAAATGATACTAAAAATACCTCATAGTTACCAAAGTAACCAATGAATTCATATATGTAAACACCTAGCACCATACCTAGTATATAATAAATTATATGTAAAATATTAACTTAAATTTATTATTATTCTGATACTAACTCCATTTAAATATAGTAGATATTATATAGCAAATGTTCAATAAATGTATGCTTAATGTAATTATAATGCTATTTCTTAACTCATCAAAGTTAGTCATTATCTATAAAATGTGATTTATAATTAATAAGGATGTGGCAGCCTTACATCACTATCCCTCATCTGCCAACACAGTTATATAATAATTTTTATTAAATTAGCAAATATTGATTACATTATGTGTATTGATCACATTGTTGGTTACATTATGTGTCCTAGTTTCCTGGGGCTGCCATAAGGAATTACCACAAACTGCATTGCTTAAAAAAATAGGAATTTATTGTCTCATAGTCCTGGAGGACAGAAGTCCTAAATCAAGGTGTTTGGCAGGCTCAACCTCCCACTGAAACCTGGGGGGGAGTCTGTCTTAGCTTCTCCCAGGGTTCTAGTAGTTTGCCAGTAGTTTTTGGCATTCCTTGTGTTGTAGCTATGGAAGTCCAAGCCCATGTGGTGTTCTGTCTCTGTCTTGTCCTCTTATAAGGACACCAGTCATATTGGAATAGGGCCCATCCTAATGACCTCATCTTAACCTGACTACATTTCCAAAGACTCTATTTTCAAATAAGGTCACATTCACATGTACCAGGGCTGGGACTTAACATCTCTTTGTGGGGGACACAATTCAACCCCTAACACACAATTATATAAATATTTCATAGCAACTCTAGTAGAAATGTACACCTACACTATTTCTTCTATAAATTTTTCCTGATGGTTCTCCCAGTGATCCATTGGTTGTGCCATATTTGTAATCACTTCATGCCAAATGATCTGCTACAGCAAATAATCAGTCCCTTTATTTTCCTGGGTACTTCTTTTTAGAGCCTTTTTTTTCTTCTCTTACAATTTGTGCTGCTTTTGTTTAGCACCTACTACATCTCTGTCATACATCCCTCTTTATCAGGGTTAGTGTTTTCTGCATTCTAGGCCTACTTTTTCTTGATTTACTCCCAGCTCTCATTGAAATATATTCTCCATTGTCTTCCAAAGGAAGAACACATCACGGTCAAATTTTCTGAATCCTTGAATTAAAAAAAAAAAAAAATTACTTGATTCTATCTATCTCACAGTCATTTGATAACTTGGCTAGGTATAAAATTCCACATGAGGATATTTTTTTCCCCTTCCAATTGTGAAGGGAAGGCTTTGCTCTTGTCTAGCATAAAATGTCTTTCTTAACAGGCCATTGCTTTTCTAAGTTTTGATCTCTCGTATGTAATTGCGTTTTTTCATCTCTCTGTGGAAGTCTTAGGAAATTTTTTTCTAATTTTTCCACTCACAGACACATATAGAGAGGGTATATATTTAACTTGGCTTTTCATATTACTAATTTTAATGGCTCTCCTTTATCCTCTATTTGCTTTTCACAGCATGCTGCTCTTACTTTATAGATGCCATGTCTTTTCTTATCACTCTAAGATTCAGAATTTTTAAATGTTTCTTTTCCTTTCTGCATTATCTCTCTCCCCTCTATACTCATTTTGGTTCAATTGCATTTTTTTTCTTTCATTGAAAACTACTTGCAGATATTAAGAGGTAGCTGAATTTGCATCTGTTGAGTAACATACTCATGAACTAACCAGAAGTTCAGAATGCATGGGTGGATAAAGCTTGCAGGCTGGTCAAGGTCATCGTGGAGTGATCAGGCTGGGGGGTGGACAGCCATTTCATTTTAGGGTCCCAAATGTATGTTGATGGAAATGAAACTATTTGGTTTCTCCAGAGAACAATCCTCCACTCTGTTGTCTGGGTAATATATGTCTGTGGGTATAGATTCCAGAAGCTGAATAGCTAATTATCTTAGGGTCTCTTTAATATAGTATTAAAAAAACTACCCTGTTCCCAGGCCCTCGGTCTACCTCCTTGCCTTCTTATAAAATAAACCAGCATTCTGTTTTCTAGAGATGTGGATGGGATACTGAGGAGGCCGGTTAGTATCATGCTGAATGCACAGGGTCGGAAAGTGTAATGAAGGGAGGGCGGGCTCCACACACAGGTGCTCAGTCAGAACACTTGTTTGCTGTTTCATGCCTCAATTCTGTGCAACTGATAACCAACAATCCCTGAGATTTCAGATGTTTTGTTTGATAGATTCACTTGCTTCTCTTTAATATCATCCTAAACAGATATTTTATTTGTAGCTTCCACCTCTCTGCCAAGTAAATTATAACTCTTCCATAGAAATTTTTCCACTTTCCATTAATCCTTTTGGTTGCTATGGATTTAGAGGTTTTTTTTTTCTAATTTCCCATTATTTGGGGAAGAAGGAAAAGGATATGTAAATACATGTGGCCAATCTGCCATCACTAACTAGAAGACTCAGCTATGGGTTTCCATGTTTATTTTTTTATATATATAATTTTTAATATGACTAGGATGTGTTTTTACATTATGGTGTGAGGAAGGGCCTACATTTCACTTGCTTGTTTTGTTTGATGTCAAATAGCTATCCACTTGAACTGCATCAACTGCTGAATAATGCTTTGCTTTCCCAATGATATGTGAGGCTTCCCTAACAGTTTTTGTATATTTTAAATCATGTAAGATTCTGTTTCAGAGCTTTCTCTTTTTAATAGCATTGTTTTCTTTCTTGATATTAAATGTTATCCATTTTAGAAAACTTGCAAAATATAGAAAATTACAGCAAAGAATGTAAAAACTGCCCTCTTCCCACCCCACTGTATTTATTTCTCCCAGGACTCTAATGCACACATGCAATGTAAACATAAAATTGGAGCTTGCTGCATCTGTTACTGAGTAATCTGAGTAATCTCTAGTCACTTAACATTAATTGTAAACACCTTCTTATCACATTAATTATTCTTTTCCAACATGATTTTTAACTGCTTAAGAGTATTTTATCTTATAGATATACCGTACATCATTTTTTTAAGTAGTTTGCCAACACTGGGTATTATGTAAATTTAAGTTATCTACTTGCAGTTCAAAACTGATTTGTCCTCTTAACATGTAATTCTTGGACGGCTTGTGAGCTGTTTTCTACCTCAGTTTGTTGAGAACATTGTTGTTTTTCTCACAAGCTCTGGAATCTTCAAGCGATGGACCTGTGTGTTTGATATGGGGGACATACTGACTCCACCTGGGAATTTTGCAGGATGTCTGCCAGCGTCCACACTGGTCTCCTTGCTGTGTGACCAGCAGTCTACAGACTTCAGCCTCTGCAGGTCGGTTTCCACAGCACACTCGATGTCACCCACCTGACCATTCCAGTTAATGTATACCTTCTCTCTGGATACTTAGCATTATCTTTGCCATGATAGACTTTTTTTTTTTTGAATTCCCATAGCAATTATCACGTTCAAATATATTATATAATTTGATCTTTATTATACCTATTTTTTTGTTGTTGTTGTCTTCTCTGCATAGGAGAATGTAAAACCTTCATGACAGGCATCTTTGTTTCAATCACTGATACATCTGAGCACTAGAAGTGTCTGGACCATAATGGTAACTTGATAAGTCTCTTTGAATATATACACTTTATTCTTTATTTTTATTCTTTCATTCAATAAGCATTTATTGAACACCTAGAGTTAGGCCCTACTGTGGGAATGAATTGGTGCTTGCTTCCTCCCTGAGAGCATCCCTTTGGGTAGGGCAGAAGCAAGAGAACCAGCAGCTACTGTGGGGTGTACAGGGCCTCACGATACAAGTATGCAGGATTTTAAGGGATCCAGAAGGAAGGGTTCAAGGATACAAAATGGTTGGTGTGCGTGCAAAAGGGAGTGTTTGAATGACACTGCTTGTCATTAGAAGTCATGAGCCTCACCGGAGGGAGAGGAGCGGGGCAGGAAGCACACAGCAGATCGGGAAGCATCTTGAGTAAGGAGTTTGCACTTTCCCTTGGTTAGCTGGGGAAGGTTGAGAGATTTGAAGCTACATGATTAAATATGCATTTAAAAAGGTCACTTTGAGTTGTGAAGGATGAACTGGAAAGGAGGCAGACTGGACACAGGAGATCATTTTCTAAGGGATGGCTGCCATCAAGGTGAGAGACAATAGGGCAAGCAGATGCCATCGAAGTGAGGACTGAAAGCAAGGGGAAGTACTTCCTGAATAGTTAAGCAATACAACTGACAGGGTTTGGTGGTCAGTGACTAGAAAATAGATTATAGAAACAAGAAGGGGAAATTCCAGCGCATACAGCTGGGGTCTTTGTTTTACTGACAATTTAGATAGTGATATTTCTATTTACATGCAAGAGATTAGGGATAGGAAAATAATAATTAACATGTTAATGTGCTTATCTTAATGTGTATAGTATATATCTGTGGAAAGTATCTTGTAGGTATCACTAAGAGGGTGGGTCTAAACTTTAATGTAGTAAACTTGGACATAAGTAAATATTTGGGATTTGTAGCCTGTAGGTGGTAATTGATACAATTAGCTAAAATGTATAGAAACGGTCAGAAAATATAAAAAACTGGGGCACCTGGGTGGCTCAGTCGGTTAAGCGTCTGCCTTCAGCTCAGGTCATGATCTCAGGGTCCTGGGATCGAGACCCATGTCAGGCTCCCTGCTCAGCAGGGAGCCTGCTTCTCCCTCTCCCTCTTCCCCTGCTTGCTTGCTCTCTGTCAAATAAATAAAATCTTTAAAAAAAAGAAAATATAAAAAGCTCAGAAGAAATCTTGAGAATATTAGTAATTAATTATCAGTGAGGAGTGGCGTTCAGAGAGAAAAAGAGGCATCCTGTGAAAATGAAGTTCTAGAAAGGAGAGAGAGAGATACCAGGAAAAAGGGAAACAAAGCAACATCAGAAGAAAGGAAAGTGCTCAACTCTGAGAGGGTCAGTGCCCTTAACGTAATCTGTGACCTTGGGGAGGGCACATCCCCTGAAATGATGGAGAAGACGCCATGGGTGCCATCAGTGTTCTTATTTTGTTTTAATTTTAAGTGGCTTGAGTGTTTTTAATAAAGAGAAAGAGCAAGTTAGAGCAGGGGCGGCAGAGGGGTTTATGGCCATCTTGCCCACATTTGAAAGAAGGAATACCTTGTGAAGTGATGTGTCGGGGACCATCTGGTCAGGCTCCGCTGCATGCCATCCACCTGCCCACCTGCAACTGGGTTTGTTCATCTGCTTAAGATTCTGAGAATACAAGGCAGCTTCCTGAAATTCCTTGTTTATTCACTTGTTTCCACTGTACTTCAGAAGCAAACCGTATCACATTTAGAGCAATCATACATTATGGGGAAGGACAGTCTTGGTCCCAGACATCTTCTGTAGGATACTAACATTTCTGGATCAGTCATGTAACTATGACACCTAGACGTGAAGCAGGTGGCAAAGACACACAGACACTCCATCCAATCTGTTGTTGGGAGATCAGCTGTTTCAGACTGCCGAGGAGCACGGAAGCGAGGGAGAAGGACTTGGTTTGTGGTTGCTGCCAGGCATGACCTAAATCCAGTAGGAGAGAAGTTTAAAACAAAGCTACTTTTCTAAAGTTCTTGACAAGCTCGCAAAATATTCACCAGCCCTTTCCTTATGGATCAATGTCACTATAATGATCCCTTTGACAGCATTGGTATCAGTCGCCTGAAGAGACAGCGCCAACTCTGAGTGTTCTGTTTTCATTAAGTGATGAGTCTCCCCCGCCTCCTCCCTCCAGCACCCCATTATCCATAGTCTGAGTGGCTCTTTGTTGCTCCTCTCACTTCTGTTTCCTGCGCTTCCCTGCGCTGCCACGGGTATCTGTCTGGTTTGCTAAAATGTGAACCTGGAACGCAAGTGGTGCTGGAGGGGGCTGAGAATAAAGCCCTTAGATGTACACCTGTGAGCAGGGCATGACCCCGGGCCTCCATGAGGGGAGGAATGACACAATGTTTGACAAACACCTGCCAATGCCAGGCTCCATTCTATGTGAGTTACAAGTATCAACTCATCTAATTCTCAGACAAACCAGATTCAATGCTGTCATCCCTGACTGACACAAGGGAAAAACAGGGTCAGGACAAGAGCCCCCTACTCACATTCGTGATGAGTGGAGGGAGCCACACATGCATCTGGGTGTCTGGTCTGTCTCTGGCCTCTGCGCTCGCCTGGAGCTTAGGATCAGAGAGAGTGTGAGTGGGCATGCGGTGGCAGAGTGTTTAAATTACTTCTGCATACCTGTGACCAGGTCACCACCTTTTTACCGTCCTGGTGAAAACTCCTGCTTTTTTGCAACACTACTCTTTAGGTACCCCCACCCCAACAGATTTTAGCAAAACTATCTCTTTAAGAATTTCCACATGGTGGGTGCCGTTAATAGCATTTTAGTGACGGATCTTAGAGCATGATTAACAAAAGCTACAGAGAATGCAGCACTCATTTGAACAATGCAGAAGGTGTGAGGAATTTCAAATTCAAAATGACAAACCGTCCTGCATGCTTAGGCGCTCCTGTATTTTAACTACATGACTGGAGTGTCAAAATTCCAGCTTCTTGTCTGAATATTAATTAGTATTTAAGACTCATTAAGCTGGTTTTAGTGATTTATTTCATTCTGTAATTAGATATTATAATTAGATTATCTCTATCAGATTTTCAACTTTCCTTTAATAAGAAAATGTTCAATAAATACAGATATAAATTTATCACATTATAACACATCATTTGACCTAAGTTATAAATCTTGTTTTGAAATAATGGGACAATAACCTAATGATGGCATGGTATTTTTGTTTTTATATGAATACATATTTTCTAGGTGGTCAATGTGTCCCAGTGGTATTTTGGGACCTTTGTTACATGACGTAACTGCCTCACAGTATTAAATGTGACCTTCAGAATTCAGAGGAGAATTTATGGACTTGTACCATATACTACTGTATTATGTCATTTATAGCCATTCTAAAGAATGGTTCCTTCCCATAAGGAAGTAACTCCTTACAGCAGACAGCATAAAATAAGATATATGTAATAAACTGGCATGAGGACCAATTGATTATCCCTTGTCTTCTATTTTTGTTATGTACGGTGATGTGTACATGTGTTGTGTAAAAGCCAACCCAAAAGTCAGGAGAAGGTGCAGGCATTGTACCCATTTAGAGGAGATATTTAGATAATTCTGCTTAAAGAGAGGTTGACTTTGTCTACTTTGCTATAAAATTGAGCAAAATTTCAGGGTTGCTTTCGTGGATCATTTAAAATAAAAATCAGGAAATGGAGAAGCCATCAGAATTACTTTGGTCTGGTTCCCAGGACGGCCGGTGCGTGGTGGTTTCACTCCCACGCTGGCGGCTGGGCCTGAGCTCAGCCTCAGTCTGACTCTGATTCCCGACCCGTAGATGCTGCTCTGAGTTGGTCCTGAGGGATGCTGAGCATTTGCATTTGATCTTCAGCGTGGAGACAGAGGTAGAATTTAGATTCAGGAGTGGTTCCCCATGATTTGGGTCTACTTTCTTGTTAAAGAAATGAATACCATATTTTCTTAAACATAAATGTGGACATATGGTCTGACACATGCTCTGAAAATGGGACAGAATATTTGAAATCAGGTCTGTCCCAGTCAATCCGGGACATATGGGCACTGTTCAGAGTGATTCTGAATCTGAATTTCTTATTCTGTTCTGAAGCCCAATAGCCACTGCGTCTGTGGCTGTTTGTCACTTGATGGCAGACTCACTGCCACTCTGCTTGGTAAGAGTTATTCTAGGCGCCAGGATCCCAGCATAAGCAGTCAACAAAAGCCTCTGCCCTGTGTATTCTTGCCCAGACCCTATTGCAATATGAAAATATATTGAATTTGATTATTATTTTTGTATGTTTTTAAAGGAACCTTATGGGGCTTTAGTGCAGACTAATATTTTCAGTCTTGGGAATTTGGGCAAGAAGTTACCAGTCAAAATACACCTTGCTCTTCATTTGGCACTCAGGAAGGCCAGAGGCAGGGGCAGGGACCCTAGCGGGAGAGTGAGGCTTAGGAGGGTGGCCTGCGTACACGTGGGTAACACTGGCTGTGCGGGCGCCCCACAGGAACGGCTGCTGCTGGGGTGGGGGACTGGTCATCAGTCGTAGGGAACAGGCCACAGCCTGGACACCACTGCTGTGTCCACTGAATCCTGGAAAAGGAGTTCACCCAGTGCAGACTGTGGCCTTGATGGGTTGGTTTTCAATTTCATCCCCCAAATTCAGTATTTGTGAAGCTGTATTGCCCCCTTTAATGACTTCAGTTAATCCTCTCGTACACCAGTTTGACCTTTAATCTTTCTCTTCCTCATTCCAAGGTCTGCAAAGTCACCGCCAAGAACTTCACCCACTCGGCCCGTTAGTGACAAACATGACTCCAACTTCTGTGGTAACTGGATTCTCGGTGTGTGTTCCCCGTGTTTCTGTGTCCCTGAGCACAACCACCTTCCTCCTTACCCTCAGAGCTGCCAGGAGGTCACAGACTGGTGCCTTACATAGCTCAGCCAGGTCCCCCTCACTGCACATCCTGCACGCAGCCCCAGTTAACTCACTTTACAGATACAGAACAAAGATAGTTAAGTATCTGTACAAAGGTCCTAGGGAGCAGCAGAGACGTATGTCAAATCGAGGGTTCTGGTTCTGGCCCCCAAGAACCAACCACATTCCTTCTGAATTCTGATCTGTATATTAGCTCATCAGTACAGTGGGGTTTTAAAAATTATTATTTCTTCTCACTTAATATTATGTTTGTAAGAATTATCCATGTTTTTAGATAGTAGTATAATTTATTTTTCATTTCCTCTTGGACATTTGGGTTGTTTCCAGTGTTTGTCTGGAGAATGCTGCTGTGAACATTCTGTGCATGTGACTGACGCACAGAGAATGGGGTTCTCTGAGGTTTTCACCCGGGGCTGAGATTGCTATGTCATAGAAGATACCTCTGTCTGTATGTCTGTCTGTCCATCCATCTGTCCATCCGTCCATCCATCCATCCATCTTCTTCATCATCATCATCATCTATCAAGAGAATAGGTATAAAGAGACAGACAGAGAAAGAAGGAATTCTAGAGTTTATTCTAATGATACCTATCACATTCATACTAGTGATACCTACGAGTGTTGATTTCTCTATTTCCTTGCCAACATTTGGAATTATTAGATTCACAAATTTGTTTCTAACATATTTGGTATATAAAAGATATCTTATTTTGTTCTAATATAATTGTCCATGATCATTCATAAGGTGAAGCTCTGTTTTATATATTTATTAATCATTGAATATCTCTTTTTTTCTTTTTTTTTTACTTTATTTTTGTATCTATAAGAGATGATGGCAGTTAACTAAACTTATTCTGGTAATCATTTCACAATATATGAAAGTAAAATCATTATGCTGTGTACCTTAAATATACATAGTGCTCTATGTCAATTATATCAATAAAACTGGGGCAAAAAATATTTTACTTATTCATTCATTTAATTTTTATGGATGATAGGGTTGCTTTATTTTTTTAATTCAATTAGCCAAGGGATAGTACATCATTGGTTCGAAATATCCTCTTGTTTTTTAAATTCCCATTCAAATATGTTACCTATTTCTTTTTTTTTTTTCTTACTGATCTGCAGAATTTCCTTATGTTTTCTGGACAGTATTACCTCATTAGTTATACGTATTGGAAATGTCTTCTCTGATCCTGTGGTTTATCTTTTTATACTGTGAATAGTGTCTTTTGATGAGTAGAAGTTTCTTATTCTAATGCAGTTGAATTTATCAATGTTCTCCTATGGGGCTGGTGCTTCTACTGACTTATTTAAGACAGCCTTGCTTAGCCAGAGTGATGAGTACATTCTCTCAGTGGGTACTTGTAGCTCTCATTTAACCTGAAATGTGGTGTTTGTTTGTATAGATGTGTGTGTGTTAATTTTTATATATTTTCAAATTGTCCTATAAATATTTAAGAAAGACTATTCTTTCTACACTGAATTTAAGTGTAATCTCTGTCATAAATCAAATGTTCATATTTGCATACATTTGTTTCAGAACTTTCTATTCTGTTCTATTTCTATATTTGTCTATGCCTGCACCAATTTTACCCTTTTATGATTATTATAGCTTTACAATCAGCCCTGAAACTTGTAGAACAAACCCCCTCATTCTTCTTCAAGAGTATATTGTCTCTTCCTGACCTTTTGAAACTCCACATAACTGTTGCATTAAGCTTCTGCAAATACATACACACACACAAAGTTGAGCTTTTACTGAGATAATGTTAAATAGCTAATAAATTTGTAAAGTATTATTATCTTAGTTGCATTGGGGCTTTCAATTCATGAATATGATATATCCTCATATAATTAGGTCTTTTAAAAATATCTACAAATAAATTTTATAATTTTATCTCTAGATTATATATCTCTAACTAGATTATCCTAAGAAACATGGTTAGTGTTTTTGTTGCTATTTTAGACATTATTTTCAATTTAATTTTTAAGTTTTTTTCTGGCCAAAATTTAATTAATTTTTGATATGGAATTTTATTTTGGCTACTTAGTAGTGTAACTTTTGAACTATTATAAATTATGAGAAGAATCCCTGGGATTTTCTATGCATACAATCATAGCAACTGCAAATAATAACCTTTTTTTTTTTTCCAATACAGATAACTTCTATTTCTTTTTCTTGACGTACTATCTTGGCTACACTTTCTAGTAGGATATTGGACAGAAGTGGTGATAAGCAGAAAGTTTATCTCATTCATCGATTCACCATTTAGTGTTACAAACAGAACCTCCACAGAAATTTCAACTTCTAGCTAGAGAGACTCAAACACCATACAAAAAAAA
Organism: Phoca vitulina; assembly: GCF_004348235.1. Taxonomy (NCBI): domain Eukaryota; kingdom Metazoa; phylum Chordata; class Mammalia; order Carnivora; family Phocidae; genus Phoca; species Phoca vitulina. Next base: position 1,479,166 of record NW_022589745.1, on the reverse strand, counting down.
AAGAAAGAAAAGAAAAAGGAACTCATGTCCATATCCAGACCAAAAACCTCCCCAAACCTTATGTAACTCATGCTCTGCTATTCTACACAAGATATCTCTTTCAACAAAGAAATATGAAGCATGAAAAATGAAAAATACAAGAAAAATTTACAAACTGCCAAGAGACAAAGTAAGCATGAGAACCATACACAGATGTTATTCGGGTATTGATCTATCAAACAAAGGATACAGAGATAACTATATTTCATATGCTTCTAGTCTAAAGGATGGAAAATGTGCAGAGTCAGGTGGCTAAATTTTAGCAGAGAGACATAAGAACATACAGAGATGAAGGATGTTTTCAACTGGCTCATTAGTGGAATTGACACAGCTGAGGAAAGAATCAGAAAACTCGAATTTAGGTCGACAGAAATTACCCCGCTAAAACACCCAGAGAAGGAGTGACAAAACAAAACAGAACGCCCAGGGCTGTAAGATGCTATCAGAGGGCCTAAGTACGAGGGATTACAGCCCAGAGGGAAAAGAGAATGATAATGGGGTAAAAGAAATATTTTAAGAAACAATGGTTGAGAATTTTCTAAAATTAATATACACACCAAACCACACATCTAAGATGTTAAGAGGATGCCAACAAGGTAATTACCAAAATTACCTCCCAAAACAACAGAAAAATACTGGAAAGAGAAATATACAAGTTCATAATCACAGTGTGGTATTTAAGCATCTCTCTCTCTCATGCTAATTAAACAAGATGGTTTTTCAGCAGAACGTAGAAAGTACCACACATGACAATTGCAGAATACATATTATTTCTGAGCATTTATGGAACATTTATCACAGCACATCACTGGCGGGGCCATTAGGCAAGCATCATCCTGTTTTGTACCATTAGTACCACACAGAGAGCATACAGTAACCACAGTAGAAATAACACGGGATACGTTTTATTAATAATCTTAGTCTGTTTATTCAGTGTTCTGTAACTCGCCCTGCATCAGGGATGCGTCTGGGCTCTGACGTGGAAAGATGCCATTAATGTGGAGTTTCTAAGTAGGGTGACCTTAACAGCTACTGTCTGCCAGGCAGTCTCTGCAGGACACCCCCAGCAGCCCGCCAGAGAAGAGTCTCACGTTCTGTTACTTTACGTGGTGCTTCCTCTTGTGAGACAGCCCCGTCTCAGTCAGCACTGAGCGCTCCTCGGTCTCCGGCGGCCGCGTCCTCCGGGACCTGCCCTCCGGCGGGAGCAAGCGCGAGGGTGGCGGGCGCCGGTCTGAGCGCAGCCGGGCGTGTGTGCAGCCTGGGCACCGCCCGCCGGCACCGCGGGGGCTCACGGCCTCCGACAGCCCTGGGACAGCCCGGGGCCCGGCGACACCGCGGCGGTGCAAGCGGGCCCTCAGAGGCCCCCCCGGGCTCCGGCCGCAGCGCAGGCCCGTCGCCGGAAAGCGCGGGGGCCGCAGGCTGTGCTCGGGCTGCCCCAGTCTCAGCCCCGTCGTGTCTCTACGGGCATGTGAATCCGCGACGTTCGTATAACGGTTCAAAGCGTGCTCCCACTCACCGAGAGCGGGCAGCTCGTGCCTGACGTGCGCTCAGGGAAGCGACCCGAGTGCTGGCGCTCCAGGCGGGACAGAAGCGGCAGCAAGCAACCCTGACACCCTGAGACCCGGCGGCCGTCACCTCCACGTCACCCGTCACCCGCACACCTCCTGATCTCGGGCGCGTGAGGGAGTCTCCGGCGTCACCTCCACGTCACCCGTCACCCGCACACCTCCTGATCTCGGGCGCGTGAGGGAGT
>NW_022589745.1:1444738-1477364 GCF_004348235.1 Phoca vitulina | reverse complement strand
TCCGGCGTCACCTCCACGTCACCCGTCACCCGCACACCTCCTGATCTTGGGCGCGTGAGGGAGTTTCCGGCGTCACCTCCACGTCACACGTCACCGGCGCACCTCCCGGTCTCGTGCGCATGAGGGAGTCTCCGGCGTCACCTCCACGTCACCCGTCAGCCCTCGTGCCTCCGGGTCTCGGGCGCCTGAGGGAGTCTCCCCAGCAGAAGTCCCGTGTGTTCGCGTCCAGCGCTCCCACGAGGGTCGGAGAAGTGAGGGCCCCCTGCTGGGAGGTGCTCGCCTGTCCCCGCTCCGAGCACCCTCTCCCTCCACCGCGTCGAGCTGGGTGTGCCCTGCCTCGGGGCGGCCGGCTCAGCCCACCCGCTGCTCCGCGGACGAACTGCCTGCGGAGAGCCGTCCGGCTCCTCGCGCCCCGCCGCACGGCAGCGCTCCGTCCCGGTTTGGGGTGGGCGCGCTCAGCCCCCCAGCCCGGGCTTCCCTGCTCCTCGCCCCCAGCGACCGCCGGCCCGCAGCCTGAGAGCGGCCCCAGCGCCCGCCGGAAGCTCGGCTCCGCCACAGCCTGCGTGGCCCGCCCCGGCCTTGCGTCCGCCTGCCCCCGGCGTCAACCTGCCTGTTCTGCAATCGCACCCGAGTCCAGAGTCCTTCTGCGGTCTCCGGGCCACCGCGCCGTGTCTAAACCTGCAGCGCTTCTCTCACGTCCTCCCCGCACCCACACGGGCCGACCCGTCGTGCGCCTCACACGTAGCGTGGGACCGGTCTCTGCTGCTGCCATCAGCCCGCCCCCGGGACTGTCCGGTCCCCACAGCTCCCCCTGCCTCCGCCAGCCCCTGAGCCCCAGCTCAAGACAGGGCTTTTCCCACTGTCAGCATCTGGTGCCCGCCCTGCTGTCCCTGATGCTGCCTTGGGGGCCCGCATCCAGCTGCCACCTCACTCACACATCACCCTACCTTCGACAGAAACGCTTACTTCTGGTCAAAATCATGTCATGACATTTAGATGAATTTGGGAACCACCGAAAATTATCTTCAAGTGTTGTTGTTTTCTCTGTGCTGTCTCCCCCATGTTTCAAGGTCGCCGCTTACACAGAGCACGGAGGGCTCCTGCCACAGCCCGGGGCTCCGGGCGTCCCCACCGGAAGTACGGCGGCAGGTGGGAGACTCGAGACAACGTGGTCATGCACTTAGCTCGTTACCGCCTGTGCCCGTCACCGCCAGGGCTGCGAAACCCAGAATAGCCCGGAGTGCCCAAACCCGAGCTAGCTCTCCTCCACAGGAGGGAGGGAGTGCGGGAAAATGCTTCTGCTCAGTCTGCCTTTGAGGGAAACTGTCTGTGGGTCTGGCAACACTTCCCGGTCACTGGAGGGGGCACGTCGCAGCTCCTTCACTGGACTAGGAACACCTGGAGGGCGCTTCTGGGTTTAGCTCTCCGTCAGAGCCTCAGATTCGAACCAGTATGACCCATGGGAGAAGTGCAGTGTTTGCTGAGCGCATCAACTGGTAGGTACAGAACTCCTGAGAGTTATCACCCGTTAAAGATAAACGTTTTTGTCTCCATGAGAGTTAACCCTCGTCTGCTCTCCCTGCTCCTCCTTCCACAGAAACTAAGTAAGTTGCAGGTGCAGAGACCTCCCTCACAGGCTGAGAGAGAGGCCCCTCTAGCTTCAAGAAGCCTGTGTTGGGGACCCTCTAGCCATTTCCTTTCCCTTGAAAGATGTGCTAAAAAAGACATCACGTGAACACTGGATTATGGCTCCTGGAACCTAGAATATAAGTGGCTTATTCTGACAATTTACACCATCAGCCTTAACAAATAAGGGAACATTTCCAACTTCCTAGAAAATCCAACAAGTTTGATTTTCTTCTATGAGATGCGTTAGTAGAAAAACTAAGGAAGATCAGCATTACTACAGACCAGGCATCAGTTGTTCCGAGGGTGGGTGGAGAGCGCTCCATCAAAGTGAGGGGCCTCCTGCTTCCTGCCCAGTCTTGTCGGAACCACTGGCAGGCCAGCAGTGCTCTGGGTCCACAGAGCTGGAAACCCAGCAGAGGGAAATAGAAATGCCAGTCACAGAAAGGCCAGCCTTCCCGTTGTCCTCGTTACTTTGGATTTCACTCTTTTTGGGAATCTGCTGATAAAACGTGTACTGTGTGTTCAAGGCAAGTTCACGGGCGAATCCAGGTCATTGATCAGGCATGGCTGGATTATACAAGGAAGGCCTGGCTCAGTTTATCTGTCTGAGACAGACAGAATGACAGCTGAATCAGGGTGAGCCCGGCCATCTGTGGCCGGTTCTCTGTGGACTTCCCCTTTTATGCATAACCCAGGGAGCTCCAGGAGAGCCAGGAGTTAGAGAGAAGTTCTCATTCTGTCCATGGCTAATTGCCTTTTGAAAACCATATTCTTCATGCTGCAAGGAGCATTAGAAGCCAGGAGGCCCAACCTCTCTTTACAGATGGAGACACCAGGCTGCAGGCTGGGAGTCCAACGGATCCACTCTGCTGCGCTTAGCCGAGGCCAGGAGAGCCTTGTTGGGACACCTGGTTAGTCGCTCACTCGTGTGTCCATCGCGTACGTGGCTGTGGGGTCAGCATGGGGAAGCCCAGGACATGGACACATTGTGCCCCATCCATTCTTTGGGAAGCTGATGGCTCGGAACTTCAGAAAATAGTGTCCAGTGAGCACAGTGTCACAAATGGCAAAGGCCTTCCCGAATCTGTCGACAAAATTCATTTCATCTGAAATATGGGAAAGTAAAAGAAGGATGCTTTTGTGCAGAACAGGCCTGCCTGGCAAGGACCCTGTGCGGTGAGCATATTATTCTGAAAATTGGGTTTTCCAGATAGTCAAAGATATATTATTTTAATTCTAAAATATATTTTCAAATTTCTTTCATTGAGAGGAGATGGTTTGTGCTCCTTGCTCCTCTGTGAGCCTCCCTGCCTCCCTGCAGCCGGGACGGGAGAGCCGGCCCTGGGGTCACCTCCCAGCATGGAGGGCAGAAGCAAACCCAGGTATAGGATGTGTCAGAAGGAGAAAGTGTGGTGAGGTGAGACGCAGCAAGAGGGGCACAGAGACTGGCCATGGAGAGATAGGAGGTGACCTCAGAGAAGCCAGGAGGAGCCCCATCGTGCAGGGCTTTGTCAACCCACCTGAGAACTTTGCCCTTTATTTTTAGTGAAATGAGGAGCCATTGCATGGTTTTGAACAGAGCTGTAACAGGTGCAGATGTTAGTTTCTAAAAGGATCACTCTGTACTTTTGTTGAGAGTAGACTTTTCGGAAAAACACATAGACGCCACAAGGAAAGTGGGGAGGCTGTTCACAAAGCTTTTGGGATAATCAGGCGAGACACGCTGGTGGCTTTTCTAGACCAGTAGCAGCAGATGTGGAAAGAGGGATTGGATTTTGGATGTGTTTTGAAACTCTGTTTACTGGTATGGGCTACAGGGGAAAACACTTCAGTCTCTGCAGTAGGAAAAATGGAGTTGCTGCTCACAGGGCTGTGGACGCAACCAGTCTGTGGGAGAAGGTGAAGCGCACGCTGTTGGACATGCTGATCTTGTAATGCCCATTGGAGATCCATGTGAGACACCAAGATGGCCATTTGAAAATATGGATTGTAAATGTAACAAATTAGTACAAAACTCTCTTTCAAGCCTAGTGCTCACGATCCAGTCTTTCTAAACGGAGTATTCTGGAGATGTCCAAACTTCATGTGATGGCTCAGGTGAGCATTCCCGCACCTGTGTGGCACGGGACAGCTTCACGCTCTCTCACGACATTGAGGGCTCCTCCTTCTAAAGATGACGCTCTCCTCAGCTTTTGAAAACTTGTCTCAACAGTTACCTCTACTATTCTTTGCTACTTATTGTCACATCTTGATGCTACCAAAGAATTTCCCACTAGAAATCCAGAGCAATATTTCAGAGTAAGAAAAAAAAAAAAAAGTCCTAAGGCACAGAAATACTTTGGGTTTGGAAAGAAGACAGTTTTCCCACAAGAGGCTGAAAAGAATGGGCGGGGGTTAAGGAGAAGGATGTGTCTTGGCAGAAATTGGGGGGAGAAGGAGTGTTGTAAGAAGGAAGTGTTAGAAGGGGGAAATGCTGTGCAGGGGTAGATGGAGAAGGGAAGACCCTCGCCAGGCTCAGGGGGGAGGAAGTCCCAGTGGGATTTGCTGGAGACATGTCAGTGGTTTCCTTGGATGTGAGTTTGCTAACGGTGAGGCACACTAGGACTCCAAATTGGAGGAGAAAAGAGACCGGACCAGGGCCAGGATTCTGTCATCAAAAATCTTTCTACATACACACCACCCCAAATTCTGATGTACGCGAGCTAGAGGCTCCCCAGAGAGCGGAGGTTCGAGGTGCACAGACAGCAAGGGGGTACCTTATGTCCCTGCCTCCTACCTTCACACTGTCACAGTCCTAGACACCAGGCAGGATCTTGAGCTTCTCTCTGTCTGCCCTCTTTCCTGGACCTCTCAGGTCCTCCTGGCATGGGCCATTGGGTATCACACTAACAATAATAAAATGTGAAGTAATCACTTGTGCTGTCTCAATGACTTCAAATGGTAAAGTAATTTTCAGCACATCTCCTTGAGGCAGGTCAGCATTATTAGCTCCATTTAACAAATAAGAACATTAGGAGAAATTAAGTGACTTGCTGGAAACCTATATGCCAGATTGCTTATTTAAGGGCTGGCTCTCCCTGTGTTGACTCCTTTGGGCCCTGTTGCCTCTTCTCGCCCCTTTACCCTCTCCACAGAGCCGCCGTTCTTCTGTGGAATGGCTCAACCAGGTGAAGACAGGGTGCAACACAAGCCATCCAGTGAGGGTTAGCTCAGCATTGTCTACCAAATGTCTAAGCATGGGAGCCTTCCTTCTGTTCTCACTGTCTGACCCAACGCCCAGTCAAGAGCTCCATGCAGGTGACTCAGAGTGGCCTCAAACCTGTGTCCCAAACAGAACTCCCTGTGTCCCTCTTGAACTGTTCTTTCTGCCCCAGCTCATGGCACCACCACCCTCGAGGGCTTTTCCTCTTTGCCCCCACATCTACTCAGTCTGCACGGTATGTTGTTTCCACTTTCTTAATGAGTCTCTTCTCAGCCACTTTCTGTCCAAACTGCCGTTACCTTCTATGTGGCCCCCTGGAACAGCATCCTCCGAGCCCTCCCAGTCAGTCTCCTGATGAAGCTGGAGCCAGGCTGGTAAGGCAAGACTCTGATTGTAGTGCCCCTCCTTGCAAACACTCAGAGCCTCTCATGGCTCTTACACGAAGACCACAACACTTACTAAGGCTGTGACAGAGGACTACGGGCTGAGTGCGTCCACCTGCATTTCCAAGCCCTTTCTAGGAGGAGGACACCAAGCCCCATGTGAGGATGTCACTCGGCGAACCTGGCTTCAGTCCGGTGAGCCCCGGCTAAACTGCTCCCAGACTCCTGACCTACAAAAAAGGTAAGAGAATCAGTCTGAGTTGTTATAAGCTGCTCAGTGTGTTTTAGTTTGTGTGCAGCCGTGGAGACTGGATACATGGAGCACCTTGGTCGGCTCTCTTTGCAATTCTGATTTCCAGTCTTTGCCCGGGTTGGAGGGACCAGTGTTGGAGAGGGATTCTGGAGGTGGGGAGAGGGGAGGCTTCTTAGCCAGAGTTCGCTTGTCACAGACACATACTCAAAAGTATTTACTGAGCCGTTACGAAGCATCAGGCATTCCTCCAGGTTCGTGGGGTACAGCAGTGAGTCGCGCCATCCTGGGATTTACAGAGTCATCAAGGGAGACAGATGACCGTTATAAACATAGTTTAAAAATTAAGTTATGTAACAAGGCAGCAGGTTCTGAGTTCGAGGACAACAAAGGGCAGCAGGAGAGTGTCGGTTGAATAACTGGAAGCAATTTTAGGTCGTGTAGCAGGAGTGGGGCTCACTGAGGGGTGGCATCTGCGTGAACACTGGAGGGAGGCAGGCAGTTAGGGTGGCATGTGGTTCATCAGAGCATCCCAAGCAGAGAGAACAGCTGGTGTGTCTCTAGTGTGTCTGCAAGGAGGCCAGCGCAGTTGGCATGAGGTTACCCAGGTTACGGGAGGTGAGAATGTGTGTGTGTGTGTGCGTGCGTGTGTGTAGGGTAGTGAGAGTATATGTGCTCGTGTGTAGGGGAGGTGAGTGTGTGTGCTTGTGTGTAGGGGAGTGACAGCATGTATGAAGGGGAGTGAGAGTCTGTGTAGGAGAATGTGTGTGTGTGTGCTCGTGTGTAAGGGAGTGAGAGTATGTACAGGAGTCAGAGTGTGTGTGCATGTGTAGGAGAGGTGAGTGTGTGTGCACGTGTGTAGGGGAGTAAGAGTGTGTGTGCACGTGTGTAGGGGAGGTGAGTGTGCGTGCATGTGTAGGGGAGGTGAGTGTGCGTGCATGTGTGTAGGGGAGGTGAGTGTGTGTGTGCATGTGTGTAGGGGAGTAAGAGTGTGTGTGCGTGTGTAGGGGAGGTGAGTGTGTGTGTGCACGTGTGTAGGGGAGTAAGAGTGTATGTGCGTGTGTAGGGGAGGTGAATGTGTGCATGTGTAGGGGAGGTGAGTGTGTGCGCGCGTGTGTAGGGGAGGTGAGTGTGTGTGTGCATGTGTAGGGGAGGTGAGTGTACGTGCATGTGTATGGGAGTGAGAGTGTGTGCACGTGTGTAGGGGAGGTGAGTGTGCGTGCATGTGTAGGGGAGGTGAGTGTGTGTGTATGTGTGTAGGGGAGGTGAGTGTGTGTGCGTGTGTGTAGGGGAGGTGAGTGTGTGTGTGCATGTGTAGGGGAGGTGAGTGTGCGTGCATGTGTATGGGAGTGAGAGTGTGTGTGCACGTGTGTAGGGGAGGTGAGTGTGTGTGTGCATGTGTAGGGGAGGTGAGTGTGCGTGCATGTGTATGGGAGTGAGAGTGTGTGCACGTGTGTAGGGGAGGTGAGTGTGCGTGCATGTGTATGGGAGTGAGAGTGTGTATGCACGTGTGTAGGGGAGGTGAGTGTGCGTGCATGTGTAGGGGAGGTGAGTGTGCGTGCGTGTGTGTAGGGGAGGTGAGTGTGCGTGTGTGCGCATGTGTAGGGGAGGTGAGTGTGTGTGCGTGTGTATGGGAGCTGTTCACATAGCATCTTACAGGTGGTTTTCAGGAGTTCACTGTGAGTGAAATACAGAATAATTTCAGGATTTTAAGAGGATTCACATGGCTTAACTTCCACTTTATGAAGAGCAGTATTATTTCTCGTGCAGCCGTGACCCTATAATCATCCCAACCAAGGCCTTGCTAGGTGTGCAAGTGGGACGTTGTCCGTAATTGTGAGGACGGCAGGCCTACACCTGCACCGTCCCACACACACCAGGACGATGGCCACCCAACTACTGTCGGCTCCCACTCTCACTCCAGTTTGTAAATGTACCATAAATGTCCCTTTATGGTGATTTTAGTGGTGCTTACAACAGATGAAAAAAATGACACAAAATACATGTATTTGATTTACTTGTTTTCCCTCAGCTAAGACGTTTTTGTTGTTGGTTTTGCTTTTACAAAAGATAAATAGATTGTAAGTTTTATCAAATAAATTTTCTTCACCTATGGAGTATGACTTTCCAAATTTAAATAATTATTTTTGTTAATCATTTTGTTTGATTTTTTAAATGTCTAAACAATATTGTACTCCTAGGAAACTCGATTTTGGTTTCTGATGTGTAAACGTGTGTGTGTGTGAGAGAGAGAGAGACTGGAATTTTTGCTAATATTTTATTTCAAATTTTGTATCTGCTTTTCTTAGCAAGATGTGGTCTTTTCATATTGTCTTTGTTATATTTCTTTAATCAAGCCTATGCTAACTTCATAAAACGATTTGAGAAAACTCTTTTATATGCTCTAGACCACTTGGCATAGATGTGACCTTATGTGCTGCTTGCCCACTGGGCACAGCTCGCCTGTGGATTGTTGGATGCTGGAGTCGTGCTGGGGGGGGACAGGGATTCAGCTCCGGGGTGGGCACGCACTGCTCTGGTTTTCTCTTCCTACCTGAGTCAGTGTTGGAAATTCTTTTTTTTTTTTAATTTTTTTTAAAAGATTTTATGTATTTATTAGAGAGAGAGAGTGAGCACAGTGGTGGGGGGGCGGCAGAGGAAGGGGCAGAAAGAGAAATCGACTCCCCACTGAGCAGGGAGCCCAATGCGGGGCTCCATCCCAGGACCCTGAGATCATGACCTGAGCCGAAGGCAGACACTTAGCCGACTGAGCCACCCAGGCTCCCAGTTTTGGAAATTCAATTTCTCCAGGAATCCAGCCATTTCACTGAAGTTTTATAACCTGTTGCCATACAGTTGCTCACACCCTCACCTTCGAACTTGCTGGGATTTTGCTGCCATGCACCCTTGTTCCCAGCATCACCTCTGCCTGATCTCTGCATTCTCTGCCAACGGCGCAAAACTCTTTCCACGGGTTTTTTCCCTTTTTATCTTCTGGATTTTAATAATCTCTATTACAGATATTTTTGCTTTTGTTAATATTTACTTTCTCTTTTTCTTTGTGTGTTTCCTGTTATTTTACTGTAATTAATTGAGAAGTTTAGTTTGTCAGTCTGAAGCCTTCCTTCTTCCCCAACACCAGCATCGGAAGCTCGGCTTTCTGAGGAAGCGCCGCGTGGCCTGCAGCCTCCGGCAGCACCTGGGCTTGCGTCCTGTTCTCTGAGCCCCTAGAAGCCGAGAAAACCAGAACACAAGGTCTCCGGGCTCAGCAAATATGGAGAAGGCCCGTTTCAGAGTTATAGGTTCCTGTGTTCGCCTCGTTTTTGGTTTCAGAAAATGTCTTACTTTCCAACTCCATGATGATGCGAAAGAGGCATTTAAAAAGCATTTCTCTTTTTGGCCTGCGTCAGTGAGAGTTGAGGTGGTCATTGTGAGCCTGCTGAGAATCGTCTGGCCCATGCCTCGGCTGTTCAGGGCACTTGAGGCTGCTTGGCTCCCTGCTCCTGTGTGAGCAGGACAATGGCTCTTTCCTCCTTTTTAGGCTCTTCTAAGGAGACTTCACCCATAGCCCAAGTTTGTTGGAATCTATGATGTTACTTCCTTTATTCAGAACACGGCGTCTAAGTGTTTGGGCCATTGTCCCTGGCCCAGTTACCAACTTCTGGCTCTCAGAACCTGTTGTCAAATCAAAATTCAACCATAAGGTGGCCAATAGGCCATAAAGGCTTCTCTAACTTTGCCACATGCACCCAGCTGGGTGTAATAAAAACACCAAAGTAGGAAAGGTTTGGATTCTTTCCATCAGAGGACTCCTTCACCCGACGTGAATCCGTGAATGTGAACAGGTGTGGGCAAGGCAGAAACAAGGGCAGCACTTCATGCTCTTGCCTCTGTATTTCTTCATTCTGGATGTTTGTGAAGCTCCGATTTCATCCCCAAGGTGACGTCACAAAGCAACAGCAAAGGCCACGAAAACAGTAGCGATTTTGCTGAGTGCTAAATCTGATGGAACCCAGGATGAGGTGTCTGCACACGCTGCAGCTACTTTTTACAACAGAAGAGAGAAGACGCACTTTGCTCTTTGCAGGGGAGCCCAGAGAGTTTATGGAGCACTTGACAGTTTTTAATGTGCTTTCTTAAATCTTGCTTCATCTTTAGAACAACTCTATGCAGCAATTAGGGACGAATGTTATTGACCACCTATAAAATGGGAAAACCAAGACGTGGAGCCATGAAATGAGAAGCCCAAGGTCCCACAGCTACCATATGGCAAAGCTGACTCTCTAAGATCCTGAATCTTGTTCACTTTCCTATGTAACAGGTCACCCGAGACCTTTCCATATCAACGTTTGGCATTTGTGGTTTCCATTTGTCTGTGGTCTACAGTAGACATCCAGGCTCACTACTAAGTTTATGTTTTTGGTAATGGGCTATCTGGTTACAGCATCCGCCACTGCGTTACAGTGGGACAGCACCGTGCTCTGTGCTCCGGGAAAGCAGCCGGATTTGGATGCCTTGCAGCCCTTGTAACAATTCAGTCTTCATCCTAAGAGCAAGGAGAGGCCAGTAAAGGCTTTGGGGTTGGGGTGCGTGTTGGTTCGTTAAATATCGCTCAGTTTTCTGTGTGTAAAATGGCTCGGAGGAGGTGGGAAGGAGGCTTTTGCAGCAGCCCCAGGGAAAAACGGGCCGTGGCATGGCCGTGGAGGTGAAGAAGAGAGACAATTTGAGAAATACTTTGTGGGAAAACCAGGTGTGATGTGATGACTGAGCAGTTGAAGAAGCTGAGGAAGAGGAGACTCAGGAGATGCTCCCAGTTTTCTGCTTCACACGGCGCCGACGTGATTTCACCCGTGGCGTGGAAGAACATGCGGGGCAGGGGGGTGGGCACGAGAACCGTGGGAGGGCGTCCCACACCACAGGCTCTCTCTCACCCCAACCCTGAGTCTGATTCTGTGGGTCCCGAGAGTCTGAATTCCTAACAAGATTCTGGGTGATACTGAACTGCTGGTCTGCCCACCAGACTTCAGCTGAAGATCAGGTATTAGGAGAAATAGCTTGAATTCAATTCTAATTATGCCAAGCGTGACATAATTAAACTCCTTTCCACTCATTTTATGTTCAAATCAGGGGAACACTGCACCCCTTCTTTCCCTTTTAGGAGAAGCATCGCGGTGTTGTGAAGAGTGCCTGGTTTAGAGCTCACAAGTCCTGAGTTCAACTCCAGCTTCTTCTACTTCCTCTCAGGGTGACTTCATGATAATTACACAACTTTCATAAATACCAATTTTCTAGTCTATGAAATGGGCATGCCCACTGTATCTACGTGAAAGTGTTTTAACTGTAAAGTGCTCCGTAAAGTATCTATCCACCATGCGCCCCTGTGGAGATTATCACCTGCTAATTCCTAGTGCGCCTTTGCATTATTTTCACCGGCTAAGGTAGAAGCCTCTGAGGGCACTTTACTCATGCCTTCCCCAGAAAGAACTGGTTCAGGCTTTGCCCATTTCGGTTGCATGGTCAACAAATATTAATTTAATTGTCCTAAACATTTGATACACTTTAATTCACTGGTCATGTTTCCGTGTCTCATTTATAACCCCTTTCCCAGGCGGTAAAGAACACAGTGCTCTCTCTCAGTCCTCCTGCCCCTTATCCTGCCCTGGTCTTCGTCTGAAGAGCAACCAGCTTCCTGTCCTCAACCCCGCCCACTTTCAAGGCTCTGAAATTTACCTTTGAAAAGCTCACATTTTACCTGAATAGTTACCACTTCAGTGTGAAATATATATAAATATGTGTGTATATATATATATGCATACTTATGCAAGGTAATATAAAATGTGGCTTTGGGGGCACCTGGGAGGCTCAGTCGGTTAAATGTCTGCCTTCGGCTCAGGTCATGGTCCCAGGGTCCTGGGATCGAGCCCCGCATCGGGCTCCCTGCTCAGCGAGGAGCCTGCTTCTCCCTCTCCCTCTGCCTGCTGCTCTGCCTACTTGTGCTCTCTCTCTGTCAAATAAATAAATAAAATCTTTAAAAAAATAAAATGTGGCTTTGGCTTTAATTGCCTTATCAACACTGATATTTATCTTTATCTTTCGATATTTTGTCTGGGTCTGTAGGGCATGTGACATACTGATGACAATGTTGGGTCTTTCTTGTGAATCATATTTGATTTCTAAATGTGCACACAGTCCCTTCACTGGTCTCCAGTCCCGATACAGCAAAGTGCATTCAAACATCAGAAAGGCTTGGAAGAGGCCAGGTTTCTCATCTGGATTTCACCACATTTTGAAACTCAGGAGGCTTGGTGCTGTCTCCCCAGGAATCGGGAGACCGTTCTGGAACACAGCGCTTACTTCGCCCTTCAGGTGAAGGTGTACAGCCTTGTTACTTGCCGAGGGCTTTCCCAAATGAAATCCAGATAGAACAGGATGTCTTTTCGGAGGGTTGCTTCTGATAACTGATCGGCGTTTGCGCATGCAAGATGATGACAAACCCACCAAGTGACATTGAGCTGTAAGGTGAATTAAAGGACGCAGTTTTGCTTTTGCTTTGCATACATGACAGCACCTTAAAATTAGAGAGAAAATTATTTAAATAATTTGCCAATCGATCTGGATCATGTACGTCCTAGAAACACGACAATTTACTTCAGTAGTGAGCATGTCTTTGCCAGTGAGTATCCTATGTAAAGTCAGTGAACACGCAGAGTTGTATGTGTGTGTATTTTCCTTTGTCTGACTTTCCTTTGCATTTATGATTAGCCCGATGTCTTTCCTCATGAGAAATTCAATAACGTAAGATGTTTACCGAACCACATTCCCCTGGCCACCTGCTCTATCTCTGTAACCTACAGGTCTCCGCACACTTCCCATTCTCCCGTGATTCTTCCTTCTCATTTTGCCCTTTGGATTTTCCAGATGGCATGTCTAGCACTTCTTTCAGTATTTTAAGAGGACCCTTGCTTGCGACATTGCTTCTCAGTGCACTGTATTTTATAACAGAGTTAAAAATAGTTTAAAAGCTGAGTGGAAGTCACGGTATCAGGCCAAAGCCAAGTTTAATACAAGCCTCCAAACTCACGGGAGCTCAGTGGTTGCTTTAAATTTTCGTGTGTGTGTGTCTGTGTGTAGAGGACTTGGGCCTCTGTGAAATGACAAGTCTTAACACTGAGCTCTCTGGATCATGAACACAGAGACATCTCGGTGTGTAAACACAGTAGCTCTGTCCACTCTTGAGAATTGGAAAGGTCAGTCTCAGCCCAGATATCCTGCCCATAACTTATTGTTTGCAATTACTTAAAAATGTTTTCTTTTGTTTTCCTCTCTTCTGTGGAAATTGGCCTTCTGACCACCACGTCAGCTGCTACTTAACAAATATTTTGATATAGAAAATTCTAACTTCATTCATAAAAAGTTAGTTTTCCTGCCCTGCCCTGTCCCTCATCCTCCCCCAAAACTAATGTACATTTGAAACAGCAAAGAACTTTCTGGTCCAAAATCCCTGTTTTGTTTGTTTCACATTTATCTTTCTGCTTTGATCTACTAGCAATAGGTTCTAGAACGTGCCAAGGTAACCCTAACATCTAATAATTTACGCAGTTATGCTTTATTTGAACATCCTTATTAGCAGACTGGCCATTAGATTACTTTTCTCTTGTTATAGTTCCATTAGTTTTGGTGGATAATCATGAATATTCTTAAACGTACTTTATTCTTCTGAGGCGGTAGTTGCTAAGTTACCCTAGGTTTACTCCTTGTATAAATTGGTACAGCTAAAGAATTTGTTTAGTTGAATTTACATTTTATGACTCTCCAAAATAAATGAACTCACTTGCCTTTCTTAGGATTGCTTTAATTATTACCTTTTGGATGATCGTAGTTACGGGACCTATCCTCAAACAGTTATCTGGGATTTCATCGACGTAGCCCCCTCCCTTCCTCTGAAGTGCTGTGGAAAGTAAGATGACAATCTCACATATTAGTTTAGGCTTCTTCTTTCTTCTTCTCCTTGTTCTTCTTTTTTTTTTTTTTTTTAAGTGCCTTCCCCATACATAGCAGCAATAAAAATATGGGTCTACAATCTGTCATCTGCAATTCAGAAGTCCAAAACACACTGAAAAACTATTTTTGTGTGTTTGTTTAGTTGCCCATTTGTAGGCAAACCTGCCTTGCTCCAAAGTTGTGAGACAGCCACACCTGCCCCGGGCAGATGGGAGCCCTGGGCTTTAACTCTGTCTCCTCCGTGTGGGCATCGCCACGCTTGCACCGGTGGGCTGGACCGCCGGGAGGCCCTGGGACGTCACGCCATGCGGGGTGCACGCACCCTGCATCTTTTCTAATATCTGAATAAGAAATTTCAATGTGATCCACATCTGATTCCAAGGTTTGAGGTAAGGGTTTATAGGCCTGTATGGGGAAGTAAAATTGAATTTGGGCTTTTCTAGACTATAATCATGTTAGATTCACTGGTTTCAGTATAAAGGATGAATTGTAAAAAAATTAATCAAGAGCAAAATTATTTCTTGAGCTGTGATAAAATGCTGACTTTGCTTTTTTCCCCATTTCAGAAAGGGTTAAATAATTTCAGGAATTTAGAAATTCTAATATAATGAAACATTTGCTAAATAATGCATCCCCCAGGAATTAGGGCTTTGTCTTTAACCAAGAGCCTTACCTCCTTTCCAATTAGGCAGTGGTAGGCACCAGAGTGACCTGAATTCCATTTGAGTCCCCAGGTGTAGTCAGTCATCATTCTAGAAACAACTGGATGTTCAGATTGGGAAAAGAAAGAGAAAAAAAATTACCCAAATGGCTAATAATGAACTTGGTTGTTTTCTCAGGTTGACAGATGTGATACTAGCCCTGTGTCAAATTGTGAAGGGAAATATTTCCCTCTGATCCCCTCCCAATGCTTCTCTCAGCAAACCCCAAAGCCCCGTCTTCCTGCCAGAGGAATGTAATATTTCTCAGCAAGTGACTAATTCTTCCTAAGGTTTATCTTATAATAGTGATGTTAGGGTAGAGTGAGACTCCACGTAGGGACAGTTACAGGGCAAAAGGTGGCTCTTGGAGATTTAAAGATGAAATCCTCATGTAATGAGTCCGATGGTGGGACGGCCAGAATTAGGTTGGGTAATGTGGGGAGGGACTCATGTCTGATAACCCAGCATGGGATTTGATTAGGAGCACCCTCCCCACTTGCTCATTGGATTGCTGCTCTGTATTCTGGGAATACACTTGACTTATTCGTTCTGTGTTGTTTTTTTCTTCCTTACATGCCTTTAAAAAATGTATATGGAGTCTACGTAGCTTTGTTTTAATAGAATACCAAAAAAAAAGATGAAGTGCAAAGAAGTGGCTGACGGCAGTGGTAAATTGGGTCTGAAATACAGGGCATGGGAGAGGAGACGTGTGCTCTTTCCCAAGGTGAGAACAGGGTTTGGAGAATCCATCTTTCCGATGGGGCGGCTCCTGAGGTCCATGATTAGAGGAAGAGGAGGCATAGAAGACTAGCCCAAGTGAATATTTGATTTCTGTCACTTTTGATCTTCCTTTTCATTCGTCTTCCACATGCTAACAGTTTGCCATCTGTATAGTAATAGGCTGGTGTCCAGGACGATGCCAGGGTTCGCCGACAAACTCTGGTACAATTGCAAATTCTTGCGAGGACAACGACTTCAGACAGGAAAAGGGCAAAACACACATAAATGCAATATAGAGCTTCAGATCCATCGGTGCAGAGATAACATCTTTAAACTTGTTTGAGTATATCAAAGGAGTTCTTCCCTCTTTGTATAATTATTTGGAAGTACAATATCCAATAATTGGGGAATAAAAAAGAATACCTAAAAGCACTTTGCTTCAGTGATGACCTGAAGCAGCTATGAAATTGTTTTCGTCCACATAGTGGATTCATATCATACGCATGTTTAACTCTCAGACATTCGTGTAATAACCATTATTTAATAAAAGAGAAAGAGAGAAAATAATTTAAATAATGTAAGCAACAAAGTAGTCATTTGTGCGAGTGAGTGCAAAGCCCAAATACAACATTAGGAGGGCAGTCACATGTAAAGCAGGAGAAGAAATGTGGGCAGCTTCCGGTAATAGACTGATCCTGGCCGATGAGCAGCAAAGAACCAGGGGCCTCAGTGTTAGGAAGGCAAGGGGGTGGATTCAGCCAACAACCCGAATGGGCTTGGATATGCACGGGTCCCAGAGCCTCCAGAGATGAATGCAGCCCGCGCATGCCTTGACTTCATTCTGGTAGGATACACAGAATTAATACAAGGGGTTTAAGAAGGAGAAATTTGGGTGGGGGTGGGAATGGAGGTTCTTTTGCAATATTTTGTATTAAGAACAAGACTCATGGATTTTGGTATTTGGGTGCATCTACAAATGGGCAAACTATCCTGTGGTCATTTTTCATAAAGGTATAAATTGTGCATATTCATTATGCTCTAAAAATAGATGAGATTCTAGCACAGAAAAGTTGCACTTTGAAATCTGATATTATCTTTTGTTCATTCTTTCATTTCATTTTGATTGTTTTTCACTAGGCTAGAAATATTCTAAAATGAAAGGGACAGAGCATTAGGGACTGAGCCAGATGATGAGGAGGACAACAAACCTTTCCATATTTTCGGAATAAGAATGAAGGCTTGTGCATTGGACTTATCCAGAGAGCTATATCCATAATTGTGTTGGAAAATCCCTTATACTCTTCCTGACTTGAGTCCCACACCCTTTTGCTCTCTGGTCTACCACTTGAATTCAGGTGCAGCGCGTCCTTTAGTATCTTCATAAGGAAGAGCGCAGAAGAGGCTAATTATTGACAGGTATGTGTCTGTGTTGCACTTGGCCGCTTGTTGCAGAAAACATAACCCTCATGGCAGAGTTTAGGGTTTCTTTTCGTTGTTCATGTGGCAGGAAGTGTGAGGGACATTCAGGTCTGATGAGGTTTCTGCTATGTCATCAAGGTGTCACATCCATCCCGTGATTTCATTATGTCATGCTGGGCTTTGCTTCCGACCTCACGTCTGTGTTCCAGGAAGAAGGAACCAAGTCTTCTCCTTGTGCATCTTTGTCCTTCTCTTTGGAAGGGAGGAAAGCCTTCACCGTAGAATTCGGCACACCTCTCATGGGCAGATTGATGTAATATGAGCACCCCTAGATGCCGAGGTTGTTTTGGGAGCTCTTCCCTGTCATGAACAAAGTGTGGTTCTGCTAATAAGGAAATGGGGGGCTGGGAGACATGGTTAACGGGCTCTCCCACACCTCTTCTGCTGCTCCTTTCTTATTCTGACTCTCACGCTTTATTATTAGTTTACTGGATGGGATTCCGGGTTAGAAACCGCTTTCCCTCAGAATCTTGCAAGTATCTCCTCTTGTGTACTTGTGCACATAAAAGCTCCTTGGACTTCTGGTTCCTCAGGTTTTTTATGTGGTCTCTCCCCACCTTTCTAATGGGCTTTGAAATTCAGGATTATGTGTCTTGATGTGGGCTCTTTTTCAACCATAATTTGGGCCCTCAGCAAGGCTTCTTCATCTGTAAACTTGCGTCCTTCAGTTGTGGGTATATTTTCAATTTGGTTCTTTGATGGTTTCTTCATTCTCTTTTCTTTTTTCTTTTTTTCTGGATCTCTTATTAGTCTGATGCTGGATGTCAGGTATGGATCTTCTAACAGTCTTATCCCTTTTTCTTCTACTTTCCATCTTTGTTATTGTTGTTCTAATTTCCAGGAAATCTGACAAGACTTTCTCCCAGTTCTTCTATTGCACTTTTTGCGTGCCATCGAGTTTCAATATGCAAAGGGTCTTTCTGGTTCTCCGAATTTTCCTCCTTTTCATATAAATTCTCATTCTTATTTTAGATATGCATTACCTTCTCCTACTGTCCCAAAAATGTCATTTTTTAAAAAGTTTTCTTCTGTAACTTTTGTTTCCCACAAGTTTCTGAGATTTTCTTTTCTTTTGTTTGGCTTCATGTCTGTTTCTCTTCTCAGACACTGTTCTCAGACATCTGGAAATCCTTCCCCTCCAAAGCTGGCTTGAGGCTCTGTGTCAATGCATAAGCTTCCTTGAGGAAGGTCATGGTCTTGTCTCACTGGGGTCATGCCTCCACTGGCTGAGCTACTTCATCAGGGAAGCTCCAGATGTAGCTCTAGTTCATTTTTGTCTAGAGAGTCTCATTCTTAGAAAAAACCTTATAGAATTTTCCCTGTGGTGTTCAAGCCCATTTGCCACGGGTCTATAGAGGAAGTCTGGGGATCCATGCTCAGTGTGTGGCCTCCTCCTCAGAGCCTCCCACACACCTCAGGTGTGCGCCTGTTCTCCCCACTCCTGCGACTCAGTCCCTCTGAGGCATGGGTCCCAGGCTCTGACCTGCTGTGGGAGGGTCGGCCACCCTGCCCCTTCCGAGGTGAGGAAAATGGTCTACAAGGAACATGGTTGCTTCTTGAACAGACCTTCCACAGTGCTTGTGCTCTCCCCTCACCTCCACACAACCCCTAATTCCTCAGCATTCCTGGGACTGCGAGGCCCAGATCTGCCTGCCTCCAGGCACTGGTCCAGGGACAGTTCCTATCATTCCACAGGCTTTCTGCTTCTGACATGTTGTTCTGTCTCCTTTCCTTCTCTTTCATGGTCTTGTCTCACTGGGGTCATGCCTCCACGCAATTCCATTTCCATCACCTTTGTGGGCTTTGAGAGGAAGCAACAATCTGTCGTGTTCAGTGGGAGTCCAACATTACTTACCAAGTGCAGAATTCACACTTCTCACACACTTTCCCCCTGCCCTCGCCCTTGGCTCCTCCTGCCTATTCAATACACAGAGGAGCAAATGTTGAGCACTTGCTGAAGAAGAAAGCAATGCCAACGTGAATCTAGGAGGCTCATGTTAAGGTTGGAGAGCGGCATGCTTATGGTGGCCCCCCAATCAGGATAGTTACCTGATGAGTATACGGAGAAAGGGGCCAATATTTAAAATACAACTGACCTGAAAATGTCATCAGTTATGATAGCCCGACAAGTGGTATTTTGTCCTCAAGAAAATAGAGACGCCTCTTCTAGGCTCTATACTTAGACTCTGGCCTACCCTCGGCCCGGGACCTGCTGTTCTCGCCTCCTCCATCAGACTCTGCCAGTTCCTGTGGTCCTAGATTCTGCTGGCTTCAGGTGAGCCCTTCCTATGTTTCCCTGAGGTGTTCTCCACCTCAAGAGGATCTGGAAATTCTTCAGACACTTTTGAGATGGTTTAGCAGATCATCTGTGAGTAATAAAGACCATGTGAAGACTCAGACAAAAGGTCTCTATGGTCTTTATGTTTGTTGTAATATAAATAATAAACTGATCGTAACAGGCTGATCACATAGTCCCTTCATGTTTGTAAATTCTGAAGAAACGATCCTGAGGAGTACTGAAGAGTGATAATCTCATATTTGAATAAAAATCTGGGCAACACAAAAGGGCCTCTGATAATAAAAACTCACTATTATTTACATGGAAACTCACACATAGCAATGTAGATAGCCTAGCTGCACGAAGCCATCCACCCCCTTCACTTGTTTAGAACTGGGCCGAGGACAGACAGCAGGCATCAAAGTCCTCTCAGAGGCCCCACGAGACAGTACAAGTTCTTACCTGGAAGTTCTAAGCATGGAGGGCCTTTCAAACTCTCACTTGGAGTCAGCTTCTTTTATTTTGCCCACAATTCAAACAAAACTTGTCATCTTATTCTAAAGCTGCTTAGACAGGAAGAGAAGTGAACTGCTATGGGAATTCTTCTAGGAGGGGAGACCTAGGTCACTAACAAGACACAGCACAGAACACACATTCTGTGATGGAACGGAGCACAAGGCTGGAATGAGCTGAATGGTGCTGACGTAGATTTGGAGACAGCAGTACAACCTCGGGTTTAGCTTAACGTAGAAACAGACGGATAGACGGAGAAAGAGCTGGATGTTTGTGTGTCTAGCAGGTGATGCTTCCCAGCTCTGTCTGCCGAGGGGCCGAGAAGCAGCGAAGCCCAGTAGCAACAAGCTCACTCAGAAGGCAGATCTTGGTTTCTGATACTATTCTATAAAAGGAACTAGGGTTGCTTGGGGAAATGACTGATTCTAGAAATAGGCAGGACATAGGTAAGATGAGCCTGGAACATCTCATAGTTCCAGAAAGAAAGGAAGTGCTCAAATATCATAGTCATGAGGACATACATGTCAGAGGGACACAGGAACCATCCTGGAAAACTCCCAATGACCAAAGCTGAAAAAATGTGAGCAAGAAAATAAACAACGTAGTATTAGATTAAAGCCCAAAATGCAAAATAGTTATCAATGAGTTCACACTTAAGAGTGTTAAGAGATTAAAGAAATGCATGGAGGAGAAGAAACAAGTCTCCCATGCAGAAGAATTTCAAATAAATTATGCAGACAGTCTACCCTCAAGTTAGGGAGAGCGGAGGCCTCCAACGTGTACGCTGTGCATGGTGACTTCCTTCCAAAGAGGACAGGATGGAAAGGGATGCGAGTACCTTTCCTTGGAGAGCTCCATGAACTTGACCTCAGCCGGTGGTCAAGATCAACACTTACAGTCATAAATCATGTGGACAGCAGGGATGCTTGATATGGGGTGACAACGATGGCACTTTACCTCTGGGGCCTCCCTGCCTCCCAGAGACACGTTATCCAGTCTGCCCAGGAGAGAAACATGACACTGGTGCAAATGCAAGGGCGTTCTACAAACTATCTGACCAGGACTCCTCAAAACCGTCAAGACCATCAAATACAAAGTCTGAGAAATCATCCCAGAAGGAGCAGCCCCGGGAGACATGGCAGCTAATGTGCTGGGGGACCCTGAATGGAATGGCAGGACAGACACAGGAGCTTGGGCAAAAACTAAGGAAATATGAACGAAGTATGGACTTCAGTCAGTGGTGAGATGTCAATATTGGTTCATTATTTGTGGCAAATCTACCATGGGAAGGTAAATGCTAACAGTGGGAGAATCCGGGAGAGGGTATGTAGGCACTCTCTGTACTAAAAAGTTTATTACCAAAGAAAAAGGCAACAGAACTCCAAGTAATGTCCAGTCTGGAGTAACTTAGCATACGTGCAGCTGATTTTACATAATATAGTGGAGCCTGAGATCGTACAAGCCAGTTCCCAGAGATCTGTGGATCGAAGTTCAATTTCTGGGTAGGCGCTCACCAGTTGTACGCTTTCTGGCAAACACTTAGCATTCAAACAAGATTCTGTTTCCTTGTATGCAAAATTTGGTAATAATAGTATCTATTATTTCATAGGGTTTTCAGAGCAATGCATTATTTCATTAGTATAAGGTTATAAGGTACTTAGTTCAGTTCCTGACAGATAATGAACATTCAAGAGTGTTAGCTATTACTACACAATGTTAAAGCACAAGGCAACCCTGTTGTGATGGTCTAAGGCACTGATAAACGGTGAAATTACTTGTAAAGTACCTGAATCAGAAAGAAGAAAAGTACAACATTGTGGAAAGTTCCATCTCAAATGTGGAGTTACAAAATCCGCCCACTTGAGCGCAATAGAGACGTGGGACGTGGGGGTGGGGAGGAGGCCGTGTGCATGTGGGCATCCACGTATTGGAGGTTCTCACGGAGCCCGGGTTTTTGTTCTGTTTTGTTTTCCAGTAGATTTGTCACAGAATGTGGGCTGGACGGCGAGAAGGGGTGTCGGAGGAGAGCTGCAGCGTCTGAGGTTGAAGGTTAGTGGTGGCAGAGACGCGGAGCCCGGAGGGTGAGGTATCTGCTCATGGGAGGGATAACCTCTAACCAGAAAACTGAACCGCCTCAGATCTCCCTCCAAGATAACAAAAATATTCCTTTAGGTGACGTACCTCTTTGACTAGAACTCTTTAATCAGCGTAGTAACGCTCACTGCCCATTTCTCAGATACTCTGAGCCCAGGTTCTCAGCGGAGAGCATGACGTAGTGGTGGGTTGCCATTCACGCACCTGCTGCAGGTGAGCTGCGTGCACACACGCAGGGACTGGGCTGGTGACGCGCACCGGGGCTCTCCCTTCCACACTGGGGACGGAGACTGCAAGATCATCTTCCAAGTGTGGCCCGGGGCTGGAGTGGGTTGAGGAGCAGCACCTTGTCACCCAGTAGACGGTCCTCTCCAGGGTGTGCAGGGAGAGCGGTGGGCAGTTGTGGGAGAGCCCGCCTCACCCCTGCTCAGGAGCTCTGAATGCGCGGTTTCAGGCTCCCCACTCCCACCTCGTCATCTTGGGGGAAGTGCCTCACCATCTGCGTCAGGTGCCGGACCTGTGCCCCAGATCTCCCGACACTCCCGCAGGCCCCCATCCTGTGTGAGCCCCTCACACAGAGCATAGATAGAACGGCGTCTACATACCTGCCCAGAGCCTGGCTGACAAACACAACCACGTTTCGGGAGCAAAGGCATTAAAGAGACTGAGCTGGAAAGAGCAGCCAGCAAGCACTTTGATGCCTCCAAATTCCCTTGAACAATTCCTCTGTTCCTTGGTTTTCCTTTTCATCCACAGCGTACCGGAAGAAGGTGGATGTGGGTTCACTCAGTCTTGCCATTTGCCCACGGATGCAGATGCCTCAAAAGAAGGAGAGCTGTGAGCTCGTGCTCACCTGGGGGCTCTGAGCTTGCAGAGCCTCGAAGGGCCATGGCCTGGGGCCTCAGCGTACCCGAGACAGTCGGGGCTGACCTCTGGTATCTCCACACCCCTTTGCTTTATCTGCTGTTCGGGATGGTCTCCTCTCAGGGAGGTGCTGTTTTCATGCTGCATTCCCATATGCAGGACGGACTGGGGAGATGTCAGCCTTATAGCTCCAGCTTCCACCCTGGCCTCCCCAGGCAGTGTCCACATGTGCAGTGAACAGAGTTCTCATGCACACATATGGTTAAATCTGACAGATGACCAGTTGAAACCCACTTCTCTGTGGTCCACACTTTCTAAGTATGAAATAAAAAAGAGCTCCTATTCAGGGTCAGCACGCCCATGGATAAAACAAAGGAGAAGGGAGAGGTGGGATAAGCTGACCCCATGGTCTGGGCAGTGGCTGGAGATGTTTTCATGCTGCAGGCCCCTCGCAGGCCCTGCAGGCCGTTGCAGAAGTCTCTCCATACACGCTCCCCAGCTTCCTCTGATGTTCACAATTTGTACAGTTGCTAATGGACGCCAGGACCAGGAAGTTACTGTTGGTGCAACTCTATCAGCCACTCTGCAGGCGTCTTCCGATCTGCCCATTCATCCTGAGGCCCTTTTCTGTCTGCACTTCCAGCCCGCATTGCACATACCTGCGTCCCCTCCTCCAACCTGAGACTCTGTCTGTCCTCCCTCGTCTCCACCATCCTGGTGGAAATGAAGGGTGCCTCAGGCGATGACTCACACACGTAATTACAGAAACACCTTCTTCACGTACCACAAAGGGAAGCAGGACACTTCCTTTAGGTTGGAAAGTGTCCCTATAAATCAGCTCTGCTCCGGAGTCCGAGCTCCTGTGTGCGGCGTGCAGGAAGTATGGTGCTCACGGCCACCGCGCTGGTTCCCAAGCTGAAGGCAAACTTTGCCAACAGCTAGAGGAGCCGGTTCTAGCTCCCTGCCAGCAGATGCTTCAGATAAAGAACTCGGCTAAATCAGAGAATCCACTACCTTTCCTGTGTCAGAAGGTGGGAGAAGGTGGGAGATCTGACGTGACTGTGGAGACTCTAGGCAACATTGGAGATAAAAGTGTTGCGATGAAATAAGGCACTTTCCAGGGAGCCCAGCATCATGGAAGCAATTCTTGCGCTAAATTAAGAAATCTGTGGAAGAGAGATGCATCTGGAATTGGTTGTGGCGTATAAACATTTGATTCAGATTTCTGCCCAAACACACGATGATATTGCACAATAGAAATAGAAAAAGCTTGCAAATACACACACACAAATGCACACACAGAGTAAGTGAACTGAAAACTTTTTGCAACGATAATGATGTTAAATACCAAAGGGAAATTTCAACATGACAGTACACAAAAATATTTTCAATCTTTAAAGAATTACTTTGTAAATAAGCATGGTCATTTTCCAGAATGGATAACTTAATAGAGATCTGGTTTTTAATTGGATAAATGCACATTTAGTGAAATATTCAAAAATATCCTGAATACTGAAAGTTTATTCGGTCAATCTGATCTTGGAGGAATATGGATCAAAGCAATAGAATCTGCATGGAGCTGGTTTTAGACCAAACTATCAGTCCGTGAACTTGTTCACATCTTGTTTCCTCGTTGCTTCCGTGCGCTCATCTGGCTGATAATATTCCACAACCCGGAGGCTTTTTGAGAGGAGGAGTGAGGTCATAAGCATACGTAAAGCACTCCCCATAGTGTGCGGCACTTAAAATTGTTCTGTAAATGGTTGTTATTATTATTTGTCCCGATCTTATCTAAATATATAGCACATTAGCAGGATTTGATCAATTGATATTGTCAGTTACATTTGCTAGAAGCCCCAGCTAGGAAAGGACAACTTTGCCAAATTACTTTTATATCCACCTACAAATTTATACAAATTGGGAAGTGCTTTCTTCTCTTCAGCATGGCCCAGATTCCATCCTCTTGCCTTTTTATGGTAACGGTCACTTGGTGGAATTCTCACTTATGGTGTTGAAACTGTCCCCTCGGTAGGACTCCAGTTGAGATCAAACAACGATCCTTCAGACGGGATGGATCACTGAAAAAGAAGAGGGTGGGGGACTGTCTTGGATATGTAATATTCTTTATTACTATTATGATTATTGAAACATACAGATGCAAACATTTAATGAGCAACAAACTGGATAATAGAATGGGGTAGAAATTATGGAAATAAAGACAGTTTCAGAATTCCTTTCTTAGTTACTTAGACACAAGGATGGAACATTTGTGCCCAGCGCATTTGACCCCAAATCATCACGACCAGGGTCCGCCACCGAAGGGAAGGGGTCCACAGGACAACTCTCTCTCTGAGAGTGCCCATCCCCTAGCTGCGTGGACAAGCGCAGTGCTCTACCCTGCCAGTTAGAGACAGGCCGCACCATGAGCAGCATCCTGAGCCCACCAAGACAGGTGTTCTGTCCTGTACCAGGGCCACCTGCCACAGTGGAGACAGGGACAGAGATGGGAATTTGGGCATCCGTTGGTTATATGTAAGAAAGAAAGGAAACATACCTGTTGTGTTTTCTTTCATATTATTCTTTACAGAAAGTGAGGTACACCTTGGGGTTAGGCTTTCTTTGAAGGAGCAAGCATGTAAAAAGCACATAGTGTAGTTATGAAAATCAAAGACAGGAGGCATGGTGTAAACTGGTAGAGAAAGAACCTGAGAAGTATAATAGCTGCCAGGAAAGGCTAGAGATGAGCATGGAAGGAGCCCTCAG
Source organism: Phoca vitulina (assembly GCF_004348235.1). Lineage (NCBI taxonomy): Eukaryota > Metazoa > Chordata > Mammalia > Carnivora > Phocidae > Phoca > Phoca vitulina. The sequence goes on along the minus strand of NW_022589745.1, from coordinate 1,452,487 downwards.
GAGACGCTGGTGAGCGTGACAGGGAGCAGAAGCGTGCTGGGCAGTGAAGCCCTGAAACCACAGGAGAAAACACCGGGGCTTTAGAAGACACAAAAGGTAATTTATTAACAGCGAGCATATTGTGACAAAAAGAATTCATTTTGCTCTGGTCAGAAAGGAGGAAGAGAGCAGGGAGACACAGACCCAGAGGAACACACGGCACTTAGTAGTCAAGAAGAGCTGTGCAACACTGACATAGGGCAAGCTCCACCCAGATCCTGAGAAATAAGGCGAGATTAACGTATGATTGTAAAATCACTATGCATGAAATGTTTAGGGGAGTCTCTCCATGTCAGGCAGGAGGCTACATCAATATGAGCTAAAGGCTCCATGATTTTTAAGACTTTGGTGCAGTAACTGTGAGCATAACACAAAAAACAGTGTTAATAGTCATACTTGGTAATTCCAGATTTTATAGAAAAAGTTATACAAGATGAAAACCCATCAATATGAGGCACCCGGGTGGCTCAGTCAGTCCTACTCTTGATTTTGGCTCAGGTCATGTTCTCAGGGTGGTGAGATCCAGCCCTGTGCAGGACTCTGCACTCATCAAGGAGTCTACTTCTCCCTCTCCCTCTGCTCCTCTCCCTGCACATGCTCTCTCTCTCTCTCTCCCTCTCAAATAAATAAATGAATAAAATCTTAAAAAAAAAAAAAGAAAACCCATCAATATGATTCAGAAATTTACTGAACACAGTGGAAATTGTTGAGAAAATGAAAAAAACCCTGGAAAACAAGTTTATAGTTATTGATCTACATCATAAAGTTCAAGAATCAGAGAAAAATAAGTACTAAATACCTGGAATAGAATCAATTTATACTTTAGCTACAACATATGAAGCCTAAATATCAACAGAAATTACTAAGAATAAAATAAATCTACTTGAAAAAGAAAAAGATATAGCATGGTCAAGGGTGAACGCCATCCCTGTTCCCATTCTCCTTCAACAAAATTGATCAAAACTACTGAAGACAATTATGGAAAATGAAATATGGCCTGTGTATGGCGACACAGAGACTGTAGGGGAGATGTATTTGTACTTGAATATACTGAATAGATATGAATCATAATCTTTTATTCCTAAGTCTTCAATTAATTTTTGACCTGCTGTAAGTTTTTATTTATTCATCATCCCCCTAATTGATCAAATACCCATAAAAATAGTAATTTATGGAAGATCAACATCAGCAAAATAATATTATCCAAGACTGGTAATAAACTGTTTAAGATAAATAATTCTTTCCCTTTATTTTTTTATAATGTTCCTTTGGTGCTCTAAATTGCCTTGGTTTTATTTTTATAAAGTGTTTAGATCTCCTTTTCAAACAAGTGAATCCTTGGGAGATAATTATTTAACTGTGTCCCAGTGGAGAACAGAGGACTGGTGTGTTATTTCTGTTTTCAAAAGAGTAATGTGTTTCCCCCCAAATCTCTGTTCAAATCTCTTAATCTTGAGAAAATATTCCTTTTGTTTCTGAGTTGTTGAGTGTCTAAAGAGGGTCTCTGTATTCTTACACAGTTTTAAAAATGTGACTATATATTTATGAAGTCAGAATTCCAAATCTTCTTGTCAGTGTGTACTATACTTCCTTGAATATATTTCATTTTCTAATGATAATGTGGACAATTACTAGCATGAAAATGTTCTCTAATTTAGTACATCTATTTTATGTAATACACTATTCTTGGATTTATAAAGGATTCAAGGATAAAGTATTCCTGCCCTGTGGGAAATCAGGCACCTGTGAAATCATGCTAGTACAGAGTGGTCTATGGAAAGGGTTAAACCAAGATATGTCCCAAAAAGTTGGCAAGAGAAGGAGAAGGTCATGGAGACCTTCATGAAATTTGTCCAGGTCCTTGAAGGATGGATAAGCCTGTGTTTATAGAGAGTTCACTTTCCTCCTTGTTTTCTTTGAAGACTGAAAACCCAGAGGTGAAAAAAAGGTGAATTAATTAAGATGAAGTGGAATTAAAATTAGGATTCTAAAATCTACTGATAAAAAAAATCTTTTTTTAGATTCCTCTCTTCCCACGGGTGACCTTCCATCAGGATGTGCCACAATGTGGTCACTCATAAGCCAAGTCCCAGTTACCAATGTCAGGGACTGTTCTTGCGCTGGAAATTATGTCTCCTCACCCTCCTTTTGTTTTACTTAACTGTTTTAATTTCCCTAAGTGCTTAGGTTCTTCTTGCCAAAGGTACTCACTGCTCATTTATTCATTGGTCCCTACCTATGGCTATGCATGGGGATAAGCACTCAGGGTACCTCAGCAGACACCTCATTGGCTCTGGGAGCTAAGAGATGTGTCCACTTGAGAGGATGGGAGGAATAGGACTATCCACAGTGAGGGCCAGCTTTTAGTCAAGGCAAAGAGCAGTGGGAAGTTCAAAGGAAACGTGAGGAATTTGGGATATTGTTTTGTCCAGATTCACCTGGAAAGGTGGGTAGGAGGGTAAACCATGGATGTGGGGGAAATGTGGAGATGGGGAGAATGCCTGTCAGGTTTACTCAGGGGCAATATGTACATGAAAATGGAGTAACATTTTTAACATACTTGAAGAAATGTGAACCAAGAATCTTTGTATCCAGCAAAAAAGACTCTCAAGAACTTAGGGGTGGTGTTCTCTGGAGTTGTTCTTGTGGAGTCTATGAGAAAATGAGCATTGATAAACCAAAACAACGGACACATTTGAGCAGAAAAACTGCAGTGATCATGTCATATGTGTCTCCTTTGGGAAATAACCCTGAATAAGGGTTAACAGGGAGTGAGTATAGTAGTTAATTGCTATATCCTATAACAATGTAATTGTAGTTCAACCATAAAAAATTGAGAGGGAATGAGACAACTATCTATAAAAACAATTGTTACACTTTTCAGTAATTGTGTTGTTGGTAATATTTAGTATCGATATTTTGAAACTAATATGTTTTGGGGGATAAAGCAAAAAGGAAATAATTATGAGATATCCTAATTCAATTATTGGCTCAATGTCCTTAATGCATATTTGATGTAGAAGAAAGAAGCTAGAGATATGAGATGTGATATATAAAGCACAAAATAAAGAGCCTATAGTCATGAATTTGAATTCTAAGTATCAGTATGAACTCATGAGTTCTTTGCTCTCCTAGCTATATCTTCACTGAAAAAAACCTGGAAAAAATACCTGTCCAATAGCAAGGGTCATCCCTAGCATCCAGATGCTGGTCTAGAAACAACACCAGTCCAATAGCAAACGTCATTCCTAGCATCCAGATCCTGGTCTAGAAACAATACCAGTCCAATAGCAAAGATCATCCCAAGCATCCAGATGCTGGTCTAAACATATTTCTTGTAAAAGAAACCAGAGCTTCTCAGAAAAATGGGGCAAGAAAGGTACAAAATGAACCTGGAACATCTTGACATACCAGACAGAAAGAAAACTATGAAAGACTCTAAGATTCATATCAAAAAGACTCAAGGTTCAACTTGAAGAGGCTCCCACTGGCCAAAGATGAGTAATAATCTTTAAGCTTATTGTTCGAGCTTCAAGAAGGATAGCAATTATAATGCATAAAAACCTATTGAATATACTTAAATCTGTGTGTTAAGAAGAAATTTAAACAAACCTAATTGGTCCCCTTTAAAGGATGATAGGGAACAAATTAGTTATCTTGTCAACAGTAATAAATAAATAAATAAATAAATAAATAAATAAATAAATAAATAAAAAGGTCAAATCACTTATACTTCCTTGCCTATATGAAGTCTATCAAGAGACCAATAGCAGGTGAGGGGAAGCTTATCCTTACAAAAATATTTCATCTCATCTAGGAAACAATAAATTACATAATTAGAATATCATCATTTTGTAACCTTGACTGTATCTAGTCATTGAGCAACATTGACTAATAGCATCACAAAAATATGGTCAGAAATTATGTAGTTCCCCACAACCCCACCAAAGTCTTGCTGTAGACATGGGACCTGAGTCTGTTCAAGCCTCGAAATCCAGAGGCAATTTGCAGGAAGTGAAGAGCACAGAGGAACACTCTGTATGAACCATGTGTATGAGGTCAGGACATTTGTGGGAAGCTCTACACGACAGTGATTAGTTGGAGGGTGGTGACTGGCATTGGGGCAGAGCATATGGAAAGGCATGGGGGCGGGCAGCGCTAGGAAAGCCCTACTTTTTGACCTGTGTGGAGGTCAACAGGCTTTTTGCATGTAATAATTCAATAAGTTCTACATCTGTTCTGTGTCATGTTCTTATACTTGTATTTTATTTTATAATTTAAAAAAAGTTAAAATACAAAGTCAAAAAACACCTACGTGTCAATGTTGTTATGTTTGGAGGAAATAAAGATTGAAAGAAAATGGTATTAGGCTCTGCTGACAAAAGTTAAACATATTTTAAAATGTGAGCAATTTCAGATATGAAGGAAAGTAAAGGAATAACATACAACTCCACAGGCACATCAACAAAAATTGCCTAATGTTAACGTGGTGTCATTTGGGTTTCAATTTTTAAAAATTTTTGTATTAATCATGTTTTATTTGAGTATAGTTGACACCCAGTGTTACATTAGTTCCAAGTGTACAACATTGTGATTCAACTTCTCTGTACCTTACACTGTGCTCACAATGAGTATAGCCCCACCTGTCCCCACACGAAACTGTAACAGTGTCATTGACTATATTCCCTGTGCTGTGCCTTGCATCACCACGACTTATTCATTCCATAACCAGAAGCCTACCTCCTACTCTCCTCCACCCAGTTTGTCCATTCCACTTCCCTCTTCCCCTCTGACAACCATCAGTTTGTTCTCTGTCTTTATAGGTCTGATTCTGTTTTTTGTTTGATTATTCATTTTTTTTTGTTTTTTTAGATTCTACATGTGATTTAAATCATAGTATTTTTCTTTCTCAGTCTCTTAGCATAATGTCCTCTAGGTCCATCCATGTCGTCACAAACAGAAAAAAAAAAAAAAAAAAAATCCCATTCCTTTTCATGGCCAAGTAATATTCCATGGTATTAAAAATACTACATCTTTTTAAAAATAAATATCATATTGAACATAAGTTTTCTTTGTTTCCCTACAGATTCTCATTCATTTCCCCCTTTGCATGCATCCCTAGAGGAAACCACTGTTGTTATTTATAGTAACCACAACAATAACATCCTCCAGTAGTGATGGAACAAGTACTGTGGGTCAGTAAATTGTGCCAGAATTTTCCAGCTTTCAGATGAGTAAGTTCTCCGAATCCTCGGAACAATCCTATGAAACAGATGCCACTATTTTCATCATTCTGCAGATGAAAACAGAGGCATGGGATGGGTAAGTAACTGACTTGGGGTATCAGTGCCAAGAAGCCAATGCTCAGACTCAGGCAGTGCGGCTGAGAAACACAGACTACATCCAGGGGCACCAGGGGCCCATGGGGCCAAGTGGAGAGAGACAGGGGAGGGGAACGATAATCTGGTCTTCAGAAATTGGGCTTCACTTTCTTATAGTTCAGATAGTTGTAGAATGCCTAGGGTTTTCTCTATATACTATTCTTTTGTCTTCATTAAATAATATTTACATATATAGTTAAAATTTCCTCTTTTCTTCTTTTGTCCAGCCCACAAATCAGTTAGGATTTCTAGCACAAAGCTGAATGTAAATATAAAATCTTGGTCAAAATGGTAGACATTTTTTTTTATTTTTTTATTGTTATGTTAATCACCATACATTACATCATTAGTTTTAGATGTAGTGTTCCATGATTCATTGTTTGTGCATAACACCCAGTGCTCCATGCAGAACGTGCCCTCTTTAATACCCATCACCAGGCTAACCCATCCTCCCACCCCCCTCCCCTCTAGAACCCTCAGTTTGTTTTTCAGAGTCCATCGTCTCTCATGGTTCGTCTCCCCCTCTGATTTCCCCCCCCTTCATTCTTCCCCTCCTGCTATCTTCTTCTTTTTTTTTTTCTTAACATATATTGCATTATTTGTTTCAGAGGTACAGATCTGAGATTCAACAGTCTTGCACAATTCACAGCGCTTACCAGAGCACATACCCTCCCCAGTGTCTATCACCCAGTCACCCCATCCCTCCCACCCCACCCCCCATTCCAGCAACCCTCAGTTTGTTTCCTGAGATTAAGAATTCCTCATATCAGTGAGGTTATATGATACATGTCTTTCTCTGTTTGACTTATTTCGCTCAGCATAATACCCTCCAGTTCCATCCACGTCATTGCAAATGGCAAGATCTCATTCCTTTTGATGGCCGCATAATATTCCATTGTATATATATACCACTTCTTCTTTATCCAGTCATCTGTCGATGGACATCTTGGCTCTTTCCACAGTTTGGCTATTGTGGACATTGCTGCTATAAACATCGGGGTGCACATACCTCTTTGGATCCCTACATTTGTATCTTTGGGGTAAATACCCAGTAGTGCAATTGCTGGATCGTATGGTAGCTCTATTTCCAACTTTTTGAGGAACCTCCATACTGTTTCCCAGAGTGGCTGCACCAGCTTGCATTCCCACCAACAGTGTAGGAGGGTTCCCCTTTCTCCACATCCCTGCCAACATCTGTCATTTCCTGACTTGTAAATTTTAAGCATTCTGACTGGTGTGAGGTGATATTTCATTGAGGTTTTGATTTGGATTTCCCTGATGCCGAGCATGTTGAGCACTTTTTCATGTGTCTGTTGGCCATTTGGATGTCTTCTTTGGAAAAATGTCTGTTCATGTCTTCTGCCCATTTCTTGATTGGATTATTTGTTCTTTGGGTGAGTTTGATAAGTTCTTTATAGATTTTGGATACTAGCCCTTTATCTGATATGTCATTTGCAAATATCTTCTCCCATTCTGTCAGTTGTCTTTTGGTTTTGTTGACTGTTTCCTTTGCTTTGCAAAAGCTTTTTATCTTGATGAAGTCCCAATAGTTCATTTTTGCCCTTGCTTCCCTTGCCTTTGGTGATGTTTCTAGGAAGAAGTTGCTGCGGCTGAGGTCGAAGAGGTTGCTGCCTGTGTTCTCCTTTAGGATTTTGATGGACTCCTGTCTCACATTGAGGTCTTTCAACCATTTGGAGTCTATTTTTGCGTGTGGTGTAAGGAAATGGTCCAGTTTCATTCTTCTGCTTGTGGCTGTCCAATTTTCCCAACACCATTTGTTGAAGAGACTGTCTTTTTTCCATTGGACGTTCTTTCCTGCTTTGTCAAAGATTAGTTGACCATAGAGTTGAGGGTCCATTTCTGGGCTCTCTATTCTGTTCCATTGATCTATGGGTCTGTTTTTGTGCCAGGACCATACTGTCTTGATGATGACAGCTTTGTAATAGAGCTGGAAGTCCGGAATTGTGATGCCGCCAGCTTTGCTTTTCTTTTTCAACATTCCTCTGGCTATTCGGGGTCTTTTCTGGTTCCATACAAATTTTAGGATGATTTGTTGCATTTCTTTGAAAAAAGTGGATGGTATTTTGATGGGGATTGCATTGAATGTGTAGATTGCTGTAGGTAGCATTGACACCTTCACAGTATTTGTTCTTGCAATCCATGAGCATGGAACGTTTTTCCATTTCTTTGTGTCTTCCTCAATTTCTTTCATGAGTATTTTATAGTTTTCTGAGGACAGATCCTTTGCCTCTTTGGTTAGATTTATGCCTAGGTATCTTATGGTTTTGGGTGCAATTGTAAATGGGATCGACTCCTTAATTTCTCTTTC
>NW_022589745.1:1382916-1444728 GCF_004348235.1 Phoca vitulina | reverse complement strand
AATTCCTTTAGTTTTTGTTTGTCCTGGAAGCTTTTTATCTCTCCTTCAATTTTCAATGACAGCCTAGCTGGATATAGTATTCTTGGCTGCATATTTTTCTCGTTTAGTGCTCTGAATATATCCTGCCAGTCCTTTCTGGCCTGCCAGGTCTCTGTGGATAGGTCTGTTGCCAATCTAATGTTTCTACCATTGTAGGTTACAGATCTCTTCTCCCGAGCTGCTTTCAGGATTTTCTCTTTGTCTCTGAGATGCATAAGTTTTACTGTTAGATTTCGGGGTGTTGACCTATTTTTATTGATTTTGAGAAGGGTTCTCTGTGCCTCCTGGATTTTGATGCCTGTTTCCTTCCCCAAATTAGGGAAGTTCTCTGCTCTAATTTGCTCCAATATACCTTCTGCCCCTCTCTCTCTTTCTTCTTCTGGGATCCCAATTATTCTAATGTTGTTTCATCTTATGGTATCGCTTATCTCTCGAATTCTGCCCTCGTGATCCAGTAGTAGTTTATGTCTCTTTTTCTCAGCTTCTTTATTTTCCATCATTTGGTCTTCTATATCACTGATTCTCGCTTCTGCCTCATTTATCCTAGCAGTTAGCGCCCCCATTTTGATTGCACCTCATTAACAGCCTTTTTGATTTCGACTTGGTTAGATTTTAGTTCTTTTATTTCTCCAGAACGGGTTTCTCTAATAACTTCCATGCTTTTTTCAAGCCCAGCTAGTATCTTTAAAATCATGATTCTGAACTCTAGGTCTGACATTTTACTAATGTCCGTATTGAGTAGGTCCCTGGCAGTCGGTACTACATCTTGTTCTTTTTGTTGAGGTGATTTTTTCTGTCTTGTCATTTTGTCCAGAGGAGAATAGATGAATGAGAGAACAAAATGCTAACAGGGTAACAACGTCCCCAGAAAATATACTCTAAACAAATCAGAAAAGACCTTCTAGAAAGTGGTTGCTTTTCTGTTCAGAGAGTTGTTGCTATTCTTTTCTTCAATCTCCTGTTGAATTCATAGGTGTTCAGAATGGTTTAATCCCTATCCAGCTGAATTCCTGAGACCAGACGAAATCCAGGTCTCCTACTCCTCCACCATCTTGCTCCTCATAGTCTTCTCTTTTATTGGGATAAAATCCAATTCCTTGTGCTTCGGAGCTGTGTTGAGTTGCTTGAATAGACTATTATGCCCCTGGCTTGAGCTTACTGTGTCACCACCATTCTCCAAGAGCCCTGTCCTGCCTACTACCGCACCAGTGAATCAAAGGGGATAAGACAAGATGAGAATCCCATCACTGCATCTTTTAAGACTAGACTTTGTTGGTGGTGTTAACATGTGTGATTCTCCAGCAATACCACATACTTTGGGTTTACTCTGTGGATAGTCCAATTTTTATGGATCTAAGGTGCAGATTCTGCCAATTATTGAATATGTATTTTTCACCTCTACCCTTAGGAATTTGGGGGAAACATAGGGAGATTTCAAGGCCTCACTGACCTAATGTGTCACCGGCTTCCCTCCCCATAAGACCCCACTTTATCCAGTAGGCCAAGTGATATTCTGGGTTCTCAGGAACTAGGTGAAGCCAGTGTTCAATGATGCCTATAATTTCTCTGACAAATGGCTGCTCCGTCTGAGAAAGGATCGTTTGTTTTTGTGATGTTACTGCAAGGTCTTTCTTCAAAGACACCCTTATTCTCAGTACCATGGGTCTGGGAATCTACTCATTTCTGGGATCAGGTGAAGAACGTGGAATCTTCATGGTGGCACTCACATCAGACCCCCATTCACAGATATCAAGTTACTTTAGTTTTGCAAATCAGACAGGACTTTTGTATACCACCCTTCTTAGTCCAGCAAATGATCCCATATGACCATAGCAGATAATTTAATTGTTTTGACCCTAGGTACCATGAGTAGCAAATTCCCATCTCGCTGGATGTTCTCTACAAGTCTACAAGTGAAATAATGAATCTTGATTGCTCCCCTTTATCCTATTTTGACTTACCTGCTACATTCTAAGTACCAATATGTGTATCACATAGTATACTTGTTATAAGTAAATATGATGCTGACTTGAGTAGAAAGATAGAACTGCCAGGACAGTTGAAATGTCAGACTTGGAGGCTAGCTCATTGGCAGCAATGCCTGAAAATATGCAGCAGAGCTGGTTCAGTTAGGATACTGACGCCACCACCATCGCACAAGACACTGACATTCTTCTCCATAAATCAATTGCACTAAACTGCTGCCATTACCATGAAAAGGGTTTTGAAGGCCACACTTCATTGTGCAACCAACTTGAAATTCATAATTTGGGATGGCCACATCATAATGGCAGGTCATAAGTCATGTGCCCACATCTTAGCTGTAAGGGAAATTAGAAAAAAAAAAAATACCTAGTAATTTTAGTCTCTGTAGTAAGAGGCAGTTCTTCTCTACTAAGGATACTCAAATGTTGGGGAGGTTCTGGATATTGGGAAGAGGTTCGGATGCTGGAAACTCAAGGAGAGTGAGTAAGTTTACTGCAGCAAGGATGAGGGGATGTGGTATCTCTTGTTTATCCCTAGTATCTTCTCTGCACCCATGGGTTTTCTAGATTCTCTTTTCCTAAGGATTTTGATACAAAACCTGTTCTAGATATGCATGATACTTATTACTGTTTTCAGTACAATGAAGAATAATTCCATTCCAAATAAGGTAAAAGGTCTAAAATTTGTCTCTCAATTTCTTAATTTAGTGACGAGGCCCCTATGTGAACTGGAGAATCTATCACAGTGCAAGAAGTACCTGTCTTGTATGGCACAATCACCGTGCACTCATAAGCTCAGAAGCATGTTTCTTTCCTCAAATATCTTGGATAGTTGTAGATGTATTAAACGTATGATTATGGGTGAGAACATGTGATATAAAGACTCCAGATGTTAGAGAATTCAGAGACAGTGGGTCAGGAGAGTACTTGTTTTATAAAACTGTAGCTCATGTTCTTAAAATTATGAACTTGGGGATGAAATAAATATATTTTATAGATTATCTTAGTTTTTTGGCTGTAATCATCTAAACCTTAAATTCTCGATGCCCTCTTAAATCTCAGAATTATATTTGATACAATTTATATCTATATATCTTGACAAAAATTGACCAGCTTTATAAAGTCAGGCCAAGAGGTCTGAATACGAATGCTTTAGAAAACCCCAGGATCTATTAACATGCAATAGAATCGTCAATCCAAGGCAGATTCCAAAGCACACCCATGAGTCCCAGCAAGGTAATGATCTACCCAGTGCACTGAGATTACACAACTAACTTCCATCTGCCTACAACTATACTTGATGTGCCAACTCTTTGTGCTATGACCCCCAGATTTCTTTCTCACCCCTCTATTTTTCAAGTAAAGCACCCACACCTTAGTCCTTTTTACTATTTGCTGTTGAACATTCTATAGGCGTACTGCTTGATTAAAGCTAATTCCCTGCAATGAAGATGGGTTTCCCATCTTGATCATTGTTTGGTATATTACTAAAGTAGCTCTTATCTCATATAAGCCTAATTCAGAAAGTTCAGCTGTTAATGGGGGGGGGGGGGGCTATGTCGCCCCTAGTATGCATAGAGTACACTTTGACATCATGGTGTCTGAGTGCCAGGGTTTTAACTGTTTACTACCCAGTTGTGATGATTTATCCTATTTGCTACTGTCCTAAGTTAGTCCAAGACTCCCTTTTCTATCACACTGTTCCACCATTGATGCAGACATAATTCTGAAGAAAAGTAGAAAAGTAAAAAAAAGATATATAGGGACAATGTCATGAGCTTCCTATACCAAAACTCAGAAAGGTCATCCTCACGCTTTACATGGAGATCTGGTCCCCATTCTTTGCCTTCGTGTGAACCATGGCATCTGAAGAAACGTAAAGTCCCCTGTAGGTACATATCATGTTGAGACCGACTCTGGCCACAAGTCCAGAGATCCATTCACTGTTGGTTGGAAAGACCAGGATATGCAGCTGACAGCTGGAGCACAGCCTTGTTTATTGCCTGTGGGTTTATAGTTCAAGACACAATAGCACCTGGAATTTGTTTTCTTTGTATTAAATTGGAGAACATGCCAATTAAAAGGGGCTGCATATGTACTTCCTCTTACAAAGTAGTTAATTGATAAGCTACTAATTAATTAATAAGAAAAGCTACAAGCTGCATTTCCTAATACAGAAAGGCAATGGACATCTAAGGGCAACATACCATATTAGAAATAATTTAAGGAAGAGCATGATAGATATTTGGAAGCAGAATGATGCATTGTATGGTTTAATTGCAAACTACAGTAAGACCTTTAATCTAAATAGCTTTTGGGGTACTCCCTGGTCCTGATGTGTCCTAAGGGTTTTATTTACTTTACCAACTGCAGAGCACCAGATTCATTTTTTAAGAAATCTTAATTTATTAAGTGTACCTACAATGTAACTGCAAAATGCTCCCCTGTTGTGCTCTGTGGCCTCATGACCCCTTTACATTTTCCCTTCTCTTAAGCCATTCGAGTGTTGGCATCTCAGGCTCTGAAGTCTTGCAAGGGATGTATGGAAAGAGCCAGATGCTGCTCTGGACGCAGACTCGGCTGGACAGTTGTTGTCGGTAAGATGCAGCAGACACCGATGGGGTGATGAGGGAGAGGCACACCCTGCGCTGCAGACTCCAGAATACCTTTCCTTCATGGCCAACACCAGGTGCCTCGCTCAGCGACGCGGGAGCCTGTCCTTTCAGTGACATACACCTACGGCTGCAGGTAACCAAGAGCGGTTGAAACAATACCGTGCTTGTGCATGCATGTGTGTGCGTGCACACATGTTCGTGCATGCATGTTTACATATGTGCAGGCGCCCTATATCCAATAGACAGTGTATTTTCATAGACATGTACATATGTCTAAAGAACATAGTCACATACATAAGCCTGTGATTTAAAATATCATGCCTTAGTATCTTTAGAGTTTATTGATTTCTTACTATAAGATATTTGGGGATAAATTTTAACTAAGAAAATTGAACTTACTGCCAACACAGCTAAGCTAACACAGAGAAACACATTAACTGTGTGTCCGTGTATGTATACACACATATATTCATTTTTACCTTATTTTAAAAAGTGTATTTGGAAGTATTTTAAAATAATATTACATTGCATACTCAAACCCTTAAAAATAGTGCAGTGGAGTTCACGATTTGACCTAAACATACAAATTTTCTGTACATTTTATTCTGCTTGCTTTTTTTAGAGAAATGCTTTGTCCTTTATAAAATGGAAACATTCCCATTGTGCTACAGTTCCTCCTACGACCATTTTGGAGTCTTCCTTTACTCTATAGTGACCACATAACCTGAAGAACTGTCCCTTATCTGTGACTGGTTATCTGGGGAGCTCAGGATCAGTGTCTGAGACACAGGAGAATACATGCTCCCATTTTTTTTTCCACCGACTGTAAATGATTCCTATTCTTTGCTCCACAGAACATCCGATGTGCTGCCCAATCAGCTGAAAAAGCTGCACAGACGTCATTAGTTCTGTGTGTGTGTGTGAGAGAGAGAGAGAGAGAGAGAGGGAGAGGGAGGGAGGCAGAGAAGGAGGGCGGGAGAAGCCTGCAGCTGCTTCGCCGCGTGCCGAGTGGAGTCTCCATTAGGGCAGCTCTATTGATTTCTGATTCACGCTGCAGCACAGGGCTGGAGTGCAGGAGAAGAAAGATCACAGCTCGGAGAGAAGAATTACTAAAGGCAAAAATAAGTACACACACACACACACACACACACACACACACATCATGCATTTGTTACCAAAAGGAATCAAGAAGGAAAATTAAGACAGCAAAATTGAAAGATTGTTAGTAACTTAGAAAAAAAATGTAGAGGAAAAATAAAGTATAATGAATTCAGGAAAACCCTTGGTTCTAATTTTTAAGCCATTTTTTATGAGAGATGATAATGTTCTAATTTCCAGAATGCCTTAAAAAAAACAGAAAAATTTGACAGAGGTACTGAAAAATATAGCTTATTTGAGGGTTATATTAAAGCTATGCCTGAGAATTTTGAGAAAAAAGTCAAATTTATTTGTATTAAATTTGTTAGATTATTGCATCAGTTAGTCAGCTTTCATTTTCCTATTTTGGATGCTTTGTGTTGCATAATATCTGGGATACAGTAGCAGGTTGGTTGCAAATGTTTGAAACAGAAATAGGTTGCATTTCAGAGTCCAACTGTGAGCCTGTGAAGCAGCTAGCGTTCTCTCAAGGTCTGTTGCCTCGGATTCAGTTAGAAATTATTGTATCTAGGTGTAAAATGGTGACTTGGTCTTTCAGGCGCCTTGAGTTTATAACTGGCCCTTTTACCCTGAGACTTATCAACCACCTCCCTCCCCAAAAGAATGACAGAGGTAAGTTCAGTTTTACAATAATAGTGTTGCCAGGCAGGCAGTCTGTATGTGAGCGCAGAAAATGAGAAGAATCGAACAATCCCTCCCCATCCCCCCACCCCCGGCCACACGCACACGCGCACACACACCCACCCACATGCACACACATACTCCAACACCAGTCGGGTAAGGGGAAAAAGGGCGATACCTTTTTAAAAAACGAAAGGCAGTAAGCCATTATTAGCAAGAGCTATATTGAGCATGCTTGCCAGACAGGCAGCAAAGCCGAGCTCCAGTTCCGCCCAGACATGTGCCTTGCCATTTTCATTTTAATCAGCCTGCTCAGGATGGCTGCTGATTCATTTTGCAGGATGTCCCCCTGGGAGCCAAGGTGGAAGCCTGAGGCGAGCTGCTACTGCGTCAGGGCAGCACAGACAGAACAGCGGACCCGGAGAGCGGGGGAGCGGAGGGGCAGGAGAGGCCGCAGCCCATATTCCAGATTTCAACGCGGCTATTTAAAAATCCTTCCCGAAACCAAGTCCACTACAGAAAATATAATGAAACAAAAATAAAGAAGAAATATGTCACATTGTCATTTCATTATCAAACCACCCCCCTCCAATGAAACACACACACACACACACACACACACACGCACACGCACGCGCGTGCGCGCGCATTTCCACAGAATGCCGTGAAATTCTAGTTTTCTTCATGGTCACTGTAAACTGCAATATCTATCTATCTATCTATCTACCTATCTATCTATCTATCTATCTATTTACCTGGTAACTAGCTGGGGTGGTATACCTGATTTAGCTGGAGACTTTGATTTGTGGGATTGACAACCTTATTATGCAGTGAGCTTATTATTGATATTATTCTGCTCTCGGTTGCCATGGCCACCTTGTGAGAGACATTCAATTTTCTCTCTTCCATCATCATTATCTATGAGGCCATCTGTTGTGGAAAATGAATTCAGCCTCATTTGCATGACTGATAAGCAATTTTTTTTTTATCTATTTAACAGAAGGTCATATGCCGGGGATTTGGAGCTCGTGAAAAAAAATGTGGAGAAAAAAAAGCATATCGAGAGCATGAGTGGGAGTGTGTGCATCAGGGGACGCATGTGGAAGTGAAACAGATCCCTCAGGCCCGCGAGCCGATCGCGCTGCATTTGTCAGTCCTGCCCGGGCGACATTTTTTCCCTAAGCTACTGCACACTAAGCAGAGAGAGAGCTTTCCTCGCAGCCTTCTTGAAGCCCCCTGATTTTTTTACTCATTGTTGGTGGGTGTATTTTATTTTATGTTTTATTCCCTGGACTATGGGTTATGGTGTCAATATTCACTGAAGACAAAAAGCAACCTTTTCTGCATCTCGGTGGTAGGCATATTCCTCATACTCCTTTCAAACTTGTGGTGGAAAAGGGTTTTCTTTTCTTTTGGTGTCTATTGAGCCAGCACAGTTAACAGCATTGAGTTGGTCTTTAACTTGGGAGCGGTTGTGGTCATGTTGTGAGGTATGTGATCTTCGTTAGGTTAATTCTGTGGACTTGGTGGACAGCGAATGTTTTCCCGGAGTCCAAGGGCTGCTGCTGCGGTGTCTATTGTTTGCTTCTTTTTAAAGTTATTTTTACAGCATGGCTGGGAGCTGAAATGTTCCTGGGTGAGAGAGTTTGTAATCCACAGAAGTCTCTCTTTACAGCAAAATGGGTATTAAGATGCATGCCTTAACTGTGATGTTGTTTATTTATAAAAAACTTGCTGCATGGACAATACTTGGATGTTTTGCCAGGACTGAAAAAAAAACTTCCCAGAGACTTTACTGGGTTCCTTTCCATTACAAATAAAGCAGAGCATTGTTACAAAGGCTGTTAAAGCACTAGATATTCTTGATGTAATGTTACATTTGCCTAGTGGTAAGAAAGTTGACTTACATTATCTAAACTGAGAAACTCAAATTAACTATAACCTAAATGTCTGAAGTTCATAGTGATGAAACATTATTTCAGTTGTAACAGAAATATGTCTTCTAACGCAACTTAAATTAATAAACTAGAAGCTCAAACTGCAAACTTTAGTTTCAAGATAGACATTAATAAAGAAATAAATATATAGGCAAATATTCATATGATACTTATTCAAAATATAGAGCACTGCTTTTGAATTTAGTATTAAATTAGCCATGACAATTTCTTGTGCCACTAAAACCATTCTATGTAATCAGTAGAATTTTTAAGTTATTTATTTACTTTGAGTAAAAATATTTTTTATAAGAGCTCTTATGTTTAAGTGTATTTTACTGAACAAAATTAACTTCATAGACAAAAGCACCCTATCTCCATCCTTATAGGCATAAGGGAGTCTTTCTAATTTTTCAACTTTATAAAAGTTATGCAGCTATTTAAATGATAAATAGAGCATGTCTCCCTGCAGATAAAAATGTGATTACTTTAAAAAGTGTTTTGTACAATATCCTTTTTCGAAAAATATTTCCATTGCATCCCTGTAAGTTTTCACCTCTTCAGAACTTTGAATACAAAGTGTTGATTGTATATGATACACACTACTGAGTGACATGTTCTAGGGAAAAGAATGTTTATTTTTTCTAATTGACCTGAAGGAAAGTGTATGACTCTATGATCTCAAGTACAATAGGTTAATTGGTTGAAATCCTCCTTAAGGTGGTACTGTAGATACATACTTTCTTTATTAGAGACAATAGACAATTGCTGATATGTCTGTATAATAGTTCCTTACTTGATGGCACTTTTTAAAAACTCTCGCCACAGTATCACAGACACTCATAAGCAAAGCAGCTGTTATGTAATCCTTCCTTTTTAAATCAGCCATTTTTTTTATATTTTAGCTTGAGTGTTACAGAAATGATTTCATTTTAAATATTAATTTCATACTTAGAAAGTTCAAAACAATAAAAGCCTGATAGTTTGTGAAGATTATTTAAAGTGACATCACTTTTCTCAGAGGACTATAGTTGAAGCTTGGTAACGTGATACCTGGATCTATATTATAATATGAAGGATTATGCTGTTGCCTTTTGATCAGTACATGTAGTCTTCAGATTTGTAAAGGAAAATTGTCAACTTCTGAGAAAACTAGGAGGTAGTATAGTTGATTTTTCCCTCCCCCCCCAAAAAAAAAGTTAATTACCAATCTTGGTTGGATTCTTCCTTGCCTCCCTGACATTTGACTGCTGCTAATTCACTGATTAATCTCATTAATGTGATTATAGTGGGATTTGGAGCTGGCTGCCATTGTTCTGTAGACAGGGCTATTCAGCCTGAGCACTTGCCACCTCATTCAGTTTTGCTGTGATTTTTCAAAGGCTGGTTGAGTGAGCTATTGTGAGCAAGTCTTCTCTCCCTTTCCCTTTCAGCACCGGGAGCTGTCCGCTGCTGATAGCAATTACATTCAGCAGTGACTGACTTCCTACTAGTTTACTGGCAATGTAAAAATGGCTCACTTTCATCACCTTAATGATTGTGCTCTTTGAGGTAGAAGCAAGAACAGCCTTTATGGTCACAATTGGGTGTTTTGAAGATGGTGACAGAAAAGATATGCAATCTCTGTATTTTATTTTGCACATAAAAATTTTACCCTACTTTCCAAATTACCAAACATATGATTTCATTAAAATTACTTGCATATGTACAATTGTGAATTGAAAAACTGTAAACACTAGGTAGACATGTCTTTCAAATAGAAAATCTTTTTTGTAAAGGAAATTTATTTAATTATTGATAAAATTTATTTTTGAAACGATGAGCCAGGATTATCAAGATGAGCCAGTAAGGCAAAAAGTATACATGAAACATGAATTTCAACTTCTCTTGAGTTAAACTTGCATCCTACAGCAAAACTTAGTCTGATTTCACAAATGTGTGTTAGAAGCTGAAATCAAAGTTGAAGGCCCAATAATTTGTGATTATGTATGTGTGGTGTACCAAAATTCCTAAAGGAGTATGAGCACACAATTTCCTTTTGGATTGTAAAATTGAACAAGCATGATTTTAGGAAAATGTGGGCATTTTCAGAAAAGGGGCCTTTTCAGTGTCTGGCTTTCATTGTTCCTGTTGTGTTTTTCACCTAGCTTATTTATTTATTTATTTATTTGTTTATTTTCTGTCTTGAAAATATTTATATTTCATACTTTACTACTGAATATGCCTGATGTTTTATGTCTGTTTTCTATGCCAATTTTCAATAGATTAGGGAAAAGAAATGTTATTTTGCAACTTCAAGGCTTTTTAAAGTTTTTCTATTTGTTAAAACTATACTTAAAATTTAGAGTTAACAATCTATTTGTTGATTTGTTTTTAGAAATATTTGACATGTGTGATTTAAAAATCCAAACCAGTTTTCTGTGAAAAATTTATTTTGTTGCCTAAATAATATTTTCAAAGTCACATGGGTAAACCAGATTTCCAACTCTACCTGTAGGATAATCTGATTTGTGGGAGAGGCATTGTTTCAAGAAACATAGTACATCACCTAAAATACTTTGTTTACTTATTATATATTTTGATGGCTACATTTTTAACTTCAAACAACTTAACATTTTAGTTACTCTTAAATATTTTATATTAAGAAACCCACTCAGTGGAATAAGAGGGACTAGCGAGACACTTTTTGGTGCAGACCACCCTGCTCTGACCCTGAAGTGTGGCTCGTCGGGCTATCCTCTTGAGTTCAGGGCTACAATTCCAATCAATAACCGGATTTTCAAGTGTATCTACTACTTAGTCATGAAGTCTGCCTTGATACTAAGTCTCACCAGAAGTCTGTCCAGGAAGCAAATGAATGGCAGATTCAGAAAGAAAGATCTTCAGTTTTGGTAAATTCTTATAATCCAATTACTTCTTATTATAATTTGATTGCAATAGTATTATGCACTTTCTTATGTTCAAGTTTTTTAAAAAGCCCTTTACACAAATGTCTTCTTTTTGTTTTCTTTGAAAAAAGGTGTAGCATTCCTCAGGAAGGAGTAATAGAGGCTAAACTTGAACAAAACTTGCAAATGATTAACATATTTTTCAGCAAGCTGAGTTTCATCATAGTATATTCTTTACCACAACAATGTACCTGGCATTGATCTACATTTATTCCAAACTAAACTAAAGAGAAAAGATATCACAAACTAAAAATTGTGTGTGTGTGTAAAATTATTTTTTTTAATTTTATTTTGAAGTGGTGGGGATAAATCACATCTAAATATCATGTGTGGCTGATATAAAAAAAAAAGATATTTTAAATTGGCCCACAGTACAAATTGGAAATAATGCCTATAATGGCCACAACTTGTAAAAGAAATAATGCTAAATACTTTTGTAGTAATTTATTGTATGATTTTCCTGATATCAGATTATTTTAAGGTAGCAGCTATACATTTTCCATCAGTACGCTGTATTTCAATGCAACATGGTTTCAGTTTGGAGTATGCTTTGTGTCCTGTCTTCTCTCTCTCTCTCTCTTTCTCCCTCTCCCTCCCTCTCCCTCACCCTCTCCCTTCCTCTCCCTCTCTCTTTAACTCTGTTCCTGTTTGTCTGTTTTTGCCTCCCTCTCTTCTCTCTGTGTCTCTTTCACACCTGCATTGTTCAAGCATACACAATGATTTTTCTATGCCTGTTTTCACAATGAAACTGTTTTAAGCTTTGACATCATAATGAGTCCTCAGGGTATCTGTAGAAGTAATCAGAGATGGCAGAGAAAATGTAAGCCAGGTGTTATAAAACTAGAAAGAACGCATAGATGCTTATTTATTATGTGAAGGAACACTGATAAGCATTGCTGTATTGGGCTGTTCTGTTAGAAAATTTTTCCTAAAATGTATCTCTTTAAAAAAAAATCCCTATTCCCCACGTGGTGATTATTGGAAAAGTTGGGAGGGGGAGGAAAATATTTTAGTCCAAGTGTAAGGGGTGTTGTTCTGTGAGAAGACAGAATGGTACAGGGTATTCTCCTAAAGCGTTTCTCGCTCTCAGACTGCAGTGATCCCCAGCAGGGCTGGGTGGGAAAGGAACTAGAGGCTCTGTAGTAAGCAGCATGTCTGCTCTCAACACGTCAGGCAAGAGGCTCAGGATTTAGAGGGATCGCCTCTGAAAGCTAGAATGAGGTGTTCTTGGTAACTTCAGACTTGAGTGCCGTCCCCCACGGAAGCCACAGTCAGCATCGTGTTCTGTGGGAAGCCTGCAGTGGTTTATCCCTGGTGGTGGTTCTGCCCTAGACTCTCCCTCTCCACAGTGAGCTGGCAGTGACAGCGCTGGTGGGCACAGGCAGACGGAGTGGGGATGTATAGGGAAAAGCGATCAACACGTGCCATGGGTTCTCCACCGCAGAAATAGCCCTGCATGTGTGGAGAAATAGACTGCGGAACGGCTGTTGCTTCATGGCCACCAACTCTTCTGCAAAAAAGGTATCTCTTTCTTTCTATTTAAAGGTTGCCTATGATTTATCTGGTTGTTGCAACTTCCAGTCCTTTGGAATTATTTCACCTGATCTCTTAAGTACTTGAGCAAATAGTTTTTGCTTGCCTACCTGACGATCTTCAGCTCTTACGTGATGACAAATTCTAACACTTCCTAAAATTGCATGGTTTGGTGTGCAAGGAGCCAACAATGGACTCGTTCTCCAGCACAGCTAGTCCTTCAGGACCGTATCATTGTGGGCAGGCACCCGATATACCTGCTTGCTGTGGAGTTGTCATTAAACAGAAGTCTGTGTCTGCAAGGCTGGTGTCCAGGGGGGCGGAGTGGGAGGTGCTAAGGAGCCTTTGTGATTTAATGTGCACTTTCATAGTGGTGAGTGTTATCACAGAGAGGTTTGCAGGGAGTGCGGTGGCATAGTCACCGCTGGACTAGAGCTTTTATTGCCTGACTCAAGAAGCCATCTATAAAACCAGCACTTTTTTTTTAACGGGAAAAATGCTAATGAAAGTCATATATCTATGTTCCTTTTTGTATTTTTGAAATCTTATTTGGTCTTGCCTTTTCAGATAGAACTTTTTCGGATATTTTTTTTTTACTTCAAACAAGACCGAAAGGCTGATGATGTGTTAACTTTCTTGGAGAAATAGTTTTATGTCTTTTGTTTTAAGAGAAAGTGATAAAAGAAGCTCCTACTGAAGCAGAGCAGAGTGTGGTTGGCAACCCCGGAGAGGTTTAGGAGTCAGTTCCAGTTAACTCTTGTGTAACTGTTCTCGCATTTGAAGCACCAGGCAGGATTTAGAGCTTCTTTTTGTTTTGTTGTGATGCTAAGCAGTAATACCATGTAAAATACTGTGGGTGCAGCTGACTTTGTGAGATTTCTTTAGCCACAGCATGAATTTGCCATAACATCAATGATGGTGGGGGGTATTTTTAGATCTACTGCCTAAACCGGTAACTGTTCCCGGCCTGCCTCCGGTATTTAGAGTTCTCATCTATTACATTGAATACGGCACTGCACATGATACACATTCTGCTCTAGAGATTTAGGGGCCTGTGGGTACAATGTAAGAAGCATACAGCATGCATCCCCAATCTTGTCTGACTGTGTTGCAAGCTTAATAAACAGGAAGGTTAGAAATTACCGGTTTAATCCACAGCTATCCCTCGAAAAATATCTAGCTCAGCGCTGAAGTTCCCTCCTGTACTAGGATTTGGGGAAATGGATATGTTTTGTAGTGCTTAGAGGATGCAGCCTGCCACAGGGTAAGTCAGCGGTGAGCTGGTCCTGCTCTGCGGCCATGGCCTCCCCGGGAGCTGCTGCCTGATGCCCAGCTCTGCCGCGAGGCTCGGCTCCCTCCACCAGGCAGCGCGGCTTGCAGAACAGCCTGGCCAGCGTTTAGTGGTGTCAACTTATTAATTTCCATCTTCGACTTCAGGCCTGTTAGTTTCCTGTCTGAAAGCATTATTACTTTTGTCCATGTGGCAAAATAATTAGCATACAGATGAGCAGTGGCCTGGCGTCTGAGCGCCGGTGGAGAGAAGATGTGCAGTGGAAAGTTGATTGGATGAATGCAGAACAAATGGTGGGCGTTCGGGAGGATTAGAAGAGTTCTGGAGTCCTGGAGCAGGGTGCGGGATTTTCTGGGTGAGTCCCCAAGATGGAAGGCAGGGTGGCCGCCCTGGGGACGGCTGCTTGTCAGCCGCTGGCCTAGCCGAAGCAGCCGGGGGCCTGCAGCCGCAGACCATGCATCTGGACCACTTTGTTTTGCGGTGCCTCAGGTTTCTCTTTGATGCTCCCTGCAGGTAAATATGTCCTGTCCTCCTTGTTGCTGCCAGAGGGCTGGCTCCGCTTGCCAAAGTGGAGCAAAGTTCAACTCCTCCTGGTCAGCAACAAAAGAATGGTCCTTTGCTGCTGGTTTGGGGTAGTTGCTTCATCTGTCTTCCCGTGCCTGTGTCTGCAAGTGAAAATTCCCGTGTAGAGATGACTGCTTTCAGATATTTACAGCAGCCATGATTCAAGGTGTTCAATTAATATTTTCTGGAACGGTGTATCCAGGCTGGAAAGATTAGCTAACGCTGTTTCAGTTCAAGCTCAGATATAATTAGTTTTGCCAGGTATATATTTTTCCTAGCTGGAAGAGGATTTTTGGCTAATTTAACCAACAACTTATGGGAGATTGTGAAAATCGAACTCAAGTTTGTATTGATTCTGTAGAATCCACAGATAGGAAATAGAAAAATTAGCCCAGCCTCTGATACTTTCGGTTCTTTTCGGGAAAAAATGGAAACTGATTTTACAAACCAGTCTCCTGAGTTGGGAGATAAGTATTAGCCTGCTGGAATCCCAGTTCTGACACACATTTCTTATATAATTCTCTGGCTGTAATACTGCAATAGGGGTGTTTTAGTATCTAGTTACATATACTTCCTTTTCCGGGAATTCTCCGATAAATAGTTCTCTCTTGTTTTCATAATTTTTGCTCTCCTTAAAAGGTAAGCTTTTCATTTTAACTGACCTAATTATTTCGTGTTTCTATGGTGGAACTCAAGTAGGAATTACTATCCTTGAACTGCCTATTGACAGT
Organism: Phoca vitulina; assembly: GCF_004348235.1. Lineage (NCBI taxonomy): Eukaryota > Metazoa > Chordata > Mammalia > Carnivora > Phocidae > Phoca > Phoca vitulina. The sequence continues at coordinate 1,429,309 of NW_022589745.1, read as the reverse complement.
TTCTTAAATATAGCAAATCACTTAAGGATTTTATTTTGTTTTTATTTTTAGGCTTGCTTTCTTTCTTCTTTCTTTCTTTCTTTCTTTCTTTCTTTCTTTCTTTCTTTCTTTCTTTTTTCTTTCTTTCTTTCTTTCTTTTCTTTCTTTTTTCTTTCCTTCTTTCTTTTCTTTTTTTTTTTTTTTTTTTTTTTTTTTTTTTAAGAGTTGCTTTCCTTAAGCTGTTTCCCTTAGACAATGACAGCAACCATTTGACAGAAAATGCAACTTTTTGGAGGGTCATTTCTTCTGTTTAAAAAAACTACGGTTTTCCCCAAAAGAAAAAAAACTCTCTTACAGAGAATCTAAACCTCAAACACAAGGTGCTGGAAAACATATTAACCCTTCGTGGGAAGCCCCTGACTCTTGGCTTTGATCATTTCCCCCCTTGTGTTGCAAGTTTCTGAATACTCACACTGAGATCTTTATTTTTTTGCATAATAGATGAATTCTCTGTTTTTATATCAATGCATATATATATATATAATCATTTTAAATTTTATTTTTCAATTTGCTAGTAACAGTTTAGATTTTTATTTAACTCAACAGTATTAAATACCAAATTGTTCTCAGATTTATGAACTCTTATCTAGAGAAAAGAAATATTTTTATTATTTTTCCATTCTGTATTTTATTTTAGCATTGAGCCAAGCTTTCTCCGATTAAAATAACTCCTTTTAGTTTGGTGATGGGTTATAACTTTCTTGGGACAAAATATGAGCATTAGTTTTTACTCTCAATGTGTCCATTTACAAACAGAAGGGAACCCTGGCGTGTCACCTCCCAGTCTTCCTTTGTGCCTGGCTGGCCCTCAGAGGTGTAGTCCAGCTTCTTTTTAAGGGCCAAAATTATGTCATATGAGTTTCCACTTGACAGACTCACTTGATGCCAGTATCTGTCACATTAGCTCTCAGGCACTGTGGAGTTGGGAAGGGCTTGCCTTCAAAGACAATGAAAGAATGAAGTCCCATAGCTAGAAATATGGTGGTGTACACCTGTCTGGGAGTGTGATTTCTAAGGGAGTCTCCCTTCCTCCCTCCCTCCCTCCCTCCCTTCCTTTCCTTTTTTCTTTTCTTTTCTTTCTTTTTTTTTTTTTGGTTTACCTCTAAGGTTGAAGATCAACTTTGCAAAGAAAATCACATTTTCATAGCAAATTTTTAAAGCAGTCAATGAGGTGCCCAAATATTCGCTGGAAATCGGGGCCTCTTTGCCTCAGTGGAGAAGAGGGGCTGGCATACGGGCAGCCTTCTACCCTGTGGGGTCTGTTCTGTACCACGGGTGCCCAAGGGCCAGGCTCTGCCAGGGCTCCGTGGATTGTGAATGAAGATGGGTGTAAATATTTTTCTTTCAAGAGGTTATTTGGCCTTATTTCTTTAAGATTCTGTACTAGGATGTATTGTTGCACTCCCAGGAGTACTCAGTTAATCTCTCCAAAGGTTTTGCGAGTGAGGGTGTGTATGTGTTTTTCCAAGGCCAGTGTGGAAGTGCTGTGTGTAAGCTGACAATATTTCAGCCGTTGAGTTAATATGTGTACCGTGCAAACCTGCTTTGGATGTATTTGTGTACTCGTTAATAGAGCTGAAAGGAACTTTATGGCTCAATATTACATACTGCCTGCTTTTTACTAAAGTCTGGCTGCTCTAGTCTCAAATTATTTTAGAGAAAATTTCCTTAAGATTATTGGACATTTGCTTGAGATATTTTCAGGTTTGGAACGTCTGGTGTAGATCTCTAAATCAAACAACTCATGAATTAATAATTTATGGGTTGGGGGCTCTTTTTAGCCCATTGACAAAGATGTCCATTCTTGGATCTCTAGTGGCAGACAGTTTTGGGTAGACCTTCACGCCATTACCTCAACCTAGACTCATAGTGTATTTTAATGGCACTCAACAAAACGGTTTTTTAAAAGTCAGCATTACTTCTCCACTCCAGGGCCTACTGCATCACTCAACCCTGAAAGGGATGGATAGTTCTTAGAGATTGACTTTAAATTTGGCCCAGTCCCCTCCCACCCGGGTACATGTATGCCTCTAGCCTGTGCCATCCGAACAGAAGCTGAGAGCACAGAGCATTGTCGCCATGAAACAATGCTAGCCAGACTGGTTGTGGAAATAATCGAGTCTGCAGGGCACCCCATAGAGAGCCATCAAATCAAGTCTGCTCTGGAGCTGTCTGCTAGATTGTGAACATTCAGAAATCAATGCTGCATCTGCTAGTGGACCCTCTGGTTCACTGAAACTCCCACCTGCCTAATGCATCTGGGCAAGAGCTTTTCAGAAACCAGTTTCCTTCAGGATAAATTTAATACGTCTTGAGGGCCAGGCACAAGCAAATTGATTCTATCGCTGCACCAGGAAAACTCATAAACATCTGTAAGAACACAGCTTTTCAACAACCCCCGGATTAGGGGATACGATTTTGTGAAATATCCCAAGCCTACTCCCTTCATACCTCATGCCAGCATGGCATTTTTTAATTAGGAAGTTGATTAAAAAGGGCACGGTAGACCACGGATGTATGGTCCTTTGGCATCCATCCAACTGTTTGTTGTCTGGGTCGTGGAAAGTACTGCTCATCACCAGTTGAAGGAAAGAGGGGGAAATCATTATGAGCCTGAGGATGGGAAGATGGAATTGTCCTGATGTATGTGCTAATGGCAGTTGGTTGTACCTTTATCCATAGAAGCCTTTTCTGCAGACAGACTTGCTGGCTTCCTTCATGAAACCGTGATCATTTGTACTTTGGACACATACAGCAACTGGATGTATTACACTGAAGAATTCAGTGGTTCTGATGGTATGATAGGTCATAATTATTTGTGAATTTCTAAATTCACATTTATGTTTGACCTCATATCCTGTAGTTCGGAGTGAACGGTGAGAGTTGCCAGAGAGGGCTGTGCTGTTTATCTTCAAGAGTAACTGCTTTTTTTCTTTTTTCTTCTCTTTTCCTTCTTTTCTGAGGGAAATTCCTTTCTTCACTGTTTTTTTTTAATTTTTAGGCCTTGGAGTATATTATCAGAAGAATAAAATGTTATGTTTAATTGTAGTGCTCCTGCGGCCAGTGTGGTATGAATAAGTTGCATGGTACGGATTTAACCCTAGCCATCCCTCGTGTGGCATGGGCACTTTCCCAAGCCCACGCACACCAAAGAAGTAGAAATAGACACCCACCAGTGAGCTCTGACAAACTGCTGACCCCGAGACCACTCATGTCTAGAGCAGACATTAACTCAGGGTTCAAGATCAGGGGACGACATCTTCCCCTGGGTGGGGGGGTGATTTCTGCTGCTGGGGTAGCGATTCTTTCTTTTGTTCTCTTTCCCGTGGACCCTACTTGCACATTTATTAATTATGTTTAGATTCTGCATTTTAGAAGAGTTTAGTTAACAGCCTAGCTGGAGTCAGTAACAGTGATGGGCAGCCCAGGGATTTCTCTCACCATCTTTTCCTGGAATAAAAAACATCAAAGTCAGTGTTGAAAATTGCAGGCATGCCTCCTTTAGTTCAGCTGCTCCTTCCTTCTTAGCATATTGACTGAACACTTCATGCAACATGCGTGCACTGAGCACCTATTATGTCAAAAAAGCCAAAAAAATGGAATTGACACCTAAAGTTCTGACCCACGATGATTCAGTGTGTGTGTGTATAAATTTTAATAAATGTATGTTCACATATAATCTATAAAATAAATATATGTAATATAGCTAATATTTTATATATTATACATGTACAACATATATGTTATGTTACATATAACATACATAATATGTTATATATTATATTTATAGATTATATACAAATATATATTTATTTTAAATATAAATATATAGTTCTGATAAAGGGTAATCTCGAATTCTTCCAGATCCACTTTTTCTTGAATACATTTTGAAATAGATTAAGCCACTTTTCTGACTTAATAATAAGAGTAGGGTAAACATTTATGTCCCTTTCTTAGATGATTAATACTTCAGGGATCTGGGTGATCATTCTGAAAATTAGCTTTCAATTACATAGCATTGTATAATCCTATTTCTCTACTTAATTAAATATATGATTTGAGTTTATCACCTTCTTATAAAATTTGAGCTGAAAATCCCAACTTTGTGAGGGTTCTGCACACGGGCCTCTCATTCATCACAGTTTCTGTCTTTACATTAGCCATCCCGTTATGGTATGCAGTTACAATTGAAGCAAGTCTTTGCTTACCTGGGAATGCATGAAACAGTAAACAAAATGCTATTTTGAGGAAGGAGTGTTGGCAAATGTCAGGTGTCTGTTTTGCAATTTCGGAACATCTCAAAGCTGTTGATCCCAGAGATCAACAACAGAACGTTTGAGTACAGCGTGGTTACGCCTTGGATTAATGACTGAGGGCCAACCTTCCAAACAAACAGGAAGAGCCCTTGGTCCTGCTCACTCTCCCCTGGCTTCCTCTGACATCAGCAGTGGGCCCCACGCCGGCAGCAAACCAGGCGGTAGCTTGGTTATCCAAGGGCTCACCACTGGCTGAAGAGGCATCAGAAGGAGGAGAGGACAGTTCAAATTGGAAACTGCTCATGCATTTCCGGCCATTCAGATGACTCTCTGCCACATTTCCACTGAGTCAGACCTGACTGAACATACCTATCTTCAGAATTAAGAATTCTGTGATTCAATCCTGTGAAAGAAAAGTCAGATTAGAATTAGTGTTTTATATTCTCTTGGAGTCTGGAAATTTAAGTAGCTCAGTCATCAAAAAGCTGCATGTCTTTGCTTAAAAACGGAAGTCTGAGATGACATGAAGTGGGACGTGCCAGTTGGTGCTGGACGCTTGTATATAACATGCAAGAAAATCTTAATAGTTTGCTCAGATACATTTCAGACTAATTTACTAGTTCTTTGGTTAACATGGCACATTTGGTCCTGAATTAATACTTGGAATTTTCCACAGGATTTGTGTTATCTATCAGTATCTTTTGCAGTTCTTTTCATATTCCCAAGAATAAGAATGAAGGTAGTTTCACCTCCCAAATGTGTTTTGTTTTTTGTTTTTTGTTTTTTTAGTTAATATGCTGTTACTGGGGTTTTGTTAGCTCAAAAACAATCCTTTTCCCTAAGAGACCCACACCCGTAGTGCAAGCCAAGAAATGTTGTGTCTGTTCTCCAGGGAAAAGCTAACACACCTGTTTACAAATGGGCTGCACCACCTGTTCATCTACTTTTAAAGTTAATGATCAAAACAGTACCTGATCAAGGGGTCAGTATGACAGGGAAGACAGTCATATTTGTGAGATTACAGATGACTCCCCATTTCTAATACATAACATTTCATAGTCACTGAATTTTGCATAAGTTAGAAAGGATACTCAGCCTGTGACAAATAACTCCATATCGTGGTTACCAACGATCCAGGGGTTAGACGCAGAATGTGTGTTAGGGTTAGTATGTGCTTTACGTCTTCTAAATCCAACATACACATATTGAATTATTTGTTTTAGCTCAAACGTATTCCTGAAATGTAATGCTGGACAATCAACATTAAAAAAAATGGGTCTGTCTCTATATCAAGAAACATTCAACAGGGTATCTCCAGCCGCCTCATCCTCCTCAGACATGACCCATGTCCACGCCCTCCTTCCCACTTGGATTCTGACGGGGCGTGTGCCCAGTGGCGCCATCAACCATAGCTTCGGTGCAACGCCCTCCCTGCTGGCTCCTATCCCCGGGTTTTCAGGACGACCATTCATGGATTCCTTCACTGATCTTGGGGGCTCTTCTGGGGACAGAGCACCCTGCTGGTCTGCCTGCAGCTCTGATATTGTACATCTTGCACATGCTTCTGAGGATTTCCTCACTATATTGAACATGACCAATGATGCTAGGAAACTTCTCTTCCCAGTTAGCTTCTAGGAGGGGATTTTCGCCTATTACTATACATTTTAGTCATCTTTTCCTTTTATTTTTTTGTCCTTTCTATTTTCTCAGTTTGATTTTTTTATCCCTAGACTACCTAGGCAGTGACAGAGAGCCCATGTGAAAGAGTCTTGGGTGGAAGGACCTTCCTGTTCATCCAATTTCCTTATAATTTGGGGATGACTTGGAACAGGCCATTCCAGCTCTCTGTGTCTCAGCATCCTTGCTTCAAATGAGGGAGCTGAACTCTGTGCTTTCTTAGCTCCTCCCCCTTCTGGCATGACATGACTGTGTTTGCCATCCTCATGCAGGGCCTGCTCTGCAAAGGAGTCACTGCACAGTGATGGGGCTCCATGCTGGTGACAGGCCCCTGCCAGAGGGCAGCACCTTCTGCTCCTTGTTGGGGGTGCTGTTGCAGAGAAGAGCAGGAAGCAGGCCTAACACCCACAGCCGGGAAAATTTAGAGGAGGGGTTATTTTTGACTGATGGGTCTGATCCAGGATTACCAAGGTCAGCTGAATTGCCAAAGAATTCATCCAATCAGAGGCTTCTGGGTCATCTTGAAAGATCACTGGATCACTGGATCACATGTGAAACTCAAATAGGTAGCTGAAAACTAACTTTAAGTTATTTTCTCTCTTGATTTTATCTCTTTTGTGACTATAATTTTATTTTACTTTGCAAGTATTCTATCATGGCGATTACAATGGGTGAGTTGTCCTGAAAGAATTCACAAAAATATATGGCTGTCATGGCTCCATTACTCTGGCTTCATTTGTCTTGACTTTTATTTTACTTTGCAAGTATTCTATCATGGCGATTACAATGGGTGAGTTGTCCTGAAAGAATTCACAAAAATATATGGCTGTCATGGCTCCATTACTCTGGCTTCGTTTGTCTTGACTCGGTCAGATGGTGGTAAGTCTTCTTCCCCAGTCATGGTGGAGGAAGTGCAGTGTCTGCAGTCAGTATCAGTTAATTAGTAGTTAGTCATGTAGTTAGTTAGGCTTGATGCTTAAGGGCATGGACCCGTTGGTTTTATGTCTCACCTGTCCCTGCAGGAAGCAGTGTTTACATAGGAGTCACAGCCAGGGAATGGAGGCTTAATCAGCACACATTTGTAGCAGTGACGATGTGTTATACAACCCATGTCCTACTTCTGGTATCCTAAAGCACCCCAAATCACACACAAGATCTCACAGGTCTAGACAAACAGTGAGCTTTTGCCACAGTAGACAAGAGTACATGTTCTTCACCAGTTCAAAAGAGCGATCTGAATATCATCTTCACAGTACCCCAGTGAAGTAGAGAAGAACATTACACCGTCATGGGAAGGGAATAAGGCAGAGAAGTCAAGCCCACGGGGGGGTGAGACCCACATGCTCTGTGCACACCTGAAACACACTCACCTGAGTCACAGAAGCTTTTCCAGGTCTCTCTTACCAAAGAGGTTCCTTTGGGAAAATTTGAATGAAGATATGTTTCACTTGATAAAACAATCCACTCTTTTGAGAACTCAGAATGCAAACGCGGAACTTGTATGTGTTGGGAAGTGCTTCCCACACCAGAAGCCGCGGAGCAGTCACAAGGGAACAGCAGGTGTGGGCCTGCAGGTAAGGGAGGTGGGGACACGCCTAGTACCCACAGCTCCACTCTCGCCAACTCTAACTTTAAGTGGGACATTGTAGAGATAAACCAACAAGTAAAGTCATACTTTCAAAAGATCCAAAGTTCCGGAGGGTTCAGTGACAAGTACCCTCACTTTGTGCAGACCCAAACTGTTGATACAGTGTACTGAAGTGCTGATAGAGACACACTGTCAGGAAAACACTGAGATGATGATTATGACACCACCTGACGCTTGGCTAACACGTACACCACACCCAACGCTTTACTCATGAACTATATCATGTGGAGCCTACACGGATCTATAGCATCTATAGTAAAGACTGTTATTATCTCTGTAATCACAAAAAGCAAAATAGTATACTCATTAAAGGATTCAGATTATTAAAGATGCATACTGTTTAAGAAAACAAACGCCCAAGCACAAAGCTTTTTATTCCATGGGAGGGGAGATGATGGCTCCCGTGTCTGTGAGTTGGTGCTTGCTCAGGCTGACGACGGTGGTTTAAGTAGACCCAGTGCTGCTTTCCCGAACACGCGTGGGGGCAAGCACTGAGCTCTGTGTGAGCCATAGCCCCTGCCCATAAGCACGCAAGATCTAGTTGAGGACGCAGAGTACAGATGCAGGAAATGTTAAATAGCAACAAGCAAGCAAACAATTTTCATGGACAATCAAGGTACCAGGAGAAACCTTGCATGTTCTTTGGCGGTTATCCGCTGTGGTGGTGCAGCGTGCCTGGGGTGAGGATGCAAAGGGAGGGAGAGGGAGGTTCCTGAGGGGGCAGGTGGTCATGGGGAACCCATAAATGAGTCAGATTTGGGCCAATTCTTGAAAATAAATGTAACTTGGATACGTGGGGAAAAAGGAGAAGGCTTCCTATATTAATATAAACATAGTAAGAGTAATAAGTAAACGTGATGCTCTGAATTGTTGTTACCAAATGACGTTTGACAGTGTGGGGTGGCTCATTCTGTCAGGTTACCTGAGGCCCATACATGATTTCCAGTGGATTCCACTGGATCTGGGGACTTAAACACACAGATAGGCGGGTGGCAGTTCCATTTTGAAAACTATTCATAGTTTGTTTTTTAAAAAGTTTTCATAAATGCATGTCATTTTATTCTAAGATCTAAATACATGACAATCCAGAGGGTTCTTGTTTTTACTTAATGATTAACAAAGAGATTAATGGCATTTAATCTTGTGGCATTTACTAATAATTCCCTAAGATGGATCATAAAACAGTTAAAAAACATTCAAGGAAGTAATCAGAATAGTTATTGCTTCTTTGCTCTGGAAATCTCCATGTGTGAGTAGGAATTTCTTTCTCTCTCTCTTTTTTTTTTTAGAGAAAGAGGTGTATTATAGAAACAAATATATAGTGAGCTCTATTACAAAGTAAAGTTTGAACTCCCAAAATGGTTTTAAATTATGAGTGAAACCATACGATTCAGGTTCCAATATGGCTTTCAAATCAGTAATAATTTACTCCTTCTATGTTAAGATCAAATGTAAATAAACATACTCGCAGAATGTATAATATCTCTAAAAGTAAAAATGTGAATAATGTTTCTCACTGCCTTTGTTTCAGGATAGAGCCAAAGCAATGCCATGGTTTCGTTCTTTGAAGTAGCTTTGGTGTTTTCTATAGTAGTAAACGAGTTGCCCCCTATTCGGAAGGCTTCGCGAAGATCTATGGTGACACCCAGCAGGATCTTTTCCCATATTAGCTCTTTGAGCCTTTGTCTTTCGTATACAACCCCAACTTTTCTGAAAAATAGTTAATTGAACGTAATTTATAAACCTAAATCGTGCTTAATTAAAGCCATACTGGAGATATCAGCTCCACTGTCCGCTTTCAGATCTGCTGTACTTCAGCATGCGGTGTATCTAGTGAGCCTGGGGCCCCTGCAGAGGACTCACACCACAGAGCCCGCTCTGGCCGCCTCCCCAGGTGGGACAGCTAGCCTTGGAACCAGCGTGTGGAAAGATCCTGAGAACCACTGATTACACTTGATTTCCAGTTTCGCTTTCATCAACTGAGATTTTCAGAAAGTAACATGCTGAATTTTATCAGCTTTGTTTTTTAATAAAAATGCCATTGCTGTGCAAAGGACACTGAAAAACAACAATAAAAACTTGCTACTTCCTTCCCCCTCTCTCCCTTGATGTGTTGGAGGTCATGAGTGTAGACCACGAAGCCTTCATTCATGAATGTCCTGAAAGGAATGTAAAAATGTAAGTAGCTGCTCGCGTTCTCAGTTCACCCTGTTCCATTCTTTCCATTTCTTCTCAACACCCAGGCCACTCATGATGCTTTCCTCTGCTGCATCCACTCTTTCCACACAGTGGCCCCTGACCATTAGCTAAGTGGCCAAGGAACCAAGCAAAGTCCTCCGTCTGTCTCTGCAATTCTTCCCTGCCTTCCCCTCAGCCTGCTTATGACCAGAACCCCCCCTCGTCCCCACCCCCAGGGTCCTCCATGTCCTCACAGGCCCTCCCACAGAGTCTGGATGAAATGCTCCTAATGCGATAAATATGTCCCCCCCGTCCTTAGGTAACCCAGTACAGGCTTCGTATCTCTCTCCGCAGGATCTAGAAATGGGAAAAATGGATACTGGGATGAAACTATGAAAAAGCTACTAGTAGTAAAAACCCTTAATAAATCTTAGAAATGCTATATTCTGGAGGGGGGAATACACTGCAGTTCTAGTCTCATTTGTCAAGAAGAGGAAACAACTGGTCAGACACCAAAGAGAGAAGCCGTGAGAAAGTGGGAAGTGGGAACAGAGGGGGGAAGAGAGGGGCCCAGAAGCGTATATGGCTACTGGGCGGCTTCGCAGACATGAAATCCTAGCTCTTGTCTTACGCTCGTATCTTCCCTACATTCTGTCTTTTCTGTAAACTCCTTTTCCAAACCCCCGATGGATAAGGTAGCACCTCCACCAGGGGTCTGGAATTTGCAATTTCTGCATCCAAAAGTCTGAGCTTGTTTTCACCCAAACAGCACCGTCATACACACAATTAGATCCTGCGGTACTTGTAACTGAGCATTATGATTCATAGGCATTACAGGCTAAGACATGAGCTCACCCGAGGACCCAACCAATGCAAGGAAATGCTGTTGGAATCCCAAACAATGTGTGTGCACGCCATTAATACCTTGAAGCTGCTGCATGCTCTGTCACTGGTGTTCAGAAAGTTTTTGCTGGGCTGACGTGGTTAAGTAATCCCAGAGCAAGGATTCAAGCTTTTCTGGTAGAGTATGTCTGCTCCTGAGCCCTTCACAACATGGTGCCTTGACATAAATCCCAGTGCCTGAAGTAAAATAGGCATACCATATGTGTTTAATTAGACTGAGCTTATTATGCATAGGGACAGAGGGCTTATTATGCCTCCCCATTTTGTTGTGCACCCCTGTCCAGGTGCCAGACCTGGCAGGAGGAGTGAGGGCCCCAGGGGCCTCTGGAATGTCCATTCACACTGACGGCAACCAGACTAGGGCCCCCAAGTTGCGTGACACAGCTGCCTTCCCCCCCTTCTCTTGATGATATTGTCTGGTACTTCATATAACTAAAGGAAGGCCATTGTAGGGCTCTCACGTATACTCATTTAAGATCAACTTTATTGTGCATCTCCCATCTGGGGATCCCTTTCTATGTTACGTAAGGGGAACTGAGAACGTTTATTAGAGGAAGCAGAGCAGTAACCTGATCCAGGCTACTCGGCTTCATCCTTGTCTAGATACATCAGCACCAAAGGTGTGTGTGTGATGTGGTCTGGAGGAAACAGCAATGTGGTAAATGTCTTCATGCTCACGCTCCATCGGCTAGGATTTACCCTCAACCTCCTTTCCTGATTCCTGTAGGATCTTGGTTATCAAGATCTTACATTCTTCACTTGTCATGTGTCATCTTGAAATCAGCTCCCACTGGCTGTGTTGAGATCAGGGGTCCGAGGGACCAAAACCGATGGCTGAGGTGGAGAAGTGTTGTAGGGCCATGTACAGCTGAGATGAGATGCCAGCATTTGGGGGGTTAACCCCATGAGAATGGCATGTCCACAGATCAGATGCACTAGGAATTTTCTTCTGTTTTCTGTGGTCCTACTTGTTTGTATTTGTGGGCTACGGGCAGGGGAATTTCCTGTGAACCCCCTTCCAGCTGAAAGTTGCTCATATAGTTATTCTTTCATCCATTCCTTTAACCAAATCTTTATCATGTTAGATGCTGTGGATTATAAGAAAATGAGTCAGAACTGCCCTCTTCCCTCAGAAATTTTGTACACAAATAGGGAAGAAAAGAAAAATGTATAAATGTCTATCATATGGCTTTGAATCTGATAAAAGTTTTGAAGAACTATAAATTAAGTGTGACAATTTTCTCAAAGGAGGGAGAGACGGCCAGGAGGGCTGGGGGGGGGGGGGGGGGGTGGATTACATGAAAAAGGTCGTATTTGAGACAATCCTTGAAGAAAAAGTGGGATTAGCAGATAATTATAGAAGAGGGGGAAAATGCAGGCAGAGAAAGTAAGGTAAGAAAACTCCTGGGGAAGAATGAATGTGGGTTTTTAGGGGGTGGTTTGGAGACCCCCCTTTTGAAGAGAGAATGGGGCATTTGCAGAGGTGTAGCAGAGAGCAGCCTTGAGGCACAGGTAGGGGCAGGTTACACTGGGTCCTGAGTGTCACACGTATAAGAGTCTACAGAAGACAAGATTAGGACTTTGTTCTCCAGATAATGGGAAATTACTGAGGGTTTTTGTGTAGTTGAGTGACAAGGCCAGAGCTATTCTTTGGGATAATTAATCTGGCAGCCAATCAGTGGCTACTTCCTGCCAATTCTGTCTCTAAAATAGCTCTCCCAACTGTTCCATGCCTTGCATCCCTTCTCCCACTCCTTTAGAGTAGACTGCCATTATCTTTCTCCTGGACTGTTGGAGTAACCTCGAACGCCACCCCCTTCCACATGCACACACGTACGCTCACATTCTGTATTCTGCTTTCAAATTAATTGTTCCAAAGTACAGCTTTGGCATTTTCATGCTCAGACAACACCAGGGTCTTCTTATTTCCCACAGAATTAAACCCAAGCACCTTATCCTCCCAATTGAGGTAATCCCCGCCTGTTCTTACATGTGTCTTTGATCACTGCCTTATCCAAATCAGTTCCAGATCATCAGCACAATGAAGAGCTCGACTGGCCCATTCCCTGTGCCAGTTGCTCGCACTGTCCCTTCCAGCCACAATGTCCTTCCCAGGGGTCTGTGCAAACACATCCTGTCCACCCTTCAAAGGCTGGTTCAGATGCCACTTTTCCACAAAGCCCTTCCTACTCTGTCCCAGAGGAAACCCAGTGATCCTCCCCTGAATCTTTACAAGGTATATTTTGTACAAGGCATAAACACCTCGCATTTGTAGTTATTTATGTAACGGTATAACCTCCCCTCTGAGGCTATGAATCCTGCTCCTCCTGTGGGTGTTCCCATGCAAACGCTGGGTGTGCTTGCTGGCTGGGCACAGGGTGCAGAGCTCTCTGTCTGGCTGTTGGAGTGACCGAGGCACCACCTTTCGTGGGCACCCTGCTGGTTTTGGATTTTCCAAGCCGCCCTGATTCAACGCCCAGTTATTTATCTCAAGCGGTGATCACGTCATGTTTGTCCATGTTAGGTCATGTACCTTGATATTTGGGAAGAGGCGTGTTGTTGTTGCACATGCCCCGTGTCCCCGAATCGCTTGGGGGCGGGGGCGTTCCTAGAAAAATGATTCTTCCTCTAAACTGCCTGTATAGAAATTTCATTAGTCAGATGTCCAGACTCCTATTTGAAAACCTAGCCTTCCAAACACTTTATTTTCCATCATCTACTTACGAGATAAGTGTGTTCTATCTCATTCGGACCATTTGATACCACTTTAAAAATAAATAGTTGTGTATCTGCCACTTGAGTTCAAGCTACTGAGAAGGACCCTTGAAAACTCAAATTCCTGGTGCTTATTCACAGCAATCGATGTCAGTGCTGAAAGGGGAGGTTGAATTGAACTCCTAGGAAAAGGAAAATTTCCCTTTTCCTCAGTTTTCCCTCCCGCCGTGGCAAGAGCAAGGGTGGAGCAGGAGGGGTTTGGGACAGAGAATCCCAGGAGGCATGCACTCCGAGAGAGACTCACATGACCCAGACACTTCTGACCTCCTTTTGTGCAGGCTCAGAAGGGCCACCGTTCTGATGGTCCAACAAAGGGGGCACTGAAGCTCAGTGGGGCAGATGGACACTGGCCCCCAAGGAAGACTTGTCAAGAAATAGGCATCCCCTTGACATCCTCACTAGCTCTGACCACAACAGGGACCTGTCTCTGTGACGGGCAGCCTCAGTGAAGTGCCTGCTCCTGAGGCAATGCGGGATCCTCCACATTTTATGAAAATTTCAGAAACTACTAATTATGTTAGCAACTTAAATAGTATGGCTAAGCTGGATTAAACTTATTCAGGGAAAATAGATACTTAGATGTCGTACCTCATATCTGTGTATTTTAAACCAAAGGTTGGTTTAAGAGATCCATCTTGGCCTTTGAACATAGGGATGGATAGAATCCATGCGGTCCCACAAGGTGAAGTGTGCAGTGCGACACTTTCTTTACGTACTCGGCCCATAATTTTTAACTGGAATTTGCAATGTTTTCTCTTTACTGTCTGGGCTCTGCTTAAATGGTGACACTTTTGTGGATTTGGAGGGGGTTTGTGATGTAGATCTGCACCCTTCATACTCAATGTCACCTCATCTCCAAAGCAAGGTGAATTCCACTCGTCACAAAAGAAACTCCACCAAACCACTTAGGCTCCTGGTGATACAGGTATAAAGAAGTAACTTGTTCGTGGAACTTCTTCACCAGGCATGAGCCAAAGGATTACAAGATTAAAAAGAAAAGAAATCTAGTGCTTATTATTAAGTACAAGTGAAGAGGATGAGGCAGGTCGTTAGTACAGAGCACAGAGTAGACAGTGGGTGTGGACAGCGGAAGGGGGCCTTCCTCTTTCCAGCTCAGGAGCACTGTCCTTCTCCGGCAACCCTACCCTTCAGGGACCTGCCTCCCTCTCTCCCCAGCGGCTCCTGCGTCTGCTGCACCCCTCACCTGTTTCCATCCACCTAACTTCTCAGGCTACTTATTAATGAATGTATCCATTTCCTACCCCAAACTAGACTGTATCTCTTTGAGAATGCGTACTATGCCTTAAGTGGATTAATTCCCACCATGTGGATTTTCCAGCGCCTCACACGTAAGAGATGTTCAGTAGATAACCCACTTGATTCTTAGACTGATTTGGGATAAATAGCAAGTGTTAATATTGTGTTAAATCCAGTATGGCTAAGACATTTTAGTTTACCTTTTGGTATCTTTGTTTCCTGCTTCTTTAAAATCTCAAGTCAAATTATTGTTCTTGGACAAAAGTGTCTTCAAGAGACACAGCAAATGAGCAATACAAAAAAAAAGGGGGGATATCTGGATTTTTGATGACTGCCTGTAGCCAGGCAACCGTGTTTGAGTAGGGACGCTCTGGTGTGGTTCTCTGTGACGTGTCCTCTGTGGACAAAAGGACTCAGGGAGGATTCTTGAGGGGGATATTGTGTTTCATACCTTGTTCTCCTGAGAAGTCAAGTGACAAATATTATTTTCATTGGTGATGAAACTTTATTATATACACAGCCTCGCACTGCGGTCATTTTCAGACAAGTTGGTTTTGTTTTGTGTTTATTTATTTATTTATTTATTTATTTATTTATGTTTATTTTTTAAAGTCCACTCTTGGTAAATAAATTGCTTTCAACGTGGAATCCTGTAGGATGCATCTGCCTTTCCAACGCGGTCTGTCGAGAACTCTCCCAGCACGGTCTATACATCATGCAAGTGCATTCCTTCAGTGAAATAAATCCACGGGCATAGTGACCTACAGCTCGGGGGTGGAATGCTTCATCCCAACCCACTCTAATTAAAGGGTTGTGACCGTCCTTAAGAAACAGTAACCTTTGATTTTTAAATTTTGTCTACATTGCTCTTAACACAATTTTTGTAAACACAAGCCAGCTGATAGCCATTCATTGAGCTCCTGGTCTGTGGTGGCAGGTGCTTCCACTGTAGGGCATCTGAAGACAGTGTGCCGCACTGGAAGAACTTTACTCAAAAGTGCAAACCCAGAATCAGACCATTGCCATTCTAGCTATACTTTGCCCACTTTCCTGACAAATCACCTCATCCTGATATTAAATCTCCACCTCTAAAACCAAGCATGATATACAGGCGTTATTTTTATCAAGGATCTTGGAGGATAAAATAATGATTGTGAGATATGGAAGAGGTCCCACAAATGATGTCTATGATGGTGACTATACTTTTCTCTTCCCTTTTTAAAAATCATTTTTAACCTAGAACTAAGTGTGAAGTTCACTCTCTGACAAATAGTAGCTGAGTAAATGTAAGTTGAATAATTTACTGAATAATAAAAACAAAGATATGTCCTTACCCATGCCACTGCTGAGGACGTCGTGAATAGCCCCAAAGTCAACTCTGCTTTTGCATTAAAACAAAAATCTTATTCTTCAAAACTGTCAACTAGCCCATCTCTCAAGGACTTTATTCGTACATCAAATAATTATTGCATATTAACATATCTGTAATCTAATTGACAGTTTTGGCTTTAGCAAAGTTTTAGATGCAACAAAAGAGCCCATTTAAATTCTTTAAGAGTTACAAGCATTTGATTGGGTTTCTACTTTGTGTTCAGTCCTGGCCATCTGAGCGAGCAGAGCTATCTTCCTAGGGATGGGAGGAACTCCTTGTGCATGGGAGCAGCATCAGACAGAGGAACCCGCACATGAGCAGGTTTGGTGGCGGGCGCGGCCTCTGCCATTTGACAGCTTGGTCAAGTTCATCTTCAAGTCTGGCAGGAATAGGAGCACCGCCACCCCCTTCTCAACATTTCAGAGCAAAGGTGTCCTCATTTCCAAGCTCACCTGTGCAGATGAGCAAACTCACATGAAGGAACAAACCAACACCATTTCTGTGCATTTATCAATGTGTATGAAATTGTGAAAATTCAGCCAACACCTACTGACTGGGAGGTTCATTAGGCCATTAGGCAGTCATCGAGAGAGCCCACTAACATTCCAACCTCTAGTCTGGCTGTGCACCTGTTTGCAGACTCAGACTCTGTGTCGGTAACTTGCCATGCTTTGTATTTGTGAAAATAATGGTCTATCATTTTATTTTTCCCTGTTTTTGAGTGTGCATTTTCTGCAGTAGTTGTGAAATGTGCTTATGTTAATATACTTTAAAGGGAATTGACAGAAGTAGTACTAACCTGTTATGGACATAAATTTTGGAGTGGACAGAGGCCTGTTTGTAAGTCTGACCCCCTTTATAACATATCAAACCATTTTTTTTTTTATTTTTGTATCAACAGGATGTAGCTCAGTGCCTGGCACATAATTTTACATTTAAAATTTTTTATTTGGTCATATTCACATGAACTAAATATTTGGGCACAGTGGAGAATCTATATGCTACGTCCATATGAAACTTTTTAATTAAAGAAAAAAATTAAAATGGCTATATTCACCAATCCTTTCATTTCTGTTCTATTATTCCCTGCTGTAACCACATGCTGAGAGCAGCACCCAGCACAGAGTAGGGCTCAAAAATGCAAGTTGAATATTTGTTAAAAAAAGCGATGACATCATAAATGTGTCCACCCACATCTATGAGATGGGACATACTGGAATTCAAAAGGAATATTCTGCAAGTCTGTTTCAAATACAGTGTCCCTCTGTGGAGAGAAGATGAGACTGAGGGAGGGAGGGAGGGAGACAGAGGCATGGGTGGGCAGAGAGGGAACAGGAGGGAAGAGGCAGGCGGGCATGAAGCACGGAGGCAGGGACGCACGGGGGCAGGGTGCGCTCCACCACGCTCTGGCCATGGATGTCTTTGCAGGGTCCCATGTCCCCTTGACATGGGTGAGAAGGAGGAGTCAGGTGCCTGAGAGTCTGGCTGCTATGACCAGGCGCTGTCCCAGGTGCTGATGTGACAGGGAACTGGGAGGGAGACTTGTGGATAGCAGAGGCTGGGGGTGGGGGGGAGGCCTTGCTCCGACCCATTAGGGTCAGAGATGGGTCTCCTCTGTGGGCTGCATTGTGTGCAAGATGGAGCTTGTGGGAAGTCAGCTATCTGTGAGCCTTCTCAAAATCCCAGCACATGGCAAGAAGGTCCAGCCCCTCCACCCCTCCACCAGAGCTTAGTCAACTCAGAAAGTACAGTAGACAGAGTTCTTTTAAGTTAAACCCTTACTCAGAAAAAAAAAGCTTGATTATTTGGAATGATGTGCCTCACTCGTGGTGCCTTGTTCATGCAGGGAGAATGAGACTACGAAGCACTGGGACCTCTCACTGATGGTTCCCACAGCATCTCATTGTGTTGGACCCTGCCGGGCTAGTTTGGGAACAGCCTGCATTTCCCACAGTTGGCTATGTGGGCATGGGCACTGGCCATTAGAAATAACACAGCCCTGCTTCAATGACTCCTCAGGAAACAGAATTAGGGGTCTTCAGACTATAGGGTCGTATCAAAGATCCTATAATAAATCCTAGGAATTCCAAAGGCAACCAGAAGTTGAGTATACTCACCCATAAATACATAATTGTGTGTATTTTACATTTACGTGACTACTTGAAGAATACCATATTAATTTGACTCCCAGTCACTTGTACATAGTTGTTATACACAAGGAAGAAATGTTTTGGTTAAAGAATGTAAACTTCTGAGTTTAGTTTATGTTCTGCCCCAACGTGAAACCATACTGGCCATTCTAGTGTTTCAGAATAATAAACTGACTCCAGGCCAGGTTAAGCAGCTTGGCAATCACTCTAAAGTCATTGACATACCAAACAGTATTGATTTTTTTTCCCTTTGCTTTAAAGTTAATTAAAAGGATATAATACATCAGCAAGCTGGTAGAAAATCATCTAGAGCCAAAACATGATTTAGAAATGTGACAAGTGGAAGATCGAGATGGTGCAGATGAAGGTTAAGGTGGGAGCCAGGTGTCTGAATGCGTCCTGAGAGAGTCTACCCTGGAATGCTGGTATGTGGGGCTGTCCCTGGCAGCTCCAAAGGGATAGATGAGTCAGCATGAAGCAGAGCTACAGAAAACACACGATTAACTAGTTGGGTATTTGGAATTCCCAATTTCATTGATAATTATGGTTTCCTTTCAAAGAAAGAAATCTAATTGTAGATTGCTTAGCGAGTGCCAAGGGGCATGTGTCTCCCTCTCCTGACACAGACCCCCAAGCGCCACCTCCCCTGCCCCCACCTCTGTCCCCTGAGATCTTGAGCTGACCTGTGAGCACTGGCCTCCAGGTCAGACACAGCGTCCCTCCCCACACTAGCTCCTCCTGGATCCCGGCGGGCGGGCCATGGGCTGGGGTCTCCTCTGGCCCCGGCCAGGTGTCCTGCTGGGTGACGTGTGGGCAAAGATGCTCTGTGAGGAGACTGGATGTGTCTTCCACCTGCTGAAGCCAGAATTTCCACGAGCCCATGGCTCCTAGGCCTCAGCAGGATGCATGTGTCCGTCCTTGAAGAGGAACCCAGTGCTTCCTGCTTCTTGAACAAACCATAGTAAGCAGAGTTCCGGCGACAAAGTAAGAAGCTGCCCCCTAGGCACCACATGGCAAGGGCACGCACAGCGAGGGCATGGCTGGAGGGGACGGGGACACCCGTGGAAGGTGCGGCTGCACACTGGACTGCGCTGAGCTGTGTGCCTCTGGCCAAGGTTCCAGAACCAGGCCCCTGGTCACGGGATTCCCTGCACGCAGATTGCCCTGTTTTACCTTCCCAGAACTAAGAGGTTTGTTTGTTTTGTTTTGTTTTTTAATTTATTTGAGAAGAGAGCACGAGAAGGGGCAGGGTTAGAGGGAGAAGCAGACTCCCCGCCGAGCAGGGAGCCCGATGTGGGGCTCGATCCCAGGACCCCAGGATCATGACCCGAGCTGAAGGCAGCTGCTCAACCGACTGAGCCACCCAGGCGCCCCCCAGAACTAAGAGTTTTAACATCCATGACAGGTGTTTACTTTTAAAACACAGAGGAATATTTACTACATGAAAAATTTTGGCTTTTTTTTTTTTTTTTTTTAAAGAAAAGCCTTTTATTGAATGAAAGTTTACAGGGGCGCCTGTGCGGCTCAGTCAGTTGAGTGTCCGACTCTTGGTTTCAGCTCAGTCATGATCTCAGGGTCGTGAGATTGAGCCCCGCGTTGGGCTCAGCACTGAGTGTGGAGCCTGCTCAAGACTCTCCCTGACGTCCCCCTCTGAAAATAAATAAATAAATCTTTTTAAAAAGGAAGTTTATAAAACTTGATACTATTAATGTCAGTTTCTTAGTTGTGCCTAGGAAATTATTACTGCAAAGGCATTCTTTAAATTAAAATCTATCTTCTTCATGAATTATTTCCCTGGCAAGTCCCATCCGAGAAGGAATGTTTGTAGTTAAGCTGTGCTGAACGATTTCACATCTAATTACTTACCACATAAATTTCGCTGTGTTTGTACGTCCATCTTGTCTCTTCAGAAAGAGATGAGATCTCTGAGCAAAAGATGGAAATTGGGCTAGCCTGTCCTACTGCATTTGGTCATCAGTAGGCACATGATAAATAATTACAAATATGTGTGTATGGCAGTTGATTCAAATGTTGAGTATGTCCATTTATATTTTAGCACAGAATTAAAAGTTGGGCTTGATCAAAGACCAATGTGGTCCCACAGCCCAGAATTACTAATCACTAGGACACTTGGGAGACCGGGCATGCTAAGGATATTATTTCATGGGTATTTTCTGCCCTGTGTGTCCTTCCAGAGTTGATCAGAACTACCCACGCTTTCTTCTCAGATCCTCAACTCAGTTTGTCAGATGGTGTGGACATTGACCCTGAAGCAACGTGGATGCAAGAAAGAAAGAAGTGCATGGAAATGCTTTATGTCTTCTTTGGTGGGGAGAGGGAGCTAGAATAGGTTTCTGCGTGTGTGTATGTGTGTGTATGTGTGTGTGCGTATGTGTGTGTGTGTGTGTGTGGTAAAAACACTTACCATGAGATTATCCTCTTGGCAAATTTTAAAGTTAACTAAGGAACCCGTGTCGTCTGGCAGAGCTGGAGAACTACTCATCCTGCGTAACTGAGACTTCGCGCCCATGGACAGCAACTCTGGTTTCTCCCTCCCCACCCCTGGCAACCACCACTCTCCTCTGTTTCTAGGAGTTGGGCTACTTTAGGTGTCTCCTATGAGTGGAACCATGCAGGATTTGTCTTTCTGTGTTGGTTTATTTCACTGAGCATAGTGTCCTCTAGATCCATCCATGTTGTCTCAAATGGCGGGATTATATATTTTTTAAGGCTGAATGATATTCTATTGCAGATATATCACATAGATCACCACTTCATTATCCATTCGTCCATCCATATACATTGATATTGTTTCCGTACCTTGGCAATTATGAATAATGCTGCAGTGAACGTGGGAATGCGAGTATCTTTTTGAGATTCTGATTTTGATTTTTTTAGATGAATGCCCAGAGGTGGGATTGCTGGATCATATAGTAATTCTATTTTTTTAAATTTCTTGAAGAACACAGTGGCTGTATCAGTTTGCATTCCCACCAATAGTGCGTGAGAGTTCCTTTTTCTCCACATTCTCACCAATACCTGTTGTTTCTTGTGTTGTTGATTTTAGCCATTCTGACAGGTGTGAGGTGATAGCTCATTGTGGTTTTTATTTGTATTTCCCTGATGACAAGTGATGTTGAGCATCTTTTCATGTGTCTGTTGGCCATCTGTGTGTCTTCTCTGGAGAAATATCCGTTCACGTCCTTTGCCCATTTCTAACTGAGTTATTCTGTTTTGTTTTGTTTTGTTTACTATTGAGTTGTAGTAGTTCTTTATATATTTTGGATATTAGTCCCTCTCAAATGTGTGGTTTGCACACATTCTCTCCTGTTCTGTATGTTGTCTTTTCACTGATTATTTTATTTGATGTACAGAATTCTTAAGTTTGATGCAACCCTTCTTGTCTATTTTTGTTTCTGTTATTATTGTTAAGATGTCCATACTACACCAAGTGATCTAAAGACTCAATAAAATCTCTATCAAAATCCCAATGGCATTTTTTACAGAAATAGAAAAAAAAATCCTAGAATTCATATGGAACCACAAGAACCTCAGATAGCCAAAGAAATCTTGAGCAAGAAGAACAACATGGGAGGCATCACACTTCCTCCTTTAAAGATACTATTACAAAGGTACAATAACTAACACAGGCACAGACAGGTGTGTAGACCAGCGGGACAGAATAGAGAGCCCAGGTAAAACCCATGCATACACTGTCAACTGATTTTCAACAAGGGTGACAGGCATACACAATGGGGACAGGAGAGTCGATTCAATAAATTGTGTTGGGAAGACTCATATGCACAAGCAAGAGAATGAAACTGGACCCTTAATTTTGCACCATACATAAAGTCAACTTAAAATGGATTAAAGACTTAAATATAAGACCTAAAACTAAAACTCTTTGGGGCAAAAATAGGGAAAAGGCTTCATGACAATGGTCCTGGCAATGGTTTCTCAGAATAGATTTGCTTTGCTAAAATTTAGGGCCCATTTTTCTTACCTTAGATGGCTCCTAAATGCATTTATTTTATTTTTCTGGCCTTCCTCCCTCACTGGGAAAGTGCTCAGATGGTAATAGGGAGGAGGAGGAGGACAATATTTCATTCTGTATAAAAGGATACATTTGTTCTTCCTTGAGAAATTCCTGAAACCTCCCTGGAGTTAATGCCTTTGAGCATACTGAGTAGTGCATACGGCTGCTGGAGTGGTGGGAGGGGATGTGGAGAGATGTGAAGGTGTCTGAATGTTATGAATTTTAAAACCTGTCTCTGGGGGAAAATTAATAGGAATGCCCTGACCCATCTGCAGAAAAGCATGCACTTGGTGAGAACCTTTTTCACTGATAATGGACAGGTGGATTCTGCCCTGTGCCGTGCATGATGCTGAGTGGCCACGTGCCTCAGCATGCCTGGGACAGTCCTGGCTTGCACCTGTTGTCCAGGTGTCCCACCCACTTTAACTTCTGTCCTGAACAAGGTGCCCTGGTTGTGTTGCCCTATTGTTAGCACTGTTCAAATACAAATTTCAAGATGCTTCTGACTTGAGCGCAGCAGGAAAAATGACTCAGAAGGCATTCCTAGGACACTGGATTTTGCTTTTTCTACTTCACCGAGGTGTCTTCAGAAGCAGAGAAAACCCACAGAATCAACGTGCCTTGAATAAGGGTGATGCATACCATGCCTAGCCAAAATTGCAGGGAACCTGATATTTGCATGATTACTGGCCCGCCCTGAAAGCACCCACACTGCAGGTAGCTCCAATTGGCCCTAAAATGTCCTCCAAATTGGGGGGGGGCCAACCTGAGAAGGGGGCCCTGGCCACCCTGGTGCTGGTGCCACCGGACCTGAGCTCGGGCACTGTTTTCCTTCACATTAGGACTGATTGCTCTGGTCTGGGGGGCCTCAGGTGAGGTTGCAAGCCCTGCATGACGACGCTCAAGCCTCCTAACAATCTACCCATTAAGAGATAAAGACTGCTCCTGATGCCACTGAATCGTGGGTTTCTTGAGGCTGAGACAGGCCATGGCTTCCTTCCATACCAGAGAAGCACCGAGCTGTGCCCTTGGGCACGGGGCAGACCGTGCACGCACTGCGGCAATGTGGGGCATCTGTCTCCACACTTTGTCCCCGCTTGTCTCCTTGCCTTCACATTGATGGGTCCCACTTTCCCCTTCCCTGTCTTCTGGAGTTAATGACATTAGTGAGACAGCTTTTCTAGAAGAAAGAAAATGTCTGTATCACTGCTGAAATATCAACATGAAGACAGGAATTATACACCATCCATACTCAAAAGAGCATTCCAATATTAATCACAAAGCTTTTAAAAATTTTAATTTCTTAAATAAAGGGGAAAAACCCTTCAAATGGAAATATTTTTCATGAATCACATCCTTTCTCTTAAAATAAAAAAAAAATCATCTAAGTGAGACTAGGAGCAGCTTATCAAACAGGACAAGCATTCTATCTCGGAGAATTGGTCTGCTCTCCTGAAAGCTGTTTTTCTCCCATTTGTTTTCAAAGGCACTCTTACCCCTTACTTCGTAAACAGCTTTTGTTTCAGGAGCAGTGACAGCATATTTCTTTGCATTTCTGGTAGGTTTTTTTTTTTAAGATTTTATTTGTTTGTTTATTTATTTATTTATTTATTTGAGAGAGGGAGAGAACAGGGGGAAGGGTGCAGGGAGAGGGAGGGAGAGAATCTCAAGCAGACTCCCCTCTGAGCAAGGAGCCCAATGTGGGGCTCGATCCCACAACCCTGAGATCATGACCTCAGCTGAAACCAAGAGTCAGATGCCCAACTGACTGAGCTACCCAGGCGCCCCTCTGGTAACTTTTATATCAAATGTCCTTAACCTTTTCTCGAGGTTCCTTTTGACTGATTGCCGCTTGGTTATAGACACCTCCTGGAAAAACAGAATAACATTTTCTGTATTTTCTATATTTGCCCATTGGGGTTTTTATTTTTTTATTAATTTTTAAAATTCCACTTAGTTTTGGAGGCCCTGGGTGGCTCAGTTTGTTAAGTGATTGACTCTTGATCTCAGGTCAGGGCTCGATCTCAGGTTTGTGAGATCAGGCCCCACATTGGGCTCCTCACTGGGCGTGGAACCAACTTTAAAAAAAATTCCATTTAGTTTTTATTTAAATTCCAGTTAGTTAGCAGACAGTGTTATATTAATTTCAGGTGTAGAATATATTGATTCAGCAACCCCATACATTACCCCCTGCTCATCACAACAGGTGCCTCCTTCATCCCTATCACCTGTTTCCCCTATCCCCCACCCACCTCCCCTCTGGTGACCATCAGTGTGTTCTCTGTCATCGAGAGTCTGTTTCTGGTTTGCCTCTCTCTGTTTTTTTCCCTATGATCAGTTTTTAAATGTAACTCTGTTCTCAAATTTCTTGATTCTCTGTATTTGGGTTGCCCCCCTTTTGAAATGAAGTGGTTTTGAGGGCAGAAGCTCCATCTGTCTCTCTGTGTCTCCCTCTCTCTGGCGACATCCCTATCTGGCTGATTGCCCCTCTCTAAGAGGGTAAAGCATCTCTATCCTGGGTCAGACTCTTCCAATGGCTGGGTGGCAGGAGAAACTATGTGGTGTTTGCAGTCTTGCTGCACATAATTTACCAAATGGATGTTGCACAGCAGACAGTTTTCTGGATACTTTGTGTCCAGGTGGATTGCAGTCCTCCTGGCTTCCCATGCATAAATCCCCTCTGTCTAGAATGTCCTCCTCTTATCTGTTCGCCTGAGTCATACTCAGGCTTCAGAGCTCCTGGCTCTTGCCCAGCCTATGACTTCTCTTTTCTGAGTTCATACATATCTACTCCAAGACCTCGGTGCTTCTAATGTCACAGTCTCTCTGATAGACAAAGATGAATCACAGATTCCACGTAGACTCGCATGTCTCAGGAGTTCTCCCTAAAACCTCCCTGGCATGTAGTCATCTGCTGATCCAGTCTCTGAATACCCACCATGACAGGGAGGTCACTGCCGAAGAGAAACACATCATTTTTAATAGCACTTAACAGATGTTGTTCTCCGATTGCTTCTGTACCTGGAATGTTCCCTGCCTGAGGCCTGGGACTGTCTATATAGGGATACATGTTGAAACAGGGAGAGAGAGAGAGAGAGAGAGAGATCTGGTCATGTCCAGGAGGGTGTGGTGCACATGCTACTGTTTTCAACAAATAGTTAATAGTGGATTTATTCTACAAGGTAAATGGTAAAATGAGCATCCAGTTATCCTTGAGCAATAACAGATTACATATCTCCTCATATTTACATGTGATTTGGACACCCTCACCCTTCCTAACAGAAAGGACATACAAAGCGGAGCATATTTAAACAATTTGGTCCCGTTACTATAGTGGAGACAGTCCCTGCTCTAAACAGTTCCTGCACCCTTGTCCCTTCTCTTCTCCCCTCGCACAGTGAAGGGAAGCGCAGTCTCCCTGCTGGGTTTGCTGAGGCTGCTTGGCCTTGGCAGAGCTGCACAAGGCCCGGGGGTGCCCCCGGCTCGAGCAAGGCAGTGCGCTGCGCTGGGGAATCCCGTGATCCCGACCACCTTCCCTTCCCACCTTCTTTCCCAGACAAAACCATCCCAAACATGCAGCCGGGACACTGGGCTTCACTGTGTTGGTGCCTGGCCGAATCTGAGATGTTTTGGGGTCCCGTTATTTCAGGGATCCCCTCTGATGACAGAGTGCTTTCTAAGCATGGGCAGGTGACCTGAGAAACGCCCGTCAGCTGTCACCACCATCTGTGACCAAGCTTGTCTCTCCATCTTGTCACCTCCTGGCCTGAGCCTTCTCACTAATGCAACGTTTGACATTGAGAAGTGGAGAGCGCCGACTGCATGCAGGAGCTTGCTTTCTTTCTCATATGTGCACACGGTTCACCACTTCTTGAAGCCCCTCTAATGCCCATCGGACAGGGCAGCCCCGCTGCTGACCACTTTGTCCGCCTCACGCCATCCTGCGCCAGCGCGCCCTCAGACAGCCCGACGGGAGGGCCGGGTGCAGGTTGTGCAGCCCAGCGTGAAGAAGGCTGAGGTCCTTCCACGGAGAGTGCCCCACATCTCTCCTTTCTGCATATGCATTTATAAAACCAGCTGTCGGACTCCAGATAAGCCAGGAGGAGGGCTGGTGTCCACCTCCTGTCCCCTAGGCTGGCACACCTCCTGGGAGGGCCAGGGCCACCCCGAGGGCCCGCATCGCTGGCTCTGCCTGTCCTGATGAGCACTCTGTCTTGCTATCACTGCGTCCTGCAGGGGGAAATGCGCTCTCCTCATTTCTGTGACTCCCGGGCTCCGGCAATAGCGCTCTGAAACCTTCGGCTCCCGTTTCCCTCAGAGCACTTGGCAGGGAGCTCCCACACAGAGACTGGCATTCTTCTTCCACTCCTTGGTGGCGTCCTTGTCCTTATTCTCCCCCAGCCCTGCTGTCCTGGCTAAGCTGTGTGGCGCCTTGGCATCACCGTGATGTGGGCGCTGCCGACAGAGCTGCCAGGCTGGGGTTCTCTGCTCCCCCACCACCCCGAGACCTCAGCGGCCATGAACCTGAGCCTCTGCTTCCTGGATTTGCGCTCAGCGACTTGATGTTTTTCCTGTGAGCAAGGTTGGCAAATGAAAGGGGCATCTTCAAGTTAGAGCAAGTGTGCTTCTGAGTGTGTGTTTCAGTGAGCACTGCCCTGTTTCTTCTCGCTTGCCGATTTTCGCACCTTGTCCCTCATTCTCTCTCCGGCTCTCCTGCCCCCAGACTTCTTCTTGATTGTTTTGCTTACACACTTAAGGTTAAATTGAGAAAAATTAATTGGAGAGAATAGTTGGTCAGATATTATTCAGTACATCCAATTGACTGAAAGCAGACAGACTTTCTTGCGAGATGGACATGCTGACCCACCTTGTAACACTTTTCAATTACAAACATAAACTTTGTACTCACGTGACTTGTGCACAGGGCCGAGCGTGGCCCATGAGGCTGGGTCCCCATCCAGCTGCCTGGCCAGTGCCTCCGAGGCCTCAGGGTGCCCGGCCTGCCCACCCCAGACTGGCCACCTCTGGGTCCCCAGTACTCTCTCCCAGGTGCCGAGTCACAGTGGTGAGGGCCATGTGTGGTCCAGACATACATGAGAAATTAGAAATGGCAGAGACAATTTAGCTGGGGAATTTCCCAGAAATTCCTTAGATGGCCAAGTCTCAGTCTTCTGTGCCCCTTGTAACTTTTTCTCTAATTTCGGATTCATTTTTATGTAAGCCATTTGGGAATGGGATTGCTTTGCTATCCCATGCCATGGAGGCCCCCACCCGAGGAGAGCCACACACCTAGATGACATGATCGTGTCCGGTGTGGTGACAACCTGGGGTGAGCTCCCCCTGCCCGGCTACCCGGGGCGCCACCCCCAGGGCCCACACCCTCCTTTGCCTGCTCCCTCGTCTGAGGCGCTGGTCCTCTGCCCGCTGTGGACTGAGTCACCTCCTCCTGGCTCCACATCGGTGGGGGAGCAGGGGAGCCTCAGCCATGGCCTAGGCGCTGAGCGAGGCGCCCCGGGCGTTCACACGGTGGCCCCGCAGCCCTGCACATGTGGGGCTCTGGGACGGCCCCAGTGCACGGGCCACCCCTCTGTGCATTTTCCTCGAGCAACTTCAGAATCAGGCTTTTTTAAGTCTCAAGAGATTCTTCAGTAGACGCTTGAAGACCACGTTCAGAAATACTGAAAATGATTAAATACACTGTGACATAATGTTACACTCCTTCCCAAACCTGGGTGTGCAGAATCATCTAGTCCGAGGGTGGGCCCCTGGGTCAGAGCAGAGTGCACCTGCCCACCGGTCCTGTCGGTGAGCTCTCCTGAAACCTCCCTTGCCTCACAGAGTGCATGGACCGTGTCTCCATGCCCGGACTCGGGCCCCGAGCTCCTCCTGCCTCTGTTCTGGTGGAGTGGCTTTGTTCTTGCTCCGCGATGGACCCTTCCTGTTGCGTTCCCGGCTATTTAGGAAAAGGAGCCGGTGTCGTCCTCTTGGCTCGGCGTCCTGCCTCTCCTGCCCCAGAGTCGCTGTTTCAACTCTCTCCGGGCGGTAAATGCCGGCTGGATTAAGTCTTCTAAATCACAGGCCTAGGGGACTTCAGGTTTCAGCTCCCACCCGAAAAATCATGGGCTTTTACCTCTCCTCGTCCTGGGCCTGGGACACTTTCATCTTATATCATAAAGGGATTGAAGCTCAAATCACAAATCACCGTTTCATAGTCAAGAGATAGATAAGCCACAAACCTAGCAAAAACCTGGGAACAGGGCCCTTTTTTCTCTGATTTTTGGTTATTCTCTCTTCTGCTGCTTCTGTGCCTCGTCCATGGTTTAGAGTTTTGCTTCTCTGAGCCTTCCTTAAAAATAGAAATTGTATACAGCTGTATTTTTTGTTACCAGCTTTCCCTTCTCTTTCCAGATTGATTTTCATGGTAGCCCTACAAGGTGAGTGGGGCGGGCGCCGTCATTGTACCCTCCCCTCGTTCTCGAGCAGGGGAGCTGGCTGGATTGTGAGGTGCAGGCTGCGGGAAGTGGCAGGAGACCGCTTCAAACCGGGGACGCTTTAGGTAGATGTTAAACCTTTCCTTTGAGCCCGTTGTTCTCAACCCTGGCTTCACATTAGGGTCACCTGGGGAGCTTTTTAAAAATACTGATGCCTGGGCTTCACCTCAGACCAATTAAATCACAGTCTCTGCAGGTGGATGTCAGTGCATTTTAAAAGCTCCCCAGGTGATTCTAATATGCATCCTGGGCTGGGGACTATGCTGTTTTCTTCCTTCCCCGTCAGAGGATGAACGTGGGGGAAATAGAGCCGGTCGTGTGGAAGGGCACATGGACACCTAATAGAATTCTGACATTCCAGTCTGGGTTCCTTAAATAGCCTCCCAATTGGTATGTACATATTGTAAGTAATTAAGCTTGAATGAGCCCCTTCCTTCATTGCTATCTTTATGCCCACATCAGTGTTGCATTTCCTGGAAATCACGGCGGAATCAGTACACTGTAGTCTTGCGTTCACACCGGGTGTAATAAAGCGCACAGCAACGCCCTCGCCTTCCAGCAGAAGGCAGCTTTGGAGATCAGCTAGTCCAACGGCTTTTAAACTTTCATTAACGAAAACCCCCTTTTTAAAAAAATGGAAGGGGATGAGGTAGGAGCTGGGTCTCCGGACCTCCCAGGTCGGTTCTGCCCCAGCTGGTCTCCCGGCCGTCTGTATGCGGTCAGTGGTTGGGGCCCTGGGCGCGCGCAGACGCAGAGACCGTGCTGGAAGGCAAGTTCTCGGGGGTTCTGGTTGGACTGCTGGGGACCCTGGAGCGAGCAGGTGCTGCACGTCAGCCTGGGCCCTGCCCCTTTGCCCGCGTGCCGGGTTTGCGGCCGTGTGGCTGACCTCACGTGCTCATGCGTGCTGTGATGCTGGGTTGCCAAGCCAGTGTCAGAACATAAATACCCTGCCTCCGTCCGGGATCCCAAGCCTGACTTGCAGAGGTCTTCCCCGGGGAGCAAACTTCCCTGCACTGCACGCCGTCCTCCTCCTTCCCGGTGCCTCCCGCCTCCACCTCCGGGGCCCCTGTGGGCGGTGGGTTAGGGCGGCTCTGTCTATGCCCTGACACAGGGGAGGTGGGGGTCTGGGGATTGCTGACTCTGCAGGAAATTAATTGGATCTACATCTAAATCTCATTTTTGTGTCTCCTCAGACAATACTAAGAAAGGCACATAATTTCTCAGGTGTCAAATGCTTTCAAGTGTCTGTCGTGTGTCACCCCGTTTAGAGGAGAGGTTCGCTCTGTTCCGTTCAGCCTGCTTCTGTTCCCCTGGCCGCACCCCTGAGTCAGATTTCCACTGCAGACCATCGAGCAATGTCACAAGAGATCTTACTCCAGTCTCACGAGAAGGTGCCGGCTGAGTTAACTCGGCGCAGAGCTGGTTGTTAGGATCTTTTTTTATTATTGTTGCTATAGGCTGCAGCCATATGTTCATATATTTGAAGCTGTTCTGTGTTTACTTTTTGCAGCCCAGCCTTTCCATGAGGTATATGTGGAAATTAGCTCACTAAATCTAACTACCCTGGCCTGAAAATATAATAATAAGCAAATAGCACCTTTTTAAAATCAAGAGCAAGGACCACTATATTGCTCCCACACTTGAAGTGGTGGGGGGGGGATATTATAAGCCTGAAAAAGATGCAAATAAATAGAAGTTTACATATTACATAATAATTTAGATTTATAATAAACACCAAGAAGCAAATTTTCAGGCCCCTATGCAGACACGCTGCCAGCCTGAGACAGAACCTGCCCAATCCCATTAGCCGGACGCTGGCACCTGTCAGAGTCTTAGTAACTAACTTTAAGAAGCTGTAAACTTTGAGATTATAAACCTAACACTCCTGAGGCTGACTTGAGTATATTATACTGTCCTCTAGCAAGAAAGTGTCCACTCTGAGCATTTGTATTTGGCTCTATTCTGATAAAAACTCAAAATGTAGATCATTGTAAAATGAACCTAGTAAGTGAGACTCTAGATCAGCACTGTCCAATAGGAATATAATGCAAGTCACAAAATTAAGTCTGTAATGTTACCTTTCCCAACATATATTAAACTAAATAAAAATAAGCAGATGAAATTAGTTTTAATAATATATTTAACCTATAATGTTATCATACTCATAGGTAATCACTATGCATGTATTAATGGGTGATTTTATCTTCTTTTTTTCATAGTGCCCCCTGGTATTTTGCAATTATAGCACATCTCAGCTGAAACCAGCCACCCTCCAGTGCTCAGGAGCCCACGTGGCTGGGGACAGCACAGGTGTGGCTGGGCCAGATAACAAGAAACCTCTTATTAAAGTCTTCCCAAGATTTTGCTTTGTCTAGGTATATGACGATTTTATTTTTTAAAAAGTGACCTCTGATTTTATTGAGAATTTAGCGTGGTGCTTAGGAGCACATGCTGAAGAATTAGATTGTCAGGGTTTGAATCCAGTTGTACTGTTTACAAACTCAGTGATGTTCCGCCAGGTGTTTAGCCTCTGGGCCTCGTTTTTGTCACCTGCAGAATCAGTGTTGAAACCCACCTACCTTGCCACGAGGATTACATACAACAATGCACGTTCATTACTTAGCACATTCCATGTCTCTGTTTCTAGGTCTTTGTAAATATATCTTCCCTTCATTGGAAAATGAACCATAGCATAGATCTCAGAAAATGAAATGAAATGATATATGTAATGATAAATCTGATGTCTATTTTGGGAAGGTTACAGAAAGGGATAAGTAAATATCCTGCACCCTGATGTCCTTCTCCATCAACGTCCAGTATGTTAAGTTCCAAGGTCAAAATTGTGGAGTCAACCTGGTTAAAGTTGTCGCTGCTTTGCTGTTATAATTTCCACAGAAAGTGTATTGCTTCTCCTCTGTTGAAAGTGGTAAACTGATGCAGAAATAACTACAATTTTTTGTTTAAAAGATACATATTAATCAGAATATTCGTATGAATTTAAAGACCAAATTCCCTAACTCACAGGTAACTAAAGCTTCATCGTAGAGGTCAAAAAGTGTCTAATCTGATATTCCCACTTTAGAAATGAGAAACCCTTCTGAAAGCTTTTGAAATTCTGTCGTTTTTTCCATTCACAGGAATTACATTATTCATATTTTTAGATAGACTTAAAAAAATAAAAGCCTGGGACGGGCCCATGCTCATTCCTGCTTCTTTAAATCATGTAGTTTTGAGCATCTGCACAGGTTGTAAACTCAGCCTTTCCCATCAGAGCCAGGATGCTGGTTATAAGGACCTGCAGGAAAAACGGGAAAGACAATGGACCAAATACGTTAGAGTCTAGTCAGTTCTTTCCAACATTTCAAAACCCGTACCCTGTTTCAATACACTTAAAGTCATGTAAACTTCTATAGACCTACTGAGTTTTTTTAAAAAGAAAGATAATCGACTAAACACAAATTAAAGCAGTGGTAATGTCAGGTGCGATGAGTTCTGTACACACACGCACACGCATGCACATGCCTGTATCTACATGTGTCCTCACGTGACCACATGAGCATTAATTCTGTTCGTTTGCCACAAACTTCTCTAAGTGGAGTGGGAGATAGAACTCAGCAACGTTGTGTTTGACACCGAGCCTGTCCCCTGGCGAGCCCCCTTCCCTCCCTGCCCTTGGGGTTATGCGGCCCTCCTCACCCCGTGCAGAGAACCATCCAGAGGAGGGAGGGAGAGCAAGGCCCCCGTGTGTCCTGGCTCCACCCCTCAGAGCCAGCTCAAGTGCACCTCAGTCGGCTGGTCAGTGTCCTGCTCAGCACAGGTGACCTCGCCTGCCCTGCGCCAGGACAGGGAGCCCTTTGGGGCCGCTTAGAACCATCAGAACATTTGCTTCTGACTCAAGCTAGGCAAGCATGCTCTGACCCCAGTAGAAACTAGAGTTAATGTCATTTTCGGTTATAAAGTAAGATCACAAGGCCTGAAATTCTCATAAGTAGCTTCTAATGGGTTCTTTGTTTTATTTTTCCCATTTATTAGAAATTGCCAGAAACTTGATATCCTCATGACTCCTTTTAAAAGTGTGCACGTTTCATTTGATTTGGGGGATGATCTAAAACGTCCTCCACACTTAATAGCAATGATGTTGTCCCGAAGACACAAGGAAATGTTCCTGCATGTGAGCCAGGGAGGGTTCGCAAGGACTAAATGTTTCCTTCTAAAAGAGCAAAAAACTCAGGATTGGTGTTTTAGTGTGTCTGGGACATTGGAGGGCAGCCTGGAGACGTAGAAAGAACGATAGAGTCCGAAGGAGCTGGTCTTGTATCCCGGCTGTGTGTCTCTGCATCACAGAACATCTTGAACCAAAGCAAAATGGGAATAATACCTCCTGTCTTGAGAGTGAGATGGGATTGTGGGCCCACAGCCTCTAACGCAGAGCCTGGCTTCTCACGGCCAGTCAGTAATGACAGCGACCGTCCACGCTGTTCTTAGCAAGCTCTGCGGTCTCCTCACTTCATCCGTGGAAAGCGAGACTCTGGGCGGGCTGTAAAGACCCAGGGGGAGGGCATCCCAGGTAGAGGCACAGAATAGAAGCAAAGTTGAGAGCGTAGAATTTCATGTTTCATATTTCCTCCCACAGAACTGCTAAAATTGGAATGAATATGGTTGGTGGTTAGAAAAAGTTGAATTAATGTTCCAAAGGAATTCTTTTCCCTTCTTTCCCTTCCATGCCCCCACTTCTCTGAGTAAACCTAGAAAATAGGAAATATCAGACTTCCTTCCTTCCTCACCCCATCTTTCTTTATTCCATTTATCTAGATCTTGGGCTTCCACTGTAGAATTAGTCCTTGTGTGGCCTTCGGCAAGCAACCTGATTCTGAGATTCTTATTTGATCCCTCCTGCTGCCATATTTAGAGCTGGCGTGCTCACTCTGGGGGTCCAGAACCTTCTGTGCATGATTGTGATGACTCCCTCATGGGCCGGCGGTGTCCCGGGCACCTGAGCTCATCTCTGACCCGTGTCCCTTTGTTGGTGGTCTTTGTACAGAGGCCAGAGACCTAAGGACTGACCGAGTGTCACACACCTGTCCTTGCTCTCTGATTTTTATTAAAGAGCGGACTTCTATTTCGAAGGCACTACAGCTCTGAAGGCTGCAGTGGGGGTGTGTAGCTCCAGGACGGTGCTCGAGCTGAACGGCAGTGCGTGTGATGCGTGTGCGCACGCCTTCACTGGCTCAAGGAGAGTGGCATCCGTGTAGGGAACCCTCCATTCCCATCAAATCACAGGGACGATCTCAGTTCCATTAACCACATCTCCTGTCCTCTCTTTGTGCAGAGAAGCTCACGCGGAGGCCGAGGCCGAGGTGCACGCAGCCACCGTCTGGACACCTGTGCAGTCGCCGCCGACGTCTGAAGAGTCCCCGAGCGTGGTATGTTCGTACAAACAGGGCCTTGTGCTTTGCTAGGAATGCGAGGGGTGTTACCTGAAAACAAGAATCTGGGATGGGCTGTGCCTGATGTCGAACTTGGTCAGCTGAGAAAGGGGCTCTTCTCTACTGGTACTTCGTACTGTTTTTGACGTTGAGATGCTTCAATTTTACCTTCTTCTTCAGTTGATTAAATATGCACCGGTTAAAGTGGTACATCCGCTGTCACTGTTTCCTGTATCTTTAGGCTGATGAGAGCTTTGTGTGCAGTCTAAGTGTCTCAGAAACCAAATCAAACCGAGGGCATTAACCAAAATGCATATTTATATGTCAACATAGTGTTTCTAAGTTCTTCATGTTTCATTCTTGATATTCATTCATGTGGTGCCTGGTAAGTTTCAGGCAGCTTCTGCTCAGATCCTGTCCCTGGGACCTCATACTTACTCTGCAGCGTGGTTGGTGGAGAGGAGAGCGCCGCACGAGCCCCCGGTGACCTGTACGGGCTGGTGTTCCCTCCGTCTCCCAGAGACAGCCCGTGACACACTCGGAGTGTGCAGGGCAAAAGTGACGTCTTTGGAAATGTGTTTCCTTGTGAGAAAGTCCCCTCTCCTGCTGATGACTTGTCCCACACAGAGAGACATGTCATCACTAATAATGCTTCACACATGTCACATGCTTGCTTCGTGTGGGGCACATTGTGTAGCTTCTGACTCGTCCTCCTTTTCAATCCTCCTGAACCCTTGAAAAGGACGTATCTTCACCCCCTTGCAGACGCGATGACACCAGGGCTGGGGCAAGGGGCCAGCTGGCCCAGGGGACACCTGTTTCCAGTGATTCACCCAGGACTGCCGCCGCGTTGTGTTCCTGTGGTGGCTTTATTCCATGGTGGCACATCCTAGACCGTCACTCGTAACTCCCAGAAAATGTATCTTGAGACATAATTTCATTAATTTTCAACTCTCTTCATGAGTAGTGTAACCTTGACTAGAGCACGTTGGAGAGCTCTGTCCCCATCCTGTGACCTTGAGGCACACACTCGACCTTTCTGGGTCTCTGCTTTCTCTTCCAGGGATGAGCGGGTGGGATTGAAAAATGATACTCTTGCAAATAAGACCAATCAAATCCCCATCAAGACTGTCAGAAATGAGCCAACATTCTCTATTTACCACACAGTTAATTTGTAATTGTGAATTACACATTTTCAAGGCCCCTCTCTAGTCTCCCTCACCTTTTGGGAGCAGCATTATCAGGAACTGATGTTCTAAATGTTGTCCTTCCTGCCAACATCACATCACCGGAGAGCTAGAGAGACGTTTTAATTTTAGTTTTTGTTACATAATTAGTATTTGCCCATTGTAGAGAATTAGAATATTCTACTGAATATATATATTCTATATACCTACCTCATAAAAAAGTTAAAATACTGAAAATACCAGAATTCTGTGGTAACTACCATTAATAGGTTGGTTCAAAATTTTTTGCAACTGTTTTCCTTGCACACGTAATTTTAAATTAAGATGGATTATATATATATGTATATATATATATAATTTTGTTCTTTACTCCTTTTTTACTTTATGCATATACATATCTTTCTATATCAATAAATACATTTTTGTAACATCATTTTCCATGATATATAGTATTCCATTTTGTGGCTGTGCTAAATATATCTAACAAATCCTCTCTTATAATTTTGTCAGTTGGCTCTTTAAATGTTGCTTTATAAAAAAAGTTAATGACCAATCTTTTAAAACTTTTTACATTGTTAATTGTCCCCTTAACATAAATTCATAGTGCCGTAGCTGGCTCGGAGGATATGTACATGTTAAGGCTTTTGAGAAGGATAAGGCTTTTAAAATGCTCCTTCATTCTTATGTCTTGTCCTGTGACGGCGTAACCTCTGTGAGTCTAAACACAGCTCGAGACCCGTGGTCTGCCACTCCACATACAACTTTTAGGAATCTGACCTTGAGGAAAAGTAATCTACTAGAATGAGATTTTTATTTCAATATATACTCTGAATCCCAAGAACTCAGTTCCAAATCTTACGCTTTTGTTCTCTTGTTCATAAATTAATTTCACATGTGAAGTACCTACCATGTGTAAGGCATGAACTTAGGCGCTGCTCATACGTGAATGGCAGGATGTAGCCCCTACTTTTGAGGAGTTCAGCTTTTGGTGATGGAATGCACACTTACATTGAGTGCCAGATACAGTACGAAAAACACAATAACAAATCTGCTTTAAAAAATATAATCTCAGGGGTGCCTGGGTGGCTCAGTCAATTAAGCATCTGACTCTTAATCTCAGCTCAGGTCTTGACCTTGGGGTTGTGAGTTGAAGCCCCATGTTGGGCTCCATGCTGGGTGTAGAGCCTACTTAATATATATATTTATATATATATTTATATGTTTTATATATTTAATATACATGAAAATAATCTCATATATATAATCTCAAATATGTATATATACAATCTCAAATATATTATAAATATATTATGTAATTATATATATAATTTCGGTGTTAACCATTTAACACAGTGACCATGATTATTCTTAATGTGTAACCCTGTTTCCAACATCCACAGCCATTAGGGAAAGACCGCATCACGCTCGCGCCGCCGTACCACAGAGGGCACTGTACCAACGCTCTGTGCCCCCGCCAACCCTGAAAGGGAGCTTTTCTATTGCTTTCTTGACTACTGCTAGAAATGGATAGCCTACCACTCAGCAAGGTGGTCCATCCCGTTGTTGGATTGTGTTAATGGTTGGAACG
Organism: Phoca vitulina; assembly: GCF_004348235.1. Classification (NCBI taxonomy): domain Eukaryota; kingdom Metazoa; phylum Chordata; class Mammalia; order Carnivora; family Phocidae; genus Phoca; species Phoca vitulina. The sequence goes on along the minus strand of NW_022589745.1, from coordinate 1,392,326 downwards.
TTATTCATAATATTCTTGAGGTGAAATTACCATTTGACATTAGGTACCTATTGTTCTTAGCTTTAGCTTCTGGAGACGTATAGAACAGGTTCAACTCAATCCAATTCAAGGGATATATTTTAAGACTCTGCTATGGTCGGGAACTGTTCTAACTGCTGAGGACTCATTTCTATTTCATATGACAGTATTTCAAATATTTGATGGTTGTTATATTTTCCTAAATATGCAAGTTAAAGTACTTACCATTTCCAAGGGAATGGGACTGTTACTCCATGAAACCTGCTAAGTTTCTATAAATCCATAAATTTGGACCTCAATTCTTGACCACATAGGCTAATGGGGGAGATTCCCCCAACTGACCTTGGAGACGGAGATGGCCCCCAACTTTGTACAGATTCCTAAAGATTTTGTTAAAAAGGAAACAAAAGTCATTTGCCCAAAACTCTCAGTGATAGTGACAGGAGAGCCTTGCTGTGGTGTGGGAATCTAGTGTAAGAGGTAAGCTGACCTGAAAACGGGACAGCCTAGGTGTCTGTCCCACATCTGCCACTTTCAGCAAGCCACTTAGCTTCCCTCGCTTACTTCATCTGCAAAATGAAGGAACTCTAACCCCACAGTTGTGGGTCGGAGTCCCATGCTGGGGGGCCTGGGCTTGGCTTAGGCACGCTGATGGCTCTGAGAGTGTGGGTTTGTTTTCTGGAAGAGTCTTTGCACACATGCTGCAAATGTGTGGTCCCAATGGAGGACACGTCTGTGGTGTGACTCTGGCCCGTGAGGTTGACATGCATTAACTGACCTAATCCTCAAACAGCTCTTTCAGGCAGGAAAAATCATCCCCATTTCACAGAGGAGAAAGCTGAGGCAGAAGGTTATGTCATGTGCAGCAGGTCAAATCAAAGAGGCAGAGCCTGGGCTTAAGGCACCCAAGTCTCAGCTCCCAGCGTCCACGGTGCACGCCAAACCATACACTCCAATTTGTTCTCCATCATCTGGTTGTCTTGGAGATAAATACTTACTAATACCCACTGTATTGATAAGCAAAAATATATAAACAACAACAAAAACACATCAATCCACACATATGTGAACTACATGCTCCAGATAGGAAATGAGGTTTAACCAGTCATTTTATGGTTGTTTCACTAAAATGGCCAAATTTGATTTTACGTGAGCATGAATATTATATGCTTGAAATTCTCCTTCTATGAAGATAATCTTCTCAGAAAATTTAATGCTTCTATTTTAGTCCACGAATACTTTTGGTGTTCATGAATATTGTCTTACTTTTTATTCTCAAGTTTTCTGGCTGGTTATATTTATTTCTTCATTTTCTCCTTTGCTGATACTTATTTTCACTAATTCCTGTATTTATCTTATATTTACCTAACTTTACCACGTCGAGGCTTTGGTCTCATTTACCTGTTACCCCATCCCTGACTCGTGTCATGCGTGTCTCTGCTCCTCTAACAGGCAGATCACGTGCGTGCAGCCCGCTCACCATGCCTGCTGCCCACTCATCGTAGTTCACGTCCTCTGATTAGAAGGAGTGAGCCTGGGCATTGTCCAGTGTCTAGGGCCCCATGATTTGAGGGTAGGAATCAAACCCTCATAAACATGTTGGCAGAAGGGAAACAGAGGGAACGGGCCAGCCAGTGTGGAGGCGAGGCTGGCTGGTGGGAAGGCAAGTGGGCCACCACGCAAGGCAGCTGGGGATCTGCACAAGAGTCTCATTTCCTTTCTTCCTTCTTCCTTCTCCATGCTCCTCCCCTTTCTTCTTCTTGTACATCAAGAGGCAGAATAAGGAGAGGGTAATACAGGACTGGGGAAGGGGAGAAGACAGCATTGCATCCACCCTGCAGGCTGAAGTCCAGCACCAGTAAATACTGTCAACCCTCCTAACCTGCAAGCCTTAGAACACAGGGAGTTCTGTCTTCTGCACCCGGACCAGAAGCCCGTCGTGGACCCCACAGTCCCAGCGGGCAGGGAATAAATCCAGCTTCTTCCTCTGTCACCTGGGGGTAAATTTCTTCTCTGTGCCTATTTTCTCAGCTGGAAAACATGGGTGATAATAGTCCAGACCTCACAGAATTATTGGGGAGAGCGTGTGCATTCTTTCGTGTAACACGTTACCTGTGAGCCACTCATACGTGCCTCATGCAGAGCAGAGTGCCCGCGTGAGGTGGTGGTCAGCACACACACAGAGGTGGGACTTCTGTGTTTGTTCTCCACTGGGAATCTGTCATACTGGCAATTGCTGCGAGAAAAAGCCCTTAATTTTGTACACGAAAACACTTTGGAATTAATAGTTATCTTTTGGATTTTAAAATCAAAGCCAGATTGATTTGATAATTAGTGACTTTTCTGTGACTTGTAACTTTGAATATATTTCTAAAGGTATTTAAAGACATTATATAAAAATGGGCTTTTAAATTTTCTAGGAATATGATTTTTTTTCCTGCAAAGGATAGCTTAATCAATTAGACAGTTTAGCCACACACTGACTATATCTTGAACATTTTTTAATGCTTTTTTTCTTTCCGTACTGCTCTGTTTCCCAAGTTATTTAATCCCTAACTCATAGCTATTCTAGGAAAGGAATCCATATTGGGGGTATGGACAATTGTCTTCAAAAGAACCCACTTCCACTGGTAAACAAAGTAAAGGTCTCTGTAACATGAAAATGCACATACTGGGAGCTCTGTGGTTTTCCCCATCCTTGCTGTCTCCCCTCAGGATGTGGTCTGTGTTTCCTTTCCCTCCAAGTTGGGGTCTCCTCTAGAGGTCTCCTTATCATTTCAGTTGTGTCACTAGTTAAACATAACGTGGTTTCCACCAGGCTCATGTTTGAGTGACGGCTTTGTACCAGCTGAGGAGGGAGGGCAACACAGGCAAAGACGAAACCTCCTGGGAAGTTACTCAGGACGTAGCAGGTGAGACCGGAAGCAGACACAGCGAGTGTTTGGTGCCACACGCAGGCGCTGTGAGGGCTGGAGGGATGGCGCTCATTTTGAAGCATGGAGATGGGAGGGTTTCTTGGAATGCATGGATTAAATAGACTGTGACATAATAGGGAGAAAAGAAACAGTCAAGCAGAGGTAAAAACAAGGGGGGGGATATGAAATGTAAGTAGCATCCTTTGCACACACGTGTGGAGAGGATGAGATTCAGTGCACTGTCACTCCCATTCTGCCCTCCCTAACTTTTCTGTGGCTCGGTGGCTCACGGTGGGCAGAAGACCCCCAGCATGAGGAACATACAGAACAGGAGGATGTTGAGATGACCGCGGGGTGCAGAAACTAGCAACAAAAAGACTACTCGCGTCCTCTTCTTGTTCCCTTGTGTCCTCTGATCGCCCGGCCTTAGATTGGTGATGTCATCCCCCTGTATTTGCAAAAGGACTTTTTACATCAATGGACACATTTGTAAAATCCAAAAAAAACTGCCTGATCCCTATCCTAATAAGTTATATAATTCTGGTTAGAGGAATAGAGAACACTCAGGCACCGATAACCTAGATCTTAACTAAACTAGGGTGGTATGGGCTTAGTTAGTCCTCAGGTCTGTCACAGTGGATGTGGTTAGCAGGTGTCCGTGGGGCCTGGGCTCTTCCCACAGGAAGGTGCCATGAGGACGTGGCACAGTGTGTGCCCTGCCTAAGGTCACAGTCCCTGTGGCTTACTGGCACAGTGGGTGAATTTTTCTAACTTCAATTATACACAAACCCTGATGAATAGAAGTGCTCATTATCTTTAAAGGAAGCCTGAACCAGACGCTGAGCACCTCTGTTGTGTCAGACACAGCTGTGTGTGGAGCCCCAGGCACAGGTCTTTGGGTGCTCACACTCCTCCAGCAAACACACAGATGAGTAAAACACAGCCCATGCTAAGCCACAGCAGGGACACAAGGTGCTGGGTGGAGGGGAGATCGGTGAGGGAGGATGGGAGAGGTGCATTCGAGAATGGCATTGAGGAACAAGTAGGGGTGTTCCAAAGCAGAGGAGGGGCAAGAACTTCTTCTTTACCAGGGAACAAGGGGAGCGCAGCACTATGGTGTAGAGAACATGCAGAGCAATAGGCTGACATGTGGGTAGGAAGGACATCATCCCATGCCAAATCGTTCAGCATTTGTCTGATAGGCAACAGAGAAGGGCATTAACTGTACCAGTAGAGAGTATTCAAGATACACTTGAAATAAAGAGGAGAGAGTTCCTGGATCACACCGACAAGGTGGAGAAGACCCCTCAGAGGAGCATTTGTGTTTCTATGATGTCAACATGATATAGCATGAAGCATAGTGGTCAGTGTCCGAGACCATGCCTGGTGGCTCTGTGCCTTCAGGGAAACCACCCTCCCCCTGCGGGCTTTGTTGTTCTCATTCAAATAGCTGGACCAGTGTCCCTATTGGGGGTATTGAGTACTGATGCTTGGAGCGTCACACAAGTGGGAAATTAGCACCCTAGGACCAGGGGCAGCCCACAGTGCTGAAGCAACAGAATGCAGAACAGAGTTGAAAGAAATTAACTGTATTCTCTTCAGGTTCAACCAATACTTTAAGATGGAATTACTGTACAATATGGCTCTATCTACTTGATATTCTCAAACACATAGCTCACTTTCACATCTCTGCTATATAATGCACACATATGCACACACATGCACACATGTGTACACACATGTGTGTACACATAAACACATATGCTTTATATGTGCGCACACGTACATTTATACATGTGTGCACATATGTGCACATGTGTATGCACACGCATGTGTGCACTTCAAACAGGGCATACACACACATTCAGGTGTGCACACTTATGCACACATACATGTGTACAGGTATCGTGTCTAGGTGTACACACATGTGCACATGCATGTACATTGCATGCTCACGTGAACACATGCACACATGCGTGTGTACATGTATTATGTATACAGTTATACACATACACGTGTGCATGCATACACATTGCATGCTCGTGTGAACACTCATACATACATGTGTACATGTATTATGTATACATGTGTGCACATATACACATGTGCACATGCATACGCATCACATGCTAATATGTATACTCGTGCACACATATATGTGTGTATTTTGTGTATTTGTGTGCACATATACATACACATGCATATATATACACACATATACATATACACATACACATCATATATGACACACACATGCAAACCCTTTGATCCCTTTGCAAGCATAGTTCCTCAGCAGAACCCCAGCCACCCCTCCCGGTGCAGCTCAAAGGTACATGCACAGCTTCGCCTGCCCTCCAGAGCGCCCCAGGTACCGTCATCCCCGAGCCAGAGCACCCCTACTTGTTGCTCTCTCGCAGTGCCCTCTCCTGCTCCTGCCAGCACACTGACCTTGCTCTTGCATGACGATCAGCTGTCCTTGTTTGGCCCCTCCCATCACAGAGCAGGGTCACGGCTCTCCACGCGCAGTCCCCGGGGGTCTGGTGGAATGACCCCAGCCCCAGCCTAGGGCTCTGGCGTGACTCTGCTCACGGACATACTGGGGGGGCTCTCACACCTGAGGATGTGCCCATTCTTTCTCTGAACCACACATTCAGAGTTCTTTAGGAGTTCTCTGTGACAATAACCGCAAGGAGACTGTTACGTACGCAAAGTGATGCCATTAAGACGCCACATACTGTGTGTTTGCTGCCAGTGTTCATATGTAGCATTTACTTCGAAGAGCACTTTAATCACATAGACCTTTCTCAGACTCAGAAATTACTCACAATTTGGGATTACTGAAAATAGAAGTTTAGAGTTTCTACATTTGAAGAGTGATTAATAATGTCCCTTTCCCTGATTCTCCTAATTTTTTTTGGAAGAAAATTTAATTTATGTTATAAATAAATTATATTTGAGCACTTTGAATACGTGAATTTTCCTTCCTTCCTCCCTCTATCCCTCCATCCCTCCTTCCTTCCCTTTACTTTTATACAAACATATGATACATTTATCATTCCTCTATACTCATTTCATAATTATTTGGTTCACGTTCTGAGAGGTCTTGTTATCACATTTTTTATTTTAATGAGAAAGGAAAAGGTTTAAAATTCCAAAAGAAGACGGATACTAATTTTCACCCACAGTAATGTTCTCATGGGTTGATGGAAAGCAACACTTGTACGTAACTCCCTCACATCCTGACGTTCACAGAGCAAGAACAGCGACTGTCTTTCCTGGCATTTTTTTCTTCTTATAACCCAATTCCTCCATAATGATCTGTCAAACTTGTAGCAAACTAGAGTTAATGGCTTCTGCCCCTGATTCTGCTGCTCGGGGCACCACCAGCTCGGCATGCTGTGGGGCTGTGTGTGCGCTGTGGGCCGACTAGGGCCTGTCTCCCACCAGAGACTAGCTCTGGGTCTGATGCACCAGGAAAAAGCCCAATTCCTAGAAGGATTACTTTCTGGGGAGATGGAAACCTTTACAGATTAAAAATTTAGTCTTTCAGACAAGATAGATTCAAAAAGCTACAAAAAAATAATCACCCCAAATCCTGAAGGAATATAACAGGCTTGGAAAGGTCTCTTTTCCATTCCACACGCACACTGTCCTCTCTGGCCCCGAACTTTTATTTATTGGTTGTTACCCTTACGTCTTTTGATCCTTATGTAAAATCCCCTTTCTTAGTCTGTTCTTTTTTCTTAGAGTTGAGGTTTTCCCGAGCGACTAGATGTTATTAACTTCATTTTCTTGGGGAAGGCCATGGAGCAAGGAGGGGCAGGAAGGCTGGGGTCTGGCATCCCCGGGAGGAGTGGCTTGAGATTCCGGGACAGGGACAGACAGAGGTGATGGCCGGGCCGCGGCGAAGGCAGAGCTAGCGGCATGAGGCGGTCTAACATGCGGCCTTGGAAGCATGTGGCCGAGGAAGGGGAAGGACATGCACACGGGGGGAGGTCTGCCAGGCGGGACATGGTGGGTGAGCATCTACTGGCAGAGAACAATGACCCTACAAGACGCCTGAGGAAAAGGAGCTGAGAGGTGCTGGGGCCCTAGAGCATGCGGTCCCCAAGAGTCAGGCTTGACTTACCTAAAGATAGAGATGAAAGGCCCACCGGCAGCTGTGGGAAGTGAGGACACCCCACCCTGTAGGGCAGGCAGGGTCCTCTGGCACAGAGCTTCAGGTCAGGCAAGAAGGGGTGAGGATGGGGGCTGTGCCAGAGGCAGCCCCAGGTCCAGAGTGAGTGGGGGCTGGCGCTGGGGGGTGGTGCCTGGCTGTTGTGGTTCTGGGGGGGTGTGAAGGCACTGCCTGGCGGCCTAAATGGTGAGAGCCGGGAGGCGGGCAAGACCACGCAGGACCTGCTGAGTTCAGTGTAGACCATGCACACTGCAAATGCATAAGTACAAGGAATATTAATTGTGAAGAGGCTCTTGTGTTCACCCTTGGAAAGCCCTTGAATTGTGATAGTTCCCTGTGAAGACAGTTACTGTGCACCCACCCAATTACTACAAAACACTACTGTATGCCCCCCCCAGAATTAAGAGGCTGAAACCTTTACCCCCAAATGTGAGTGTGTTTGGAGGTAGGGCTTTTAGGAGGTCATAAGATTAAGTGAGGTCAAAGGGTGGCATGATCTCATAGGGCCTGTGTCTTTGCAAGAAGAGGGAAACTCATCAGCACTTGCTCTCTCTGCACATGGAAGAAAGACCAAGTGAGGACCCAGGCAGAAGGTAGTGATCTGCAGGCCAGGTAGACAGGTCTCACCAGGAACCAGAGGTGCCCACGCCTCGCTCCCGGACCTCCAGCCTCCAGGTCTGTGAGAAAATAAATCTGTGTTGTTTCAGCTGCATGGCCACGTGTCTTGTTACAACAGCCCGATCGCACAAATGTAACTGTCTCACAAGGGCCTTGGCTCAGGAGGGGCTGTGGTTGCAGACCTCTCCTGGTTTCTCCGGAGCAAATTAAGACAGTTCCTCCTCTAACGATCTGTGATGAGAAGCGTGAGTTCCTAAATATTCCTAATAATACTATGTAACAGTAGTGTACGGAGTCTTTTTTAAATGGGCTGGGGAGAATTTTGATTCATCAAGTTCTCATGTCCTATCATTGTTAATGTGCGCAAACCTTGTTTTATGAATTCAAGACACTTTCTCTCATTAACTGGAATAACTAAGTCGAGTGCCCCATGGCATGTCCTCAAATATGTGTTCTTGGTCTGTATTGTTACTCATTTGGGGGTTCACCAAAGTTCTAATTTAAAAATCCACATTCTAAGTACTCTGTTCACTTATGAACTGACCAAGAATGTAGAAGCTAAATAAAACAAGAAAAGGTCACCTGTTTATCTTTGCTATATGTCAGAACCCTTCACATGGGATATATTGCATGTGCAAGCACACACACACACACAGACACACACAAGTGCACACACAGGCACATACACGGGGCACACCCACAGGTGCACACACACAGGCGTGCACACACACAGGTGCACACAGGCACGCACACAGGTGCACGTACACGGGCACACACACAAGCACACATACAGCATATACCCAAGCGCACACACAGGTACACATATAAGCACACACAAGCACATACACAGTTGCACACACACAGGTGCACATACACAGGTACACACAGGTGCACACACACAGGCATACACACAAGCATGTACACAGGTGCACACACAGGCATATACATAGGTGCACACACAGGTACATATATAGGTGCACACACAGGCACATACACAGGGGCATACACACAGGTGCACACACAAGCATGTACACAGATACACACACAGGTGTGCACACAAGCATGTACACAGGTGCACACACAGGCGCACACAGGTGCACACACAAGCATGTATACAGGGGCACAGACAGGTGCACACACAGGCGTGCACAAGGCATGCACACAGGTGCACACACAGGCACATACACAAGCATATACACACAGGTACACACAGGTGCACACACAGGCGTGCACACAAGCACACACACAGGTGCACACACACAGGTGCACACAAGCACACACACAGGTGCACACACAGGTGCACACAAGCACACACAGGTACACACAGAGGTGCACACAGGCACACACACAGGTGCACACACAGGTGTGCACATAAGCACACACACAGGTGCACACAGGCATACACACAAGCATGTACACACAGGCACACACAAGTGCACACACACAGTTACACACACAGGCACACACAGGTGCACACACAGGCGTGCACACAGGCACGCACATGGGTGCACACACAGACACACACAGGTGCACACACAGGCACGCACACAGGTGCACACACAAGCATGTATACAGGCACACACACGGGTGCACACACACAGGTACACACAGGCACACACACAGGTGCACACACAGGTGCACACAGGCACGCACACAGGTGCACACACAGGCGCACACAGGAA
>NW_022589745.1:1326884-1382906 GCF_004348235.1 Phoca vitulina | reverse complement strand
ATGCACAGGTGCACATACACAGGCGTGCACACAGGCACGCACACAGGCATGGGATCTCAAGGGTGGGAAGGCCTTCCCCCAAGTCCCCACATATCCTGCCATGTCTGCATCACTCTCATGGGACACAGGAAGGGGAGTGATAACCTCAGAATCCATGGCATTGGTGAGGGATTCGTATATTCTGACATAATAAAGTCAGCTAAAGGACCAGGAGGAAAGAAAGATGAATCGGGGGCAAGCTTCAGCTAATTTTAAAAAGAGGACAGTCATTATTGACACAACCCCTGGCTGCTGTCTCTGCACCTTTGAGCTGGCCCAGCAGATAGATGGCAGTGCATTGTGACTGAGCTCGGGCCAGATTTCAGGGCATCCAGAGACCAGGCTGTATTTTCTTCATTAACTGCTTTTGCTCCATTGCATGTTGTCCATAATGTCCTTTTATTGCTTATCCCTAAAGAATGCCTGCATTCCATGGGTACCAGTTAGGGAGACTGGTCATAATTTTTCTCTGCTTGTTTGTCACCTTTTGGGGCCAACCTCGTGTGTGGCAGGTCTATATAGGACTTAAGTGCCAGGATTTTCCCTTTCTCTTTATTCCAGCCCTATACCTAGCATGGAGCAGGGACTCAAACATATATGCCAAAGGGAATAAATAATTGTATGTGGGTATATAAGGCACCACTACTAACTGAAGAGTCTGACGAAGCAAATACGGGAAGCTCTCAGTCACTGTCGTCTGTGCACGTAGATTCCAGCTTGTATATGTGTGTATGTGTATAGACATCATTCCTGATATTAGACTGAATGTGTGCACAGACATGATTCCTGATGTTAGACTGAACGTGTGCACAGGCATGATTCCCAATATTAGTCTGAGTGCGTGTGCAGACATGATAAATGTGGGCATACACATGATTCCCAATGTTAGATCAAATGTGCACAGACATGATTCCCAGTGTTAAGCCAAATGCGCGCGCAGAAATGATTCCTGATATTAGACTGAATGTGTGTGTACACATGATTCCCAGTGTTAGATCAAATGTGCACAGACATGATTCCCAGTGTTAAGCCAAATGCGCGCGCAGAAATGATTCCTGATATTAGACTGAATGTGTGTGTACACATGATTCCCAGTGTTAAGCCAAATGTGTGTACAGATATGATTCCTGAAAAGAGATGATTCCCAATGTTAGACTGAACGTGTGTGCAGACATGATTCTCGATATCAGTCTGTTGTGTGCAGACTTGATTCCCGATATCAGTCTAAATGTGTGCACACACCAGATTCCTGATATTAGACCGAATATGAGCACAGACACGATTCCCGATGTTAGACCGAATGCGTGTGCAGGCATGATTCCCGATGTTAGACTGAACGTGTGCACAGGCATGATTCCCAATATTAGTCTGAATGTGTGCATACACATGATTCTGATGTTAGACCAAATGTGTGCATCCACATGATTCCTGATATTAGACTAAAAGCCGTAAGTGCCTCTGGAGGAACTGATAAAGGACTGTGTGACTGGCAGGGAGCAAGAGATCATTCTGGCTGGGAGAATCTGAGGACAAATTCACACAAATTGTCCAGCTGAGATTCTTCCCTCTTGGTTGGAGGAAGGACATTGAGGCAGAAGGAGCTGCAGAGCATTGCGCGGATTGGGGTGTGCCAGCAACCACAGCCCTGTTCTATTTGCTGGGACACAGGGGCAGAGAAGGAAAGAGCGAGCTGATGGGTGTGCAGAACCAGCAAGCTGAGAGGTCTGGGTGCCAGGCGAAGCTGTGAGGACGAGCTGCAATGAACAGCACCTGGGGTTACTGGCTGAGGTTACTGAGTAGAGGTGCCACATGGTGGTGCTTGGCTTTGCAAAGGTCAGTCTGTCGGATCTCTACGGCAGCTCGCAGGCAACAGCACCTAGAGATCATCCAATAGGGAAAGACAGAAGGACAGAAGGAAAGGACAGGGAACAGAAGGGACCCGCCCCTACCGAGATATAAAGGATTCACACCCGTGAGCGCAGTCAGTCTTCAAGACCGCTCAGAGATGGGAAGTTTGTCCTTCGTTTTGTAGGAGGGGCAGGAGAAGGAGAGAAGTGGCAGGCTTGCCACCTGGAGCCCACAGCCCAGCCCACCCACCTCCAGAGGCGGACAGAGCTGGAATTCTCCTTCAGAAGCATCCACGGCCGCTTGGCGCCGATGCGACATTCAAGTGTTGGTCCCTTTTCCAGAAGTTCTTTTTCATTGTATTTTACAAAATAATAGGTCTAAAGTAACTGATTTGGAGGTTTTTCTTTAAAAAAAAATCTCTTTGTTCACCTACAGATAGTTTTGGAAACTCTGAGTGACAATCCTTGGGGGCAATCACATTGGTGGACACAGCAGAGCTAGGGCTGGTCACTAAGCCGTAGATCTTCATGGGGATGAGAGACCACACCATGAGGACCACTTACCCACCTTCCTCGTGCTTCTGCACTGCATACTAGAGCAGGGGGCCTGCCCTGGGGGAACCAAGAAGGAGCTCCTCAAAGTGTCATTGCTATTTGCCTTGTGAATGGCTTATTTGTGTTTCTTTTCCTCTTCCCTACAGATTTATCTTCATAATTATATTGTACGTGGGCTAATAATTAAGTGAGTGTGAATTCCCTAAACATACAATGCTTGATTTGGGGGCAGAGGTATTTTTACACTGTTGTGAAGGGAAGCCAGCCCAAGATCAACCGTTGCCATGGGTTCTTTCCAAAGCTGACACATGTCAGTAAGAAATGGTTGTGTGGTGGAAATTAGTGAAAAAGAGAACTCCTCTTATGGATTTTCTGGTGTGGCTTCCCAACTGAACTTGATTACCATCCATTTCCATCTCACAACTTGTTATTTACCATAATGGTTTCTAAACATTTTTTTCTAATTGATTGGTGTTAGTATTAACCACTGCTTTTTGTTATACATCTGGCTATTTTTCAAGGTAAGAAATTCATGGACAATTTTCATAGGCTGTGGCTTGCTCTAGATGTAGAAATTGGACCTTAAAATAGCATTTTGTTTTGATCAGAGGTATTTCCCACCCGCTCTCCCTGCTCCTTCTCCCCTGTCTGCTACACCCACGCACAGGTACATGGGTCCCCATTACCAGCCAATCTGCCGGAGCATCCTTCTGCTCACCTTGCTGACTCTTTACATTAAAGTGTATGTGAATTAAATTTCTGTGTTTTGAAGGTGTACTTTTGTCCATACTTTGATCATTACCTTTCCTTCCTAGTTAGAAATGACAGAGAAATTGATTATTTGGGAGTTTGGAAAATAAAATGCTTCCATCCAAAGTAGGCATATACATGAATCAAATGTATAAGGCTTTTGGGAAATTGAAAAATGACCTCATTTTAACTCTCTATTTTATAAATCTATTTCTAACGGTTTGGAATTCCCAGCGTGATCCCCCAAATCTCACTCTTTATTAATATTAACTACAAGGACTAAATCTTAAATGAACTTCCAAGTCAGGCATTCAGAGCACGTGTTGGATTCATGGGCTTCATGGGGAGGACGTGGTGTGGAGGCACAGGGGCTCTTCTAAAGCCTCTGACCTCATCCTCCCCTTGCCCTGGAAACTTGCTGTAAGGTGGGGTCTGCCCCACCATCACCTCCCATCTTCACAGCTAAATTTTGATCCCTTTCTGTAGCTTCTGGAATGGCAGACACCTCTTTGTAGGACGCCCCTGTGCAGGTGTCCCTGGACACCCAAGCCCAGCATAGCCCACCCTGCGGGGGCTTCACCTCCCCCAGCCTGTCAGGTCACCACAGGGTTGACTTGGTCTCCCTGTACCCTTCCTGAGGATGCATTTACAAAACCCTGGGGCCACTCTCCGGGGAGGTTTTATCCCTCTCTCCCTAGCCGACTCCTTCTCACAAGATGGGCCATGCTACACCTGCCTCTTCCACGGCTTCCAATTTTCTTCCTCAAACAGAATGTAAAGCAGGCGCTTTGAGTTATTTATGTGGGTTCAAACCCCGTCTCCTCTCTGCCTGTTCTGAGGCCTTGGGAATTCAGTTAACCTCTCTGAGTTTCAGTTCCCCATCTAGAATGATGGAAATGACAAATTGCATGCATGCAGGGCCACGCACCTAGCAAGAGCGCCTGCACTCAGTGAGGGCGGCCGTGTGAGTGAGCGGCAGCTGAGAGAGCTACCATTGTGGGTAGTGCTCCCAAATTCATCTTTTATAAAACCACCCCCCCAGGCAGCAGCTGTACCTGGGCAGTCACCGTCCCCCCCACATTACCTGCCCACCTGTCCTTTGTCGCCTTTCTTGGTTCACAGTGTCCCCCACCTGGGTTACTCTCCTTCACCGTGGGTAGGACAACATCTTTTCTATGCTTAAGGCACTCTTCCCAGACCACGTTCTTTTTTTCTCCTTTCTTTTTTTTTTTTTTAATATTTTTTTATTTATTTGACAGAGAGACACAGCGAGAGAGGGAACACAAGCAGGGGGAGTGGGAGAGGGAGAAGCAGACTCCCTGTGGAGCAGGGGGCCCGATGTGGGGCTCGATCCCAGGATTCCGGGATCATGACCTGAGCCGAAGGCAGATACTTAATGACTGAGCCACTCAGGCGCCCCTTCCCAGACCACGTTCTTGTCCCCGGCTGTGCTCCCCGTCCCTCCTTCCTGGGATCCCACCCTGCCCCCGCTCTCCCCCTGGCACCACCCTGAAGGTCACAGAGTCTCAGCTGTGGAAACGTGTAGATGCAGAGCCATAGTTCAGTGTCTGACCCCTCACCCACCCCACTCCACAGTGCCTCTAGTGTGGTGCCTTTGGGGCTTCCAGATGGAGCTCAGCAAAGCCCTTTGGGGTCCTTACTGCATAGTTGGCATGAAGCTCGAGGTCTTACCATGTGTAACCACCCAGAGCTCCCAATGGACGTTCCGTTGGCTTTCTGTTGTACACGGGGAAGATTATTCCCCTGGACAGAGGTACCATATTTTAGAAAAAGCACAGACATCAAAACCAAATAGATGTGAGTGTCAAGCTTTGCTCTACCATGTGTTACCTCTGGGGGCTATGTCGGGTCATATGATTTCACTGAGAATCCCTTTATTCATCTGGAAAATGGGCACAATACCAGTGCATCTCTCATGAGCTCTTGCGGAGATTATAGACACTGCTTGGAATGCTCCTCCGGTGACCTGGGAGCAGGAAGGCTGTTGAGCGCTGTGCAGAGCTCTTGGCATGCAGTGTGTGGCGCTCCCATCAAACCCCGGGAAACCCATGCCGGGACCTGTGCCTGTCCCTCTAACGTCCCAGGGGGCCAGACCCCTCATCCAAGCCCACCCACAACTGCTTGTGAACCATCCCCCGGGCATCAACATCAAACCTCAAGTCTTTCAACCTTTCACCTCCTCCACCATGGCCTCACTGTCATGGTCAAGAGCTGAACGCATTGCACTCTATGCCCCATGAACCGCCCCTCCTGTTTTAGCCTGACATTCAGTGCCTACCACAGCCTATGAGGTGTGTGGCCTTATGAACAATACCTCACAGATAAGGAAACCTCACTGATGGGTCAGATAGTTTATTCATGGTCATACAGCTGCAGAGTGCATGCTCCAAAAGCATGAACTCCCTTAGATCCTGCTGTTCCACAGGATTGAGAGTCACGCGGAGCCCCGAGCGGGCTCCATGAGGCAAACCCATCCGAGTCCCCACAGAGCACATTCTGCACCTGCGAGAACCTGTTTTGCACCATGTTCCACTGTGAATGCCACCAGATGTGCCCCTTGAGCCCAAGGACTTCGTAATGTACCCAAATAATAAAAGCTCCTGCACATTGAATTCTCTCTCTACCAGACAAAGCACTTAGTGCTTCCCCTCCATAATCTCATTTGCCTCTAATGGCAACTTTAAAAGTTAGAAGCCCTTGTCTCATTTTCAAATAAAAAAAAATTTAGTTTGCGAGAACAGGCATTTGAACCCAAATCTGCCTGCCTTCAAATTTCATGCTTTTATTTATTTTCTCTTTTTCTCATCTTTGTGTCTCCTTTAGCATTTGGTCTGGTATCTTGTACATCAGAAATGGCTAAAAACAAAATTGGCAAATTGATCTTGGTCCACTGGGTTTTGCTGTGTGTAATTCTCTGCGTTCTCATCAAGGAGCGCTAAGTTTCTCCAAACGCTGATGACTCCTTGCCACCTGACTCAGGTTCAGCACTGACCCCTTGGTGGAATGTCGGGCTTGACTTCACACTCCATCCATGTGCCCCCTCTGCACATTTCTGGGAGGGGCGGTCCCCAGCCCACACATGACACCATTGTGCAGGGAAATGAGTGCCATCACCTTGAAGTTTCTGGTCAGCGTGGTAAGGAATCTGGGAGTAAGGCCATCAAAATCAACCCCAGTGGAGGGAATGCACTGTTGTCTCCTTGGCTGATTAATATTATCAGGTAATATGAGCCCTGGGCTGTGGCCTGATGTTTTCAGCATTTCTCTGTCTATAAAGCAACATACAATGGCTTGTGAATGCGAGGGTCACCGCGGGTTTGGGAGGAAGGTGGAGTGATGTTCTCTGGTGTTTCTGTTGATGTCATGGGACAATGTGCAGATATGAATAAAGGAAAAAGAATCAGACGTAGGGACGTGCAGGCCTCCAGGCCACGGTGGAGGTCATGGGCAGCACAGACACGGGGTCTCCACACCAGATCACCAGAAGGAAGGGCACAGTCCATGCCAGTCAGGCGGGCGTGGGTCCCAGATCCAGAAGCACAGAACAAGCAGTGCTGGAAGTCTGCGGATTGAATCCGGATGCTGCACGGGAATAATGGTGAGCTTCTGAGTCACTTGGGTCTGGGTTCAAATTCTAGCCCTACTTGCTTACTAGCAAGGGGTTCTTGGCCAACTAGTCTACCCTCCTGAGTCCCGTGTTTTCCAAGGAAGAAACAAGAAGATGCATGTCATAAAATTATTGCAAGGATTAAATCACTTGGGGTGCGCGGGATACATAACATGTGCATGACATTGAGAATACCCTCTAATACTGCCCCCACCACGCACAGCTTCCTACAGGTCAGGAGCACCGACGCCTCTGGCAGATCTGGTCATGAACAAAAGGCTAATTAGTGTCAGGATCAAATCAAAAGGTGGAAGGGTCTCTCCAGTGCTACCTGCCAGGGCTCTGGGACGGGAGCTGCCCTGGGCTCGCCGTGGCCGTAGGGAGAGGCCGTATCAGAGGAGGAGAGTAGTGATGGTGTTGTTGCAAATCCTGGTTCTGATCTTGTCCTCCAGACCCCACAGGTCTTAACATCTGTGCACAAACAGGTATTTTTAGAAATATAGTTCCCACCACGTGCAAATGTTCACCTGCACCGCGCGCTCTGTGCGTTTACCTATCCTACCTGCAAGGACTCCCGGCATGGTCAGGTGCCTCTGGGCCGGGCTCTGGGGGGTATGCTGCGTTTCCTCCGGGGCCGGCCGGGGTGCGGCTGATGGCCGGGAGTTCTGCACCTGCACGAGCAGCACGCTCCAGGCCGGCGCTCAAGCCAGTAGCACTTTGCTTTCTTTCCATTTTCAAAGTGCATTATTTTCTTAAATAGTGAAAGAAGGATCTTCATGGGAGCAGTAACCAGTTAATTAGCCCAAAAAAGGAGTTACATTCAGTCATTTAGGGAACTACCCTCTCCACAGGCGGTGATAGTTCTCATTTAAAATTATTCATTTCAATGTGTTTTGTATTTGAAAAACTCACTTGTGTTTTTCATCATGCCTTTGGAGAAAAAAATAATTTTATTTATTTACTTTGTGCTATTTTTTTCTTGGCTGAAGCACTAGATTATAACCTATGATGTCTGCATAGTGGTTGCCACCTGCGCGGACATGAGAGTCGTTCCAGTTCGCTGAAGATAGAGACCTCTGCACATAGCATGGTCTATGGAAGAAAAAATACTGTGTATTATTTAAAAAGTGTCTTTAGCTGGATTTGGGCAGAAATGATTTGGTCATTGGTTTGCTAGAAAAATTCAAATCAGCAGCAAAGACAATCAGACCAAAGTTTATAGTTGCAGATATCATAATTATTTGTGGAGAAGTTTTATATGGCAGGATATTAAACCAAATTGGAAAATTTATAAAGACTTCCAGGAAGTTAGAGGATGCAGGAAATACATGACCTACTGGAGTCATTCACTCAGTATGATGCCCCAAAGACCTTCCTTCCTCCCTCCCTCCCTCCCTCCTTCCTTCCTTCCTTTCTTCCTTCCTTCTTTGCCTCCCTCCCTCTCTACATCCCTCCTTCCTTCTTCCCTCTCTCCTTCTTTCCTTCCTTCCTTATTTCCTTCCTTCCCTCCCTCCCTCTCTCTTTCCTTTCCTTTCCTTTCCTTCCTTCTTTCCACAAAATCTTATTCCACACCTGCTATGCGCCACACACCCGTCCAGGTGTTGGGATTTGATAGAGAAACAAAACAATGGAACAGGGCGTGCCCCACCTCCTGCCATGGAGGCCCAGGGTGGCCCGATCCCATCCCTGGGTCACAGAATTACCGCTGCTCCACGCTGAGCTCCCTTACTTTATCATGTAACCTTGTTGCTCAAAACTACACTTTAAGGAAACAGATATCGGCTAGGACATCAGTCAGTGTACTTGAATTTTATGTCATTCCAATTTGTTTCCATGTGAGTTTTTTGAATTTATTTTTCTTCCTTTGATGAATGAAGGCTGTTCTCAGTGCATGTTTACCTTTCTGACCAGTTCCAGGGAAGATCATGGTAGTGTCTGGCATGAATTTCCCCGGTGGGCGTCATTCAGTCCCATCCTGCCAGACCATGCCAGAATCCAGCCACTCCTGACGCACTGGTGGCTTAAAGATCTCTGCGAGTCTATTATTTTCACTGTAGGAGCCAGGCTGGTATCTGCACAACTCTCCTACTCCTGACTTTTAGCTGACTTCTGCCACGCGAGTACGCGGAGCCTGTCCTCTGTCTGCCTCCGTGACCACTCAGAGACCCCGCCGGGCGGTGCCCCGGCACCAGCAGTCCTGAGGGCTGGCGATGGGGACAGTTCCAGTCCCAGTTTCCTTGGCAGCGAGGACCGCTGTGCGGTCACTCCAGGACGTCCTTTATGTAGCATCTTCATTCTAGTCGAATGGCCTTGTTTCTGCTTGATATTAGGAGATGACAGAGTTACATCGCCAACTCAGGATCTCCCTGGTCACTTCTGATGGCGCTAAGAGGTTACCATCAGATTTATTTGTTTATTTATTTATTTATTTTTAAGATTTCATTTATTTATTTGACAGAGAGAGACACAGTGAGAGAGGGAACACAAGCAGGGGGAGTGGGAGAGGGAGAAGCAGGCTTCCCGCTGAGCAGGGAGCCCGATGCGGGGCTCGATCCCAGGACCCTGGGATCATGACCTGAGCCGAAGGCAGATGCTTCACCGCCTGAGCCACCCAGGTGCCCCCTACCATCAGATTTATAATGAAAATAAAATATCCAAAGAAATACGTGTAAGTGCATGAGAAATAGAGCTTTCTGTTTTGACTCGATCATTTCCAAGCAAAACGAAATGGGAAGACATTGCACAGAGCCATGTTCTAAAAACAGAAACAAAACAACAGTTGGAGACCCTGTGGGAGACATGTTTTGGAAAAACCAAAAAAAAAAAAAACAAGGCGGTGTAAACACATCTGGGAGGAAGGGTGGTGGCAGGAGTCAGGCGGCAGGCTGTGGCAGCTGCCTCACCCAGGGACCTGGGCTGGGACGTGGCTGCCCGAGTGCAGGGAGCCAGGAGCCAGAGGGTGTCTTAAAATAACAGCCTGAAACTCAGAGGGCAGGCTGTGATGAGATGTCAAGGAAAGCCTCCTGAGAGCAAAGCGCGTGTGGTCCCCAGGGACGTGGAGGAGCCTCACTGCCCCACAAGAGGTTAGAATGACACAACAAAACAGAAGGAACGCGGGTTCCAGTAGATGATCTGTTCTGTCTGCAGGTGCTTATGCCCCCCACACTGGAAACTTGTTTCCACTGTAAATATCTTGCTGTAACAAGGAAGGAGACCTAGAGACATTTCCTTTAGGAAATCTAAATAGATGACAGTTTGGATGTAATGTAAGAAAAAATGATTCTACAGTAAATTGAGCTTCTGTAAGATAACAGGAAGCAAGGAGGGTGGGAAGGAAGGAAGGAAGCTGGGAAGGAAGGAAGGAAGGGGAAGGGAAGGAAGGAAAGGAAGGAAGGAGGGAGGGAAGGATGGAAGGAAGGTAGGTAGGTGGGGGAGGGCAGGAAGGAAGGGAAGGGAAGGAAGGGAAGGGAAGGAAGGAAAGGAAGGAAGGAAGGAGGAATGGAAGGAGAGAAGGAAGGTAGGTGGGGGGGAGGGCAGGAGGGCAGGAAGGAAGGAGGGATGGAAGGAGGGAAGGAATTCCAAAGTACTCCCCCTGGACACAGAGGACTTAGGCCAGAGCGTATGATGATTCTGTTCTCAGTGATTCACAGCTGGAAGCGTGGATGGTTCTGGGAGCTGTGAGGTAGAAGTCAGGATGCCAGTACTCAGTTTCTGGTGGGAAGCTGAGCCTGTGCGGTGTAGCCCGCATGCTCCTCGGAGCCGGGGCGTTGCTCCTCGGAGCCGGGGCGGTGCTCCCTGCAGCGCACACTCTAGTGCTCCCCGTGTGTCCCTGTCGATCTCAGGGTCTCCCTCACAAACATCTCATTCCCTCCTCATAGGAATTTTGTGAGATGTTATTAGTCAGATGCCCATTTTGCGGGCGGGTCACTGAGGCTCAGAGGTGGCCCGTGAGGTGCTGGGATCGCACGTCAGTGAAGAGGTGTGAAACCCCATGACGCTAATTCCAAGTCCTCTTCTTCCTGTGACATCCTCCTGCCCATGAGGTAGAGCTGGGGACAGTGAGGAGCCGTGTGGGAGCCATCGGTGAGAGGGGTCGAGGCCGTGCCCCTGATGTGCTACAGGGACAGGCAGCCCGCGGCGGGACGCCCTGTCCTGCCCCCCGTGCAGCACCTGTCGGAGGGTCCTGATGTAGAGCACAGTTCACTTGATGGCACCTCACTCTTCCCAGACAGTTTCCTCATCGGCCAGGCTATTTTTCTTCATAAGATCCCTAGACAATGTTATTAGCATATTTTTTTTTTTTTTTTTTTGGATAAGAACTGGAGCTCAGAAATGTTACTGAACTTGACCTAGCACGTTCAGCAGGCAAGGTGCCCAGAGGGGACACAAACCTCAAACCCACTCTGCCCCTCAGGCCCCCGCGCCTAGCCTTCTGAGCATGGTTGGACCCAATGGTGAAGTCTCTCCTGGGGTCTGATGCTCTCCAGGACTCACATCTCCTTTCTGTCTGGAATGTTCTTTTCTGGTCTGCTCATGACTTTGCCTGTAGATGGGACAGGAACTGCTGCACCTTCTGGACCCAAGAGTCTGAAGGGTCGGGAGGTGACACTCTGTGCAAAAGGGGTTGAGGAGAGACAGGCCACTCTGAAGGAGATGGTATTCCTTTGGGTTGGCCATGTTCCTGATCCAAACGCCCTTTGTGATAAGTTGGTTTTCACTTAGGAAGACCAACTCTGTATGTATAGAGAGAAGTCTCCTTGGAGAACTTTTAGGTATGTTTCATTGGGCGCTTGAGTCTAAAGAAGGGGTTGGATGTGATTCTTAAAATCATAAATCATTTTGACTATTGTGAAGACTTCCTGATTCAGCCTTTTGTAAAGATTTGCAATTTCTTATTGACTTGAACCAGTTGATTTTCCAATGACTTCTTCACCACCTCTGTGGCCTACAAATCAAGAGTCAATCATCAAATATGACTTCAGATCTGATCAAGGCTCTGGCATTACTCAGGGTAGAAAAAGTAAACAGTGAAGGACATGGTGTCTTCCCAACAGGAGCAGAGAGTCAAAGAGGGTGTTACTCGTCCTTGTTGGATAGTCAGTGACACTTTCATTTATACCAATCTCAAAAAAGTTTGATCTTTATGGAACATAGTTTGCAAATGCATTCAAAGAGAGCAGTTAGTTTTCACAAGAAATAAAATTATGTCACAGTAATTTAATATATTATGAGTAGAAGGTGGAAAGAAAATTTGCTTATGAGTTTATATATTTTTTAATATTTCGTAAAAATCCTAGCTCTGTCCTATAACCTAATGTCTTATGCAAAACATTTTTTATAGATCCTTAGCCCATTTGTCATCACTGACATAGAGAATGCTATGCTTTTGCTTCTTTTTATGGCTTTGGCTGTTCCTATCAGCATTATTGGGTCTGACCTGTGACCATAGTTTGCAAGGCCTTGATCTAAATCCTCCACTCACTTTTCCAAGAAATCCCAATCTGCTTCTGGAGTCAATAATTTCACCTTTTACATGTGGTCTTTCAAGGCGCTCATGGTGGCCTGGGGCGTGCAGGCCAGTTTGGCTCCTATCTCTTTGAAGGTCAGACTTCCCTCAGGTGGCCCTTCAGCATTCAGGATGCTCCCTGTACAACTATGTTCAAAATGTCTATCTGCCCACCCCTGTGTTTTGTCTTTGGCTGGAGGGGGTTACAGACAATTGAGGAAGGGGTTAACTGTGGTCGTTCCATGTGCAGACTCTCTTTAAAAAACAAACTGACCTTTTACTTTGATATGTCTCCCTATTTCATGAGTCTCCATACCTACAGAAAAGTATCAGGACCAAAGGCTGGCTTTTACCATGAATTATGCCCTCTCAGTAAAAGAAAGGAAGCTCATAACTCGCAGCACTTCAGCTGGCTCTCTTCTATGTGTGTGCTGTCATGGCCCACAGCCCAGATGGACAACTTACACAAGGGGAAGCACATGACGGAATGGCCATCTTGGGCTCCTTTGATCGACAGTGGGCACTACGGTGGGATAGTGGCTATTATGGGGCTAAACCACTTTGTGTCCATATCACGGTGGGAATCCACACGTATGTGCATTACAAGTAGCTAAAAACTGGAAAAGTGACCCAGCCTTAGTTCTGCAATCTTTTATGCTCAAAAGATGCATATTTTTGGAAAACAAAATTCTTAATTAAAATCTTTTGAATATTTAGAAGCAATGGGGACTGATTTCATTACTGTTTCCAAAGTAATTTGTATTTCCCATGGAAATAGTGGAATTCTCTTTATTGTCTGGCTCCTAGACGGGTGCACACTGCCATTTTCCGGAGCAGAAGTCATGTTGTGCAAGATCTCTGGCTAAAAGGAAGATGGCATTTGTGCTTAATAATAATCAACCCCAAGTATCCTCTAGACAGATTGCATTCTGTTGGCTCCATAGTGATGGACCAGGGCTGGGACCCTGTAGGGGGCAGGCAGGGTCCCAGGAAGGAGGAAATAGGGAAGGGCCAGAAGGGCCATAACTGAAGGGGGGCAGAGAGGAGGGGGACAGCCTCGGTTTGGGAGAATAAAGCTTTTAAATCCTATAACCACTGTTTCTCTGTAACATGACCTCTCTCCCCAAAAGTTTCCCTGTGATCTTTTATTATTGATCAACTGTCCACATGAATTTCATTTTAAATGGCCTCAAATCTTTCCCAGAAGTAAGTGGGTTAAAATCATAATGTAAAAGAAAACTAACTTGGAAAGAGTGGAAAGGAGAGGGTGTGTGATGATTTCCTCAGTGCGGTGAGGAAGGGGGATCGCATGGGGGGCGTGGGGGGCACCAGGCCACTTCCTCTGCGGAAGGGAGAAGCTTTGTGTTTGTGATGATGGCTGAACTTTATCAAGTAAAAAGTGACTGTGGAGACGTGAGCGAGCATTTTTGCCGGAACAGAGCAAAGATTTCTCACCTGCAGTATGGTTCTGGGCCCAGACCTCTTTGGAAAAAGTCTAACAACATCACACGGGAGCAGGAACGTGAGTGGCAAGAGCCAGAGCTGTCCCATCTACGGGCTGGTGCACGTGCCCACAGAGGCAGGAGTACGACTGCGTGTGACCCCACGACCTGGCAGCGATCTGGGCACTGTGTCACAGAGGAGGGATCGGAGGGGTGGGGGACCAGGCAGGCCCCTGGCCCCCAGAGGCAGCGCTCTGGCCCACCCCACAGTCAGAGCGCACCCTCCGGCCGCGCAGGGCACAGACACGGGGGCGCCGCTGCCTTCCCAGCTCCAGAGCATCTTTCCTACACTGCAGTCAGTGTGGGGAACGTCCCACAGACACACCGGTGAGTCCAGTACAAACCCACAGCATCTGCGTGGTGCATGTGTGCCCACACCTGCAAATCCCTCAGTGTGGGCGTAAACACTAGCAAACGGCAGCCGAGAGCACGGAGTCCCACTGCACACGGGCAAAGCTTGCACCTGCGCTTGCCCGTACTTATTGCGCACCACCTTCCGTGTGCGTTATCCTTTACACATAGTGGTGAGTGTGTGTGTGTGTGTGTGTGTCCCGGGACCATGCAATCTTCTTACCTGCAGGGAGCATTTAAAACAAGACCTAGATGAGTTAACTTCCAGCCCGGAGTGAAGATGAGCCTCGCTGCTGGGTGCAGGGGCAGCATCTTTGTGTGCAGTGGCTGCAGGGCTCTGGCTCCCCCGGGGGTGTAGACGGCTCTCTTCAGTCTTCAGTCTCTGACTCACTTCTCCTCGGCTGCCCTGCGTGTTCCTCCAGAGGCACTTTTGGGCACTATCTCTTATGAACGCTCTCCCAACCCTTCCTTTTAATTGCCTCTCCCCCCACAGAGCACTCCATGCGACGGTGCTCTCGGTCGGTACCATTACCGCGGGGCCCCCACCGCGGAGTGCTCGGTTTTGACTACTATCCACAAGTTTCATGTGCTGACTCCGTCAAAAGTCTGGAATTAGGAAAGCACTTCAGCTCTCCACTCAGCACCTCGGTGAAGTCCTCAGGTGCAAGGCCCGCATGCTTCCCCGACACCAGGTGCCGAGCTGCGGTGCAGTGGGGCTCAAGCACCCCAGGGCGGGGCTTCGGGGGCATCCTCGCTGACACCTCCTGGCTTTTTGTCTCTCCTTCTTTCAGAGGTGCTCTAACAACACAAGCTAGGTTATTTATATATATTTTTCTCTTTGATTGACTCCAAAATTTTGTAGAAAAATTCACCATCCTAAGTAAGGCATGAGGATTTGTGGAATTTGGTTTAAATATTTTTATTTAAGGCTGTTGAAGACATCTCTTTGTACATATAAACAGGGGTGTAGGATATGAGCCTTAAAAATTTTGACCTGAAGAGAGAATGGTCTGGCATCTATCTGTCTTTTATCTATCCATCCACAACACACACACACACACACACACCCAGACACACACACACAGCAGGATGTTCTAGAAAGATTCAGATAGAGGAGGGAAAAAGAGAGGGAAGGAATTTTGGAAGAGATAGGGCACTCCACAAAGCACACCCAGAAATTATCTTGGAAGGTGGGAGGATGAGTAGGAGGAAGAAGGACTTCTCCTTTGCCTGGAGGACACCAATATTGGTGTGTCAGGGATAGAGAAAAGACCACATCCCATCCTCAGCTCCCAACCTTCCACCTTTTTCTGCCATCCGTATCCATAAAATGTCTGCCCTGTTTGCATGCTCTTATATTTTAGATGTTATAAATCAGTTTTTAAATTAAGGTAAGAATCGCTTAGGTTGCAAGAGCAGTTTCTGCAGTGGGGGTACCTGGGTGGCTCAGTCAATTGAACATCAACTCTTGATTTTGGCTCAGGTCACTCTCAGGGCCATGGGATTGAGCCCTGCATTGTGCTCTGTGCTGGGCATATAGGTGGAGCCGGCTTAACATTCTCTCTCTCTCTCTCTCTCCCCCTGTGTCCTTACCTCTCTCTCTCTCTTTCTCTAAAATAAATAAATATATTTTTTAAAGGCAGTCCTGTGTTGGCCCTTGTGCAGAGCTATGTCACTGACCCCCAGGATTACAGAATCCGGGACACACAGGTGTATGTCCCTGGAGGTAAATAACAAGACCAGCTCTTCCAGGGCAGTACGGATAATCAGCAAGGGCTGTGAGGTTGGATGATGGAGAAGTTACTTGGGTCCTGAAAGAGGCCTTGGAATGGGTAAATCCTCACCTGGGATCGGCACCATGGGCTGGAGGAAGAGGGAAGTGGGGCCATTTGGACAAAGAAAGAGGTGATCAGAGAAGGGGGACCAAAGCCCCTTCATCACACGATTTGGGTACAGTATGTGAGAGAAAAAGTCAGAAAGGTAAATTGAGGCATTAGGGGGTTGGGGGTCTTTCTTCCTTCCAGCCATTTGAATGCTTGACATAGGATTAAAGTGATAACAGGAAAGGCTAAATTTTAGTTTAAATTTTGCCCTTGGCTAAAATTGGGATAACTTTAGGCAAATCTCTTTTCATATTTTGTTTTCATTGAGTGCCTACTATGACCACATTACATTAAATGGACTTCTTTCTGACTAACTTAACCTGGCCCTTCTTAGATGCTCAAAAGAAGCTCTTGAACTAGTCATGGGTAAATTTTCTGTGAGAATAAGACATTCTTGAAAATAGGCATCTGACTGCTTTCAGACCCTCGTAGATAACTTTCATGTTGGATCAGTCCTTTACTAGCAGTGTGGGATAGTCTAGGGATAGAAGTGTTTATCTGGCGTTAAAGAAAACACGGTGCATTTTGCTTGGCTGACTTACACACTTCCTTCAGTGTCCAAGTTTCTCCTAAATGTGCTCCCTGCAATAGCTGAGTTTCACAGGAAGGGATGTCAGGACTCTTGTGAGGTGGGGGGAGGGCTGAAGGACTGGGGACACAGCCTGACTTCGGCTTCCTCCGAGGTTGGAGGCACGGAGGAACCCCCACCATGCGCTGGAGGGAGAGATACAGAAAAAGTTTCCAGAAGGACGCCATAATATAAGGGCAAGAAGCAAGCCACACAGGGAGGGGGGGAGCCTGAGACGTTTCAGACGTGTATCTACTCCTAGTGTATTTAGAAATAATTTACATTATGATTTCTTTGATAACAAAAGGAATATAAGTTCATTGTAAGCAAATTCTAGAAAACTATGAGAAAAATAAAAATCACCTCTCATCTCATGATTAAAGGTACCAGCTTTTCATGAATGATAAGATTTCATAGGTTTCTATGTGTCACCTTCTAAGGTTTCTTTGTCATGGCACTAAAGTTCTGTGTAAACATTAGTTTAAGAGGGTACATAGTATTTTCTTCAGCACAGTTACTATAGCTTTACCTATTTTCTAATTTTAAAGATCGTTTGTTTTTTTTTTCAGTTTTCTTCAATTATAAATAATTCTATGATTCTTATTTTTCTTCATATTTTTGTACTGTGTGTTTTAGAGTAGAATCTTTCAAGAAGAATGACAGGGGGAGATTCTCAGGATAAGTTACTCAGTTTGATCTGTAAAGATTGTGCAGACAATTCAACCGCCTTAAGAAGGTTCTGGAATGGCTTGAGTGAAGTCACTCACATCCACATGTGGGTCTGGAACTCAGCCACACTCACCCCACCTTATCTTAAAAAGCACTTGAGGTGAGATTTAATTGGCCAAAGTTTAGCTACTTTGGCTCCTAATAAGTAAGTGGTCAATAAAATTAAGCAGCATTCACCTGCAGAAGTCAATTGAGATTTACGGTTTTTAATGATCCATCTCGTCCTCACCCGACATAGAGCCCATTCCGTGTTACGGCTGATTTCCACCGAGGCACTGTGGATTCCTTCACACGAATAAATAATATGAATAATAATCAGTCACTGAAGCAAGCAAAAGGGGAAAATGACCAGGAAGCGGCTTATACACAGCGGGCACGCTGGATAGGCAGTGACTGACGGGGGGAGCCACCCGGCACCGGGCACCGCGGCGTGTCCCAGCTGGGGGCTCTTCTCCTGCCCGTCCGTGCTGCGAGGTCCTGCGCGGGCATCTTGGGCCCCAGTGCAGCAGGCACCGCCCAGCGGCTCCAGCCCCAGTGCCCACTCATGTCAGCCTCGGGAAAGGGGACAGCGAGGCAGGCATCCGTGCGCCGGAGGACGTCCTCCTTCGGGTGGAAACCGTCATCTCCTTCCTGGCACCTGACGGTTTCTGCTCCTGGGGGATGTGCATGTGTTTCCTGGAACCCGCTGAGTTAATTATCGTTGTCAGCACTCTTCTTTGCTCTGCGTCAAGTCACACAAAAATAAACCGGTGCCCTCAGGTGGGTGAAGCTAGACTGCGTACATGAGAAGCCAAGGACCCGCCTGTGTTTCTATGGCTACTGCGCCGAATGATCACAAACATGGTGCTTAAGACTATGCAAATTTATTATTTTTCAGTTCTGTAGGTTGTATGTCCAAAACGAGTCTTGCTAGGCTAAAATCACTGTTTTGCAGGGCTGGTTCCTCTTGAAGGATCCGGGGACAACCCTCTCTTTGTCTTTCCAGCTTCTAGATGCTCCTGTGCTGCTGGCCTCATGGATCCTGTCCATCCTCACAGCCAGCAGCCCAGGCTCTCCTCCTCTCTCTGACTCTCCTGCCTCGGTCTTTCTCTTATAAAGACCCTGTGATTACACCGGGCCCCGCTGGGTAATCCAGAAAAAATCCCCCATCTCAAGATCCTTAATTGAATCACATGCTAAGTGAGATGACATAGTCGCAGGTCGGGGGATTAGGGTGTGGGCGTCTTTGGGGGACTGTGATTCTGCCTTCCTCAGGTCTGTCCTCTTGGTAGATTCTGTGTCTTAAAGAGATATTTTCATTTTCATCACCTTAGAAGATGACATTAAGGTTCAAAGTTAAATTCTTATTATTCTTCTATGCAAGCTTTTTATATGGATCTTAATTGAATCTACATCTCCACTGAGTGTTTCAGGGTTTTTACTTATGGTGTAATGTGCAAGTCTATTTACATAAAGAAAGTGATGGCATTTAATGGTCCCTCCATAAATTGATAAATTTATAGAATAAATTAATATCAGTTAGAATACTTCTTTCTGAGCTTTACCCTGATCCTTACAAGCCTATGGGTATCCAAACTTATGAGAATGAGTAGTTGCTGTTCTCATGTTTAATACCGTTCTAGATCTTAAATTGGTTTCTGCAATGTAGATGGGAAATCTCCTGAAGACAATTGGAATTGTGGAAATCCGATTAATATGTTTGTAGTTTCCTTGACAGTTTCTTTTTAACATTACTATAATCATAACGCTAAAACTTTTAGCACTATCTTCCAGACACTGAGTTAAGAATTTCCACCCATTGGGAAGCCGGGGTGGCTCAGTCAGTTAAGCGTCTGCTCAGGTCATGATCCCAGGGTCCTGGGATTAAGTCCTGCACCCAGCTCCCTGATCAGTGGGGAGCCTGCTTCTCCCTCTCTCACTCCCCCTGCTTGTGCTCTCTCTCTGTCAAGTAAATAAAGTCTTAAAAAAAAGAATTTCCACCCATTACTTCATACAAGCCTCACAAAGGCCTGTGACATGGGAAATGCCTGGAGAGGGGCAAGCGGCACTCTGTGCGCCCTGGGGAGGGAGATGGGTGAGGTCAGTCTGCCCAGTGACACTTTGAATTCCTGGCTCACATGGTGCCAAGCCTCAAAGCCTCATCAACCTTCCTCCCCCCAAAGAAAGGACCCCAGCAGCTGGGGCAGTCACAGTGCTCCGGGTGGTCAGGGGGAGCAGGCCCAGGGCGCAGGCGGCCGGGCTCTCCAGCGAGCCAGCAGAGGCTCAGGAGCGTGCGCGGCGGGCGGCTGGCTGCGGGGGTACCCAGGTGCTCCGCAGCCAGCCGCGTGGCCTCCCGGGCGGAGCGGGGCTCGCCTTCCACCGCCCCCCCGCCTCTGCTCCAGTCCTTTCCTCTGTTCCTCGAGGTTCTGTCCATTGTGCCTACATTTAAAAAATCACTTTGGGTGCGACAGCTTGCCTTGCTGGTGGCGTTCCTACCCCGTCCCAGACTGTAACGCAGGGGTCAGGCTTGGTCACGTGTCTGGTAGCCTAGGTGGTGTGTCGACCGCACCCTGCCCGTTCCTGGTGAGTGCACTGCACGGCTCCGAGTGGGTGATGGACACGGCATTGCGCAAAGCGGCTAGCCGCCGAGTAGTTCTTCCTCCACATCTTTAGCGTACCAACGACCTCAGAATAATGATGTGGGCGTCTCACCTCTCCCAGATGATCCACTTGGTTAGAGATGAGAGCAGGGAGGTCATAGGTCCTAGGGCTGTGCCCACTCAGCCGACATCCGGGAGCACCAGTTCTTGCCAAAGACCATTTCTTAGGCAGCCGCTCTGTATTTCTGCCATGTTTCCTGCTATGCCAAACCTGCCCGCCGGCTGACGCTGCTGCTGGGGCCTGAGTGTGAGAGGCAGGAAGAGCCCCCCTCACCCGTCCTGGTTGCGACTACCTTGGGCTGTGCACGCTGCCCTTCTCCCAGGGACCTCTGGCCTCATTACAAATAACTGAGCCTCAGGACACCCAACCTGGAGATTCAGCTTCTTCATCCAGCTTATGGGCAAGTGAGCTGTCCTGCCCACTGTCCAGAATGTCATAAGAATATAGTATGATGATGGAAGAAGAGCATTTATATCCCATAAAGTACTGTGGAAGCTGGGTCACTATCCTTTTTTGTTTATGAGGGCATTCTTTACTCCTTCTTAGATGTCCATCAACGAAGAGTTTTTCAAAGGTTTCCTGTTTAATTTTGCGAATGGAAACAAACAAAAACTTGAAGGACACTGATGGATCTTTGGGAACACTGCCCCTCCCCAGCAAACATGACAGCACACCGGGGCGACGTTTTCCGAGACATCCCATAGAAGTACCTATATGTAGTTTGAAAAGTAAACAGCTTTGGATAAAACATGAGTATTTTTCTATGGACCGAACACACATCGTCATAAATAGAAACATATTTGAAATTATAATCTCTAAGATTCTGTGAGTATTTTATTATGGAGACTGTATTTAATTGCTTTTGGGGTGTCTCTAAAATTTAGTCATTCAAAAAACTGAGTCTGTCAGTATAGCGATCTTGCATGTAGCCTTCTGCTGAAACAGCTGCTAACAAGGTTGCCAATTAGGGTGAGTGTTGCTCTGTGATGTGGGCATTTTTTCACTAGAAACTAATTTGAGAGTCATAGTTGTTTGATATACTGAGATGTGTAGTTTAACGTTCAGATGCCAAAGGGACATCACTGGGTCACTGGCAGCTCTCGCTAGAATCCAGAACACCCGACTTCATTCCAGTTAGTCCCATTATGAAGACCAGAGAATAGTTAATCAGATGAGAAAGGAGTGCGTTTGGGTTCCGACATATTCTACCTCGTGAATCTGATGTGTTCCTGGGAGTGAAAACAAGCTTGGATGCTGTAATGGCAAGCCAGCTACTTTCCTGCCCTGGCCCTGGGTTAGTCTGAAATTCGGCGTGCCAAAAGCCAGCTCAAATGTGTATTCCCTTCTAGGTACGTATAACTGGTTTCCAAGGAAGCTCCTGAGTTTCCCTGTTTGTCTACAGCTAGCTTTAACAAAAACTGCAAAGTGTGCCTTAGTGTCTCTCTCTCTTTCTCTCTTTGGGGGTGCTAAATCCAGCTGTCCCAATTAAGAAATATGCCACAGGAGACTGTGGTCTGATTTAAGCAAATTTCACAAAGACAAGTTTGCATAGCAGATTATTTTACAAAAGAATTGTTCTATTTGCAAAAGAATTCACCAAGAATGTCTTAGAATAGTAAACTCTCTCAGGGCTTTGAAAATAGGATTAATCTGCACAAAGCTTGACGGCAACACACTTGTTTAGGAAACTGTGATAAAAGGTGTTCTTACCTAACACAGTTCCAGCTCCTGGACCTCAACCTCTGTCTTCTCCCTTTTACTTCTGAGTTGACTGGCAGAATCCCTCTTTGTGCCTCTGCTGGGGTGTGATCCTCGCTCCCTCTACCTCTGGCCCCTCCGTGGCTTTCTCCCACAATTTGCAATTGGGGTACATTTCTCAGCCGGCAGACACATGTGGGTTTCCCTGTCTACAAGCGCCTTCCCCAAGCACTGTCTTCGCTGAGGAACTGACCTCTTCTCTCCACCCCGCACCCCCACACCCCCCGCTGCTAAAACCCCCAGCCTCAGAACCTGCTGCCATGAACCTCTTCAAGCACACAGCACTTCGCTTCCTGTGGTTCGGCTCATGCCCACCCACTAGACGAACTCTGAGGCCCAGTGTCTTCTGACGTAGGCCTTCCTCCTGCAAGCCCGACTACCGTGGCCGATCTCTGTGTGGGGTCTCTGGGGAGCAGGGTCCTGCATGCTTCCTCCTTGCAGTGCCCACAGTGTCCCCCGGGGTGCCGAGTGCTTGGAGACTGGAAGCCACATAAGGAGCACGTGAGAGCATCATCCCCACAACACAGCCTATGGAGCCCCTCCTATGGGCCGGCCACTGTTCTAGACAGTGTCTTCATAAGACCAAATTCTCAGAACGTGGGAGACACTGGAGGAAAAGACTTCTTCTGGCTAAGGTGTCCAGGTTTTTCCATCAGTGCAGTGAAAATGTGTAATTTGTCTTGCGTCGGGGCGGGGCGGCGCTTGGAAGGGTATTAACCTTTATTTGGTTACATTTGTAGCAATATTAATGACCCTGGGCCACGTAATAGGTAAGTTTTGCTTATCTGACCCTTTCATAGATATTTACTGGTCTCTACTCCTTGTCAGGCCTTGAGCAGGGGCAGGGCTTTACAGAAACAAAAAAGGAAGATCTGTGCTCTGCACTCATGCGAATCTTTGTAGGAGAGCTTGGCCCACTCTAAGCTTTCCTAATAATTAACTCTGATTTTCCAGTTACGTAAGTGATGAAAGCTTACACTACTGAATTGTTTTATACTATACTTCCTGCTCTCTTTCTTTCGATCAAGGTGTAGTGGGCATTCCACTAATGCAGTGAGGGATATATTTAAATTTGCACACAAAAATATGTTGAAATTTGTTCCTGGCCTCATAGCAGAGTGTGGGAGCAGCACTGGGCAGCGCAGGGGCCCAATGCCAGCCGGGGGTGGGCGCAGGCAGGGGCGGCCACGGTCCGTGCCACAGGGCTCCGCGACCCTGCGTCTTCCTCCCGCTTTTCTCATCATCTGTATGTTACTCAAAGAGAGGTATTCTACAAGAAGTCAAAATGTATTTAAAAGTCCCTTTAAAGATCACATTTCCCATCCGTTGGATACAGCAGGATAGAACAAGGGGGAAGTTCAAATGAGGTGTGCTGGGAAATGTGCCCTCAGGGCACCTAGGTGCATCCACTGATGTGCAAAATTTAGGAAACCAAAAAATGTCTTGGCAGCATTCCAGCCATACACATTAAGAAGAAATAAAAGCCATGACACATTGCATTTACAATCATTTTTTGTCTTCCTCCCCCCTCCCCGCCACCATCTCTCCGGGACATGGGGACATGCGTAGTGGTGATGACCAGAGGGCTTGCAAGCTGAACCCTAACAGCAGGGGGCAAATCTATGAATGGAAAATTAGGATGTCATTCTGGTCCTGGTTCTTGACAGCATAACTTTTGACCTAAATGTCTCAGTTGTTGAAATAGGAAAGCTTTCTCCAACTCCCTGACAAGGTGGGAAAAGAACCATGCTCTCAACAGGGCTGCAGAGACCCACTCTGCACCCTTGACCTGTGATGGCCTCTGCACGGAGAAAAGCCACGATAAGTGCAGGAGAAACTGTTCCGTCAAGGTCACCAAACCTCACCTTCAAGTAATGTAATTCAAGGTTATGTGGAAGGAAAGGCACACCCATGTTTTCTTGTTTTGTTTGGAGACTTACACAAGGAGTTGGATACATATATTTTATTTTTATCGCTAGGAAAACAATATATTTAATTATGTAGGATTACCAAGTAATAATAAGTAAAGGGTAAAAAGAGAAATCACCCCAAATCTCTGCATCTGGATACAACCGTTGTTGCCATTTGGGAATTTGCCCCATCTTCCCTGCATGCATGGACACTTAGAAAAACAGGTCTGTGTATCACAACCACTGTTTAGAGCAAGGAATAAAACATTTTACTCAAGAAATACATCAGGAGCTAAGTTTACATTGTATTTAATAAAGTGGTCAGGTAATGGAGTGAGAGATAAGGAACAATGCAGAGAAAATGGGGAAAGGATAGAGGAAGGAATGACAAAAAAGGAAAAGTCAGAACAAAAGACAGGGAGTATCAGGACCCCAGGAGGGAAAGGGAGAGCAGGGACCCCCAGTGCCAGGGCCCGGGGGGGGGGGGGGGGGGGGGGGGGGGGGGGGAGAGCAGGGGCCCCCAGTGCCAGGGCCCAAGGGCGAGTGGAGAGCAGGGACCCCCAGTGCCGGACCCAGGGGGGAGGAGAGATCAGGGACCCCCGTTCCAGGCCCAGGGGGTAGGGGAGAGCAGGGACCCCCAGTTCCAGGCCCAGGGGTGAGAGGAGAGCAGGGATCCCCAGTTCCAGGCCCGGGGGGAGGAGAGAGCAAGGGCTCCCAGTACCAAGACCCCTGGGGGGAGGGGAGAACAGGGAACCCCAGCACCAGGCCCCGGGAGAGGGGAGAGCAGGGACCCCCAGCGCCAGGCTCCGGGGGGAGGGGAGAGCAGGGACCCCAGCACCAGGCCCCGGGGGGAGGGGAGAGCAGGGACCCTGCACGTCCCGTCTCCACTCTGTCTGGGAGAAAGTCTCCTCTCAGTTCCATCATGAGATAGCCCAGCAGCTGATTACCCAGCTGCCTCTCTCAGTGATGCTCTTGTTGCTGTTCATTTTTAGCGGCTTGGCTGCAGACTGGGCAGCTGAACCAGCCCCCTGGAGGAAAGGGGAAATGTTCTCTGGGCCATGCCAGCAGTGAGCAGAGCGGAGCTGGGAGCCAGCTAAAGACTGAGCCACGGGCTGACACTGATGGCTGGCCGCGTGGAGCAGACCTGTGGCGTGGCCCTTGGAAGGGCACTGCCCACCCTCACTTCAAAGCAGGAAGTGTTTCCCTCTCAAACTAACAGACACCTCATCTGTGAGAGGTCAAAAACACCTGATGTGTCTCTAGCGTGTTTTTTCTTTGAGTTTTGTTGCACTAACTTCTCCGTGTAAAATTGGCATTATGTTCTCCACCATCAAAGTATGTTCCAACAGCAGTGGAGAATATAAAGGAAAGATTATTTGTCTATAAGAATGTTTGCAAGCCAAGTCACGGTGGCCTCATTCTGATGCTATTTGAGAGACTTTTGCTTTCCCTGTGCACGCGTGCCTGGATTCTACATGTGTGCATAGTGTGTCCTACGTCCCCTTACCCTGGCGTGCGAGTGCTATATGGAGGACCTGGGGTGTTGGCTCTAAGCTAGACATATTAGCATAGTCGTGTCCTGCTCTTGAATTAACATTGCTTTTTTTATGCATTGTCAGGTAAGAGAACATTTAAGTAGGAACTACTGTTGCCACCATTTTTTGAGATTCGAGAGCAGGCTCTGCCTGGCTAGCTAGCACACTGATCAAGTCCACAGGGGAGGTGTGTGGAACACCGGTCCCCAAATCGCCCCTCCTACTCTTGTGCAGGGTCTTTGCAGTGCCCCCACCCACCCTGTCCCCTGCTAGTCCAAATCACAGGAGACCAAGGTAAAGTTCTGCTCCAGCTACCAAGAGATTGGGATGCTTGTGGCTCTCGGCGCGCCCAAGAAGAACACTTGGAGAAAGGTCCGATGGGGCTTACTTTGCCTTATCTGGTCAGTCTGGAGCCATATGTACCGCACTTGCCCCAGATAGATTTGCACCGGGCTTTTGATCAGGAGCCAGCCTGCAAGGGTGCGTTACATGGTGCTTTGACTCGGTGCTTGCGAAGCACAGAGCCTTCCGGCACACAATGTATCGGCTTCCGTCTTAGGTTGCAATTCTGCCTGAGGATGCTCAGGCCCTGAGTCCCCTGAACGAGAGAAGGGATCCCCAACAAGCAAAACTGACTCTCGCCTGTGTAGACTCCAGCACACTGACTTTAAACAGTTGGTAAACAGTCGTCTTTAGACACTTCAACAGAGGAAAATAGTCTTCAAGCACATATTTCCCAAAGCCTTACATGTATTGCAGATAAATCTGGAATGATATCTGCTCACATCCCTGCAGGTTAACCAGACCCCATCTGCCTTCCTGGCCATGGCAGTGGAATTACTGGTGTGGGCTGACACCCCACATTGTAGGTCAGAGGGTGGAAGACCAGAGGAAAGGGCGTGTGGCCCCGGCCCCGGAGCTCGTGAGTTCTCAGGCAAGGGCCATCTTCATTAACAGCAGATCGTGGCTTCAACTTAAACTTGTTTCATTAAGTGCTGCAAATCAGATTCCCCCCTGAGAAACCTGAGAAAATCCCAGGTTGCATATTCTAAAGAATAATCTAACTACAATCTCATAAAACATGTGTCTCCTTTCAATAGGCAGTGATCTTGTCTTTGTGGAGAAATTAAAACACAGCTCATTGTTGAAGGACCTTAAACATGAAAATAACAGACTGTAGGTGCTTTCCTCCACACCCCAGTCTTTAAACACCCGGACTTTGACCTTCATGTCACTAACTGAGTGTGGTGACTAGTCGGAAGTTTATCTGAACTGTGGGGTTCCCCCAGGACACCCCAACTGCTCAGGCGAGGCAGAAGCTAGCTCCAAGGGATGCCTGGGTGGCTCAGTTGGTTAAGTGTCTGCCTTCGGCTCAGGTCATGATCCCAGGGTCCTGGGATCGAGTCCCATATCGGGCTCCCTGCTCGGCGGGGAGTCGCTTCTCCCTCTGCCTGCTGCTCCCCCTGCTTGTGCTCTCTCTCTCTCTGACAAATAAATAAATAAAATCTAAAAAGAGAGAGAGAAAGAGAAGCAAGTTCCAAAAGTCATCTCTGCCCTCACAGACTCCCACCTGTGAGACTTAGAGGAAGACTCTTTGGAGGAAGGACTTCACCCACCTGGTGCTGGGTGGGGGGGCTGGCATGTGGGTGGTCATCCCCACTTAACACGGCACATCACAGGTATTTCCAGCCTCCTGAAGGGAGACCCATTCTCCAGGCCTTCTGTGGGCATTTAGAATAAGGGGTCATGACCGGAAGGTTATTGGAATGAGTCATGCATGGTGGCAATTTAAATCTTTATGTTAGGAAAGAAAGCAATTTTTGAGACATTAAGATGGCAGAACCGTATTCCTGGCTATGCCAGCCTCTACCCAAGCCACCAAAACTGTGATGTGAGGAAAGTTTTAGTTACTTTTTAAAAACAAGACGTAACTGACATTAACACTATGTAAGTTTACTATGTACAGTGTGTTGATTCGATACATTTATGTATTGCAATGGGATGACCACCTAGTTAGCTGGCATCTCTATCATGCCACATAGTTATCATTTCTTTTTGTGGGGAGAACATTTAAGTTCTAGTCTCTTATAAGCTTTGAACTTTATAATACAGTGTTGGGAAAGGCGGGCCTGGGTTTGGTGCCCTGGTCTCCGATCGGCTTAGAGTGAGGAAGCCCTTTGGCACAAGTGCATGGGCACAGCAGCTTCTACGCAGGCCCCCATGTGCTGTGCTAACAGCCCCGGTTAGCAGTTAGTCTTGACTATTCCAGAGCTTCAGCTGGAGCTGGGTGGGGCATGGGAATGAGGTGAGGCTGGGAGGAAAGGGGCAGGAAGGGGTCTGGGCAGAGGAGGAGGGAAGAAGAAGATGTGGGACGGTAATAGTCAAGTACCTCCTTCCAAAACATGGGTTATTTAAAGAAAGGAAAGCCACTGAGCCTTTGGCAGTTTTCAGGCAGATCAAGACTCAGGGCAGCTCTGAGCCTGCAGCTGTGCGGGCGTGGGCTCAGTTGTGACTTGTGAATTCCCGGGCTCCTGGAGGGTCGGAGGGAGGTCCAGGGCACAGCTCTGTGCACCTCACACTTCCAGGTGTGGCGCAGAGCGAGCCGTCCTTGCTCCGGATGCACCTGCTCTTGTGCGTGCTGGCGACGGGTCCGCTCACAGGTGCGCTCGCCCGGCACGGTGGGAACACCCTGCTGCAACTAGGGTGACGGGTAAATGGGGGGTGAGCGGCGGCGCATGTAAAAAGTATGGAGATAAGTTCAACAACGCGAGTTCACAGTCATCCTGGAAATAGACCCGTTCTGAGGCTTTGGCTCAGCGCCGATCCCGGGGGGGCGGGGGATTGGGGCGGAGCTAGCCTGAGTGAGTGGCGCCCTGGCCAATGACAATGCAGCGGGACCCAAAGAAATCACGCATGCGCCCCCAGGGGCCCGCGGGCCGAGGCTGCAGCGTGTCCCCGCGTGCTGGCAGCCGGCTGGGTCGGTGGGACGGGAGGGACATCAACCAGCTAGGAAATGGGCCTCTGAGGGGGCACCACAGCTGCCGCAGGGACGCTGGGCTGGAAGGAAGAGAGTCCACGGTTGTGACAGGTGCTTTGGTGAGCGGACGGGACCCGGAGGAAGAGGCCGACGGAGGCCACCGGAGGCGGCGGGTCCGGAGCGCGGCGGCCGCGCCAGAGCCTCGGGCTGCACACCAAGGGGGCCAGAGATTGGGAGGGGGGGTGAACGGAGACCCGAGGATGGGAGGGAGGGGAAGGAGGCCTGAACATCCGTTCCTGTCCGTGCTCAAGCAAAACTGCCTGCCTTCGCGAACAGTCTGGACTTCTTCTCTTGAGTCGTCCAGGCTCCAGCTCACCCACTGCAGTGGGTGTAGCTTCCCATTCCCTCGGGGAGATGGCCTGGAAGGAGCCCACAATCCAAGCCAGGACGTTCTGCTCCCCTTCCGAAGTCATTGCTGCTCACGAACACCAGCCCGTCAGTGCTGCACTTCTAAGTGAAGTGGGCCCCCAGGGATGTCACCGGCTTGAGCAACGCAAGCCTGTGCTAAGTAGGCTCTCTCCTGACGGCTCATCCTTTCACCTCAAGCATTAATAACAGCGAGCACGTTTATTATGTATCCAAAAACAATGTTAAAACTTTTCAAAATTTGCCCTATTGTAACTGGGTTGTCTGAGGCATCGCAAACAGCAGAGAGCATGACCGGGGCCCTTCCTTGTTTGTGATCTTCAGAGCAAGAAAGCCAAGACAAGTGTGAAATTATAAGCTCATCCAATGCTATTATTCTTAATTGAAATGATCTGGAAAGCAGCAGTGTGTGTGAATTGTGTTCTCATTCCTTACTCTGCTTAATTCCAATCCATAATGAGTAGAAGGATGTGCACACATTAAAGAGACAAATATGCCCTTGCATTTCACAAATCTAGCTTCTTGACCTGATAAGTATAAGCAAGTTGCCATTTAAAATGTATGGAATAGGTTTTCTTGGTAGATTGATTTCACATTTTATTGTACAAAACTGGCACGGACTTACCCTGGAGTTACAAGCCTGGCTAGAAGGCTAGTGCCTCTGTGCATCTGCTCCCATCCCTGCCTCTTGTGAGGAAAAAATCCCCGGAACAAAAAATATTT
Organism: Phoca vitulina; assembly: GCF_004348235.1. Taxonomy (NCBI): domain Eukaryota; kingdom Metazoa; phylum Chordata; class Mammalia; order Carnivora; family Phocidae; genus Phoca; species Phoca vitulina. The sequence continues at coordinate 1,353,579 of NW_022589745.1, read as the reverse complement.
CAGAGCAGTGGAAGTTACTCCTATTTTTCTGACTATTACTTAGTACAACAAAATGCCAAATCATTGATATACCAAAACAATCTAAGAATCTGGACACTTCTCTGCAGTCCGCTACGGATTTATTTTTGTTCAACAGTGCAGCTACTAATATCGATTCCTAACTACCCAAAGCAGTTGTTCCATCTAGTGAGCTCATGGTCCGTCTGACTCTGGGTCTGATGGTATTTGGTTCTGCTTCCTCTGAAAATCTCTTTGCGAGGCAAATGGGAGCCCTTGCTTCGTGGCGTTCATTCTAGTATGTGTGCCAAAGGCCCCTTTTTCCTCCCTTCTTCCATGCAATGAATACAGCAGTAGTCTCAGGCACCACTGGAAACCAGCCCGAGGCCAGTCTGCACCAGGTGTGGGGACACCGCCAGGAGGTGGGGCAAGCGGCCTCAGAGATGGGGGAAGGTCCACCGTACCACCGCAGCATGACGGCGCATCAGAGAGTAGCTCTGCACCCAAGGGTCTCGTGCAGTCCTCCCAATCCCCGGGACATTTTTCCTGCAGTGCAGTCGTGTTGTGTGGGATCCTGGTCATTGGAAGTTTGCCTCCTTCTGGGACCCCCACTTGTTTTTGCCTTGTTAGAAGTCAAGGGGGGCAGTGCTCTTATGCTCAACGTGACTCCCACCCAGGTGGATTTCAATTCTTCACTTGCTCTTAGCCAAAAGGCCGAGACGCGATTGGGTGGGTTTCAATTCTTAAGTGACTCAAGGAAAATGTGCACCCTTCCACATTAATGTCAGAGTGCCTGTGCTGTTCTTTCTTGACATTCATTTCAATTCAATTAAACAAATACAAAGATAAGGTATTCCAGCAAGGAGGGAAAAACACTGAACAAGGAGGTAGAATTCAAGCGTAGTCCTGATCCTGTATCTAGGGCATTGTATGACCTTGGGAAAGCTCTGCTCTGTAAGACAGAGTTTCTCCAGGATTACTCAGACATGAAATATGAGAGATTTTTAAAAATTATTATTTACTCATTTATTCAAAAAATACGTATTGAGAACCTACTACATTCAGGGGAGGAGTGAGTGCTTAATGTGCACCAAGCACTAAGTCAAATGCCTTGTAAACAGTACCCCACCCAGTCAGCCTAGTAGCTCTGGCAGCTCCCTGCTTCATGGAGGCACTCTGCGTGGCCAGAGGCATTAGAATGCAGTTTAGGTGGAGATGCTGGTCCAGGGGCAGTACAGAGAGGGAAAAGGAGAAGAGGAGAGATAGAACCTTCAGGAAATTAAAAACCTGTCTCTGTGCTGTCTTTCCTGGGGTAATGGTAAGATTAACCTTTGCTATAACCGTCGAATGAAAATTTCCTCTATTATTATGTGGATTCGTGGCATCAAATTGCAGGTATTCCTGGTTCAGACAGAACTTGTGCGTACCTCTGAAAAGATCCACCATAGCCAGTTGCTTATTCTGATTGCTTTTAAGATCAAACAAAACCAGAACCTAAATAAAACAAAACAAAATAAACAAGTAAGAAAAGACTAAATGTGAGATTGGGGGAGTGTGGAGGAGGTAAATAGAAATCCAGTTGTGTGGATCCTCAAATCCATTGTCACTGGTTTTATTTTTGTATTTGTTGTTTTTCCCAATGAGCCTTGAACATCTTGTGTAATGCCTCAGTCAACTTATACGTGTTTACAGAATTAGCCAGTGGTAGAGATTGAGATAGACAGACGATAGATAGATGATAGATAGAAATAGAGAAATAGATGAGAGCTAGAGAGAGAAAGATATAGAGAGATAGAGAAATAGGTGATAAAGAGTTCCAGAATGAGAGAGAAAGACAGAGCGCCAGAGAGATGCATAAATGACAGACAGACACACGACAATGGGTGTGTGCGTGCCCAGAGGACAGAACATCCCTCCCCTATTGTGCAGTGGGACATGGTCCCCTCCTGCTCACATTTTAGCTATTAACAGATTTCTCCCAGGCTGACTCACCAGTCTGCGAACCCGCTGAAGTCAGGAAATGGAAGCTGTGCCCCAGAGTTGAGAAGGGGTGGAGAACCTCCCTTCCTATCTGGATGTGGCTGGGAAGAGCCTCTGCTAAGCTTTGCTAAGCGCCTGCATCTGGTGAGACTGGATTTTCCCCATAGACCAGTGGGTGGGCCTAACCCTAGGACCTGATCTGCATGAAAAGGCCTCCTGGAAGTCACACTGCTTGAGACCCGGCTCACATCCGGCCGGCATCTGATTTTCCACCAGGAGAATACACAGCCTGAGAGCTCTCAAGAGGTATTTATGCAGGTGCTCTTCTCTGCCCCTGAGCTCATAACAATATGCAAATAGCTGGGGATCAAAGGTAAGTCAGAGAAAAATGGCTTCAAGTAGAGCCCTTGAACGCAGCCAGCAGCCTGGCTCCATGACAGAGCCTCAGGCAACCTGAGGGCTGTCAGCTTTGCTGCCTGTGGAGCTCACGAGGCCCCAGCGGCGGCTGGGGGGATTTTCCATGGCTCGGCCTCTGGGTCGGAGCTGGCTTCCACTGTCACATGTCACCTTGCAGGCATGCGGCTGGCTGGCGGAGACGGACAGGGTGCAGGGACATTTCCAGGGTCACCCGCTCAACGCCGTTAGCGAGACCCACACAAGGTCCCATCACAGGAGCTCCTGTCCTATACACACTGGAGACTCACGGTTCTGAAGCCAGCCGGCCAGGGACGCCACAGGGAAGGAAACACATACTGTTCAGCATAGACTCTAATGAATTACGTCCAGAAATCAGAGCTTGAAGTTAAAAGAAGCATCTTCCAAGCACTAAGAAACAGGAAAATCACGCTGCTGAGTTGGGTCCATTTAGCACTCAGGTTGTTTTTCCCTTTATCACAGACTTAACTCAAGCAGCTGTCTGATTTTCCTTATCATTTCTATAAATATGGTGTTCAATTATAAAACAAAGTTAATCCCCTGATTTTTCATGTTGAGGAATCACTATTCGCCATACAAAAGGGTTGTCAAATGAGTCACACGGCTCCATCTACTGACAGTCACTGTAGCATCCGAGATGTATCCAAACTAGGAGAAAAGAGGAATTATTTTGAATTCAAAGCTATGCCAGGCAAACAAACGGTTAAAAGTGAAAATAGAGGGACTGCCAGGTACAATGCCCTAATTCACAATGGCAGAGACTCCAAAACAAATTGCTTTTCTCCAAAGGAATTTGTAAATCTTCCATTTGTAAACCTGGTTTTCCTGTTTTCACTGAGCTAAGTCTCACATTGCTAACAAAGCTCCAAAAGCAGGTGAGCCTGACTCCTCCCCTCAAGGGCCAACCTGAGTATGGGAGCCCCCTGGTGAGCCGCAAATGGGACTTGGCAGAGGCCCAGAGTGGGCCTGCTCTAAGATTTACAGGGGATGTGACACTCTGGATACAGCACCTTGCCCACAGGGAGCACACACGCATCGTACGGACGCTTCTTACATTGTAACCCAGCACCTGTAGGCCACAGGTGAGTTGTTCCTGTTCTGGGGAGTGCAAGTTGGCCCAAACTTTCCTGTCACAAATTTGGTAAGGTCAACCAAATGTTAAATGCAAATGCCCTTTGACCCGGCAGTTCCACGGACAGAAACATATCCTACCAATCCCGTGCAAGGATATACAACTAAGGATGTTCACCACGCTACCCACGTCACAGGAAAACCACAGGAAACACTGCGGCGGTCACATATCAGGGGAAGGGATACAAGGCATTTTTTAAAAAGAACAAAGCACATAAAGAAATGCTAACCAAGGTGATACATACAAAGAACTCACTTCAAACTTATTGAGTCCTGTGAGATTATTTGTATAAAAAGTCATGTTAAATATGTATCTTTACTTAGGAATAGGAACTCTATCTAATATAGACCCATCTATATGTATATTTATGCGTTTATATGGGTATATGCCGATATTTGGTAAAGGCACAGAATATACCAGCTGAGTCCCCAGCAAGCTGTTTACTGCAGGGGGTGGGGATGAAGACCTTTACATTTCTTTTCATACCCTCTCAACTGCTTACAGTTCTTGTGTGAACTCGCAGATGTCCTGTAATTTTAAAAAATATATAGTGAATATGCTCAAGACCCAGCGCAGCTCTCTTGTATCCATTGGGTGAATACTCAATTCTTACCTGTTACTTTTAAAAGAAGCCACTAATGGGGCGCCTGGGTGGCTCAGTCCTTAAGCGTCTGCCTTCAGCTCAGGTCATGATCCCAGGGTCCTAGGTTCGAGTCCTGCATCGGGCTCCCTGCTCAGCGGGAAGCCTGCTTCTCCCTCTGCCTGCCTCTCTCTCTCTCTGACAAATAAATAAATAAATAAAATCTTTAAAAAATAAATTTAAAAAAATAAAAAAACCCACAAAATGACCCCCTAGTTTCATGAGTTTTAAGGTTTTGGGGGGGGGGGAGATACTATGACATCTTATAACTCATCTCACTAATATTAAGACTGAAAACTCTTTTTGTGCCAAAGTGAATTATATAAATGGGAGCTCTTTTAATGTTTTCTAGAGGGAATGTGTTTCTAGACTGTAATGTATATCATTAGTTTAAAAAGACTTTTTTAATGTTTTTTAAATCAAGAAGCATTTACGTAAAGATAAATACCTTATCTGTAAAATAAGAAGGTTTGGCAAAATAAATACATACATACATGCATACTTCTAAGCTCCCTTTCAATTCTAAAATTGTCTCCACTGTGATGTGGGCAAGAAATCTTGTTCTAATGAGTAACATTATTCAAAAATGGATATCATTTAGACAGGACACCCATTCACTGGATGATACTGTTTATTTTCTATCTGACAGTGTTTAAAATCTAACTCAGTGGTGATTTAACTGTGCCCCTAGTGAAATCATTATGATAAGCCCATTGCACAAATTTTGTACAAAACTGGTACTCCTAAGCTAATTATGAGGCTAAAATACTTAATTAGATAGCAAGTCTGATATGGATTACATCACAGACCTGCACCTCACCCTACGTTTGGTATTTACTGCTGAGTGCATTGTCTCTAATCCTTGCTCAGGGGCGTGCCAGGCGTGGGCACCAGCGACTTTGTGTTCAGTTCTGGGCATTTGCAAGTCGTGACACCTTGTGTGACATTGGGCAATATAATTAATGTGTCTAGTGCCTATTTTTTCAGCTCCAAGATGGAGTTAGTAGGAGGCCTTTCAGAATATCTGAAGGATTAAATGAGCAAATATGTGAATCAGCACAATGTCTGAGGGATGGTGGGTGGTCAACAAATGTTAATTCTTTTCCCAGTGTTTTCTCCTGAGTGGTGTAAATTAGTCCAAGTATTAAAGTTATTTTTATAATCTAGTGAAAATCTCCTTTTAGAAAGTATATGTTGCCTGAAATTTAACTTCATGGGCAACATCATGTTTTGAGATGATTTCAACTAGTTTTAAATCAACAGTGATATGCGATATATTTGAAATATTATTCCCAAAGAGAAAGTGTCTTCTTTTTCCTAGCTCAAATAAACGAGGGATAGCAGGTTGGGACTCCCTTAGCAGACAGTGCTGGCTGGCTTTCCCAATGAGACGTGCCCTGGAGCCCGTGTGGTGCACCTGCGGGGGGACTGAGGACAAGACGAGGCCCTACGTAGGTGCCCCCACTTGTGGGCACCATTCCGTTAGCGCCACCCTCCTGGCCTGGCAGCTGGCACAGGAGGCACAGACGGGTGGGAACCCTGAGCAGCCCCACGGAACATGTGGCGTGTGAGATGCTGGGTAGATATCTAAGTGGAGACGTCAGGCAGCTGGTCTGAAATAAGAGGCAAGTGTCAGTCTAGAATTATGCTTCCAGGAGTCTTTGGTGTGGAGATGGTGTTTAATGCACCCAGATGAGATCAGCCAAAGAAGAAGTATAGAAGAGCAGAGGGTTGCCTGCTGAGATCTGCAGCCCTCCACAGTCGGGGCCGAGAGGAGGACCTGGTGCAAACCTGGGGAAGAACATCCCTTTGGGTGGAAGGACAGCCAGAAGAGGGCTGCCCACAAATCGAGAAAGTATTTCAGGGAGGGATGAGCAGCCTGCTGAGTCAGACACTGAGGTGGGTGAAGCAAGGTGAGGACTGAGGGCTGCCCATCTTTTAGGAAAATTCTAAGACAAAGCAGGTTCTGAGTAATAGACTCATGTATACCCACCACCCCAGTAAACATGGGATGATGGGAGGTTACAGAGGACGTCCCTTAGTGCAGGACCTGGAAGCTCACCTTCACCTGGAGAGATGTCGGGGAAGTCATTCCAGAAAGGACCAAATTATACAAGGATGGAGGTGGTGGGAGAGGAGGAGGCGTGGCCAGTGGAGCCCCAGGCTGGCCCCGGGCGTGTTTGGTGTGGAACAGCACAGGCAGCCGGACGTCACACCAAGGAAGGCTCAAGGAGCTGCCATGCAGCTGCACTCGGCCCTAGCTGCCGGAAAGGTCACAGGCGGGATGACCTGGGCTACCTGGGCAGCCTCGCTCGGCTCGTTTTCCTAAGATCCGTTCGCCGTCTCCAAGTTCTGTGAGGAAGGGTGGCATGGAACGAGATTATCATTTTAACGGTATCTCTGCCTGAGTTATGGAAAGTGAGCTGAGAACATCAAGTTGAAGTCAGGGAGACCAGTTTCTAGGCTCTCAGACTACACCCGACCCTCCGGGGAGGTGACGATGTAAGGAGCAGGGTGGCTGGCGGGGTTAGCCTGGAAAATCAGGGAGAGCAGCTCGGGGAGCGCTTTGCAGTTAGGGAGACGGAGGTATTGCCTTTGGAGCTTTCAAAATGTGGAGCCTCCCCATGCCCACCCCTCCCTATGACTCAGACACTCACAGTGAGGGCGGGAGGGTAATTATGAACCCTTCCCAGGTGGATAACCACCTATTTCACAGGTGACTACAGAGGACGTGTCCTTAATTGGTCCAGGGGGTGGAGGAGGGTGAAGGCAGGACCAGATTTCTACCTGTTGGGGGCTGAGTCTGTTCTTGAGCTAGAGAGACGCTCTGCTTCAGGCGAGGAGGCTGAGAAAAACTCTTTTAACTTCATCAGAAAAAGGCGTCATCTCTAAGGTGGGTGCCTGACACAAGACCAGCCACAAAATTTGTAGGGCCCAGTGCAAAATGGAAATGCAGGGCCTCTTGTGCAAACATTATTCAGAATTTCAGGATGGCCACAGCAGAACCTTCAACCAGGTGTGGGGCCCTTCTAAGCACGGACCTCACGGGAGTGCTGGGGTTGCGTGCCCATGAGGCCAGCCCTGGTCTGAGACCTTCTCCAGGATTTCAGACGCATCCTTATTCTTTTCCTGATGGGAAAGGCGGTGTGGCATGCAGTGGGTGGGGCTGCGGCAGCTCTACCCCTCCCCCACGCACCTGCTCGCTTTTGAGACGAGGACGGGATATTCATTGTGCACTGTTGACACGGAGCCGTCAGCCTTCACCCTCTGCTGTCTGGTAGAAAATCTCAGCGGGACTACTTTTCTGGACTGCTCTCTGTTGCTCAGAGGGTCTTCTATTTTTAAGTAAGGGAGAACCAACAGGGTCTCAGGCAGGCAAAGAGGGAGAAACTCTTCCTAGAGTGTTTCCTTATGACGAAGGCAAAGGACCCAGTTCATGTACAGACTGCAAGGAGACTCACTGGAAGTTAGTCTATGAACTTAAACTGGTTTGTTCCCCTTAAATGACTCGTTTCCATTCATTAGTTTTTCTTTCCAGAAAAGATGTTCTTTCCAGCATGTTCAGATGAGCCAATTCCAGGGAGTCATCTTCGAAGAACATCACACTGCAAACATATCTCGCCTATCCACTCGGTCAGAGCAACCGGGCTTTGCTGGGCCATCCTGTCCTTGACCTAATGGGCGCTTAGATTTGCAAGTGCAAGCATTCCTTAGTCGGCCCGGGTGGAGAAGGTAGGTGGTGGGGTACTTCCAACTCCGAGTTCACTTACACATGGAGCTCGCCCGTGTTTCTGTCTTTCCAAAGCTTTTGCTTAAAACCCTCTTTTTTAACTTTTAGAAGAGAAAATTGAAAACATTCCAAAATTAAAATGAAGAAATGCAATGTGCCGGGTGGGTATCTTTCCAATTTGAAGACTATTTGCAAAGTAGACTTTTGGACTTTGAACTTCTAATTATCCGCTCGAATCCAATCTTGTAAAGATAAAAATTGGTCTATGAAGTCTTTGTAAAAATATATGAAACAAATGGCTGAACATGTGGAGGAAATAATTTAAAAATGAAAATTTCCCTGCAATCTAACAAATCAGCTATTTTTAGAAATGCCTAATGCTACATGTCACTATGGAGCCAATCAAAAATTAGGTTTTAGTTTTTAAAACAATAAAACGTTGCATACTGTTTATAAAAAGGAATGTGAAGTTGATAAATCTGACTTCATATGTGACTCACTATGAAATAAGTGCACTTAAATTATTTTTTTTTCAAATTATCTTTAAGAGAGAAACAGTCTCCTGAAGACCTTTATTAGTGTGAAAACATTGGGAGGGACAGGCTAGTTAGCCTTGTCCAACTTTATTCTAAATCTTTCATCAATTACTGTTTTTGCTTATCTTAATCCAGAAAAGAGGTGACTCGGCTCTAATTTCCAGAGAGGATTCACAGATAGAGACAGGATAGCCCCATGGTTGACGGCTCAGCTCCCGCACCTGCCAGGGGGCTGGGTGTCCACACGCAGGGAGGGAGGTGCCGCTCACGGAGCTCCTTACACGTCTTGGGAGGCACAGAGAGACCCGTGGCGGAAGTCTGTCCGTCCTGGGATAGGAAGAAGGTTGACACTCTGTACTTACCAGAAGATACTTGTGCTAGGTTTTGGATCTCATTAGTGTAGTTTTTTTTGTTTGTTTGTTTTGGTTTTGTTTTTATTTTCTGGGTTTGTTTTGTTTTGTTTTGTTTTTTTAATCTGCATGTCTTATAATTTCCCATGTCATTTAAAGGTGTCAACTGTAAGAATTATTTTTGAAAAGCATCCGAAGTTTAACATTTTCTGGCCATTACGTCAGATAGGGGCTTTGTCATGACAACTCTAAATTCTGATTTAAAATATAAAGAGGTACCCCAGAGTTTGAGACCCTTCCTCTCAAGGTGGTGAGAGATTGGCAACAGATGTTGAGTCTGTGTGGAGTCTAGTGTAGACTCTCCTTCTCTCTCTCTAAGGTCTTCTTGATGAAGCCCAAACAAGATCTCCACGTTATAATCTTTCGTTTACAAACATCTGTTTAAAAATACTTAATTCCCATAGATGTTCATAAATCCATAATTTAAGAAAAATATAGAACAGAGAAACATATTTCTGAAAAAGATAGTGAACTCTTTTTACCATTTTGATACTGCAAAATATATATTATATATAATATATAATTATGTAAATAATATAAATTGTATGTAGTGTAATATAATATGTAAGTATTTAACATAAAATATATTAACATATTATCTAAGAAGTACAATTTTAAATACTATATGAATAGAATACATGATATAAGTCATATACATATGTCCGTGGGTGTGTGTATATTTCTTAGTCCCATTGTCCAGTAACCCTTGAAGCACAATAGGAAAAATACCTGGCCATGTCTGTGAAACTGTAAGAAAAGTCGTTTACTAATCAAATAACACAGGGTGTTCACCTGGGCGGCTCTCAGAAAGGTCGGAAGCATGCCAAGTTGCCCTCAGGTATCTCGGGGACTTCCCGTGGGTGGCCCCCACGCCCGGGGCGGCCCTGGTGACGAGGCTGGCCCCCCAAGCAGGCACTACAGAACCTCACAAGAGGATTCTGATGCTCTGACCCAGGAATTTTGTCTTTAGATTTCCACTCTTTTGGAAATTGAAGGCCTTTCCAGCTAACATTTCTCTTCTAAAATGCAAATGCCCCAAGGTTGTTCCTACTTCAAGGTTGGTTTGTTTGCATCAGCTACATCCTCATTAGAGGCTGGCTGAGGAAGGAGAATGGGTTGTAGGTTATCAGCTGTGGCCTGAGACCTGCAGGCGTCCAGTTCCCGCCCGAGGGGGATAAGGGTGAAAGAGCCCGGCCTCTGCGTCCGTGGGGCGAATTGGGGCTGTAGCACGCGCTGTGTGTGTGCTCTTTCTCTGTTATTCAGTAGTGCTGTTTTGTTTGCTCTCTATGTGGCCGTACTCCGTGGCCGTGGGACAGGCCAGTCACCAGCCAGGGACGGCAGATGTCTCCTGTGCCTGTCACCAGTTCTGAACAGGCTTCTCCTCTACCCGAATCAGATTTCTGGGACCACTCCTTGATGACAATCTTGAACCTAAATTTAGTTTAGCTAGAAAAAGTCAGCAGGCTCAGGCTCAGAATTCACCATCCAGAAAGTCCGGGAGGTCCCTGAACCCAGTCCGTGTCTGCCATTGCCGATCCACTCTCGTGGAGCACTAAGGCTGGGCCTCCAGGCTCCGGAAACCTCTGGGGTGCTGCCGTTATCCTGTGAAAAAGACTTCAAGGCCTGCAAGAAGAAGCGCAGTTCAGCAGAAGAACAGTGGGTGTGGGGAGAAGATGTTACCAAAAACAGAAATTCCAAGGTGCCCAGTTATGTCACTGCTCACCCTGCTAATCGTGCTCATCCAGTCACTTGTGTTTTTATCATGGTTATTCTCCTCTTTAAATTCACGTCTTGCTCTCCTTCCTCCTCCCCCTTTCAAACTATCAGGGTTACTATTGAGACCCTCGTCATCGCGGGGCTCGTGCTGTGCTGGGGACCAGAGACACCAGGCACTCGCCTCTCTCTCACCCACCACCACGCACGCTCTCTCTGTCCTGCGCCCCTTTGCACCAGGGCTGGCCCAGGTGGGGCCATTAGCTCAAATTCTGCCGGAGAGGGAAGGCTGGGGGCAGAGTGTTTTTTGTAAACTTAAAGAGAAAGCTGATTCTTTTTTTTTTTAATTTTTTATTGTTATGTTAATCCCCATACATTACATCATTAGTTTTAGATATAGTGTTCCATGATTCATTGTTTGTGCATAACACCCAGTGCTCCATGTAGAACGTGCCCTCCTCAATACCCATCACCAGGCTAACCCATCCTCCCAACCCCCTCCCCTCTAGAACCCTCAGTTTGTTTTTCAGAGTCCATCGTCTCTCATGGTTCTTCTCCCCCTCCGATTTCCCCCCCTTCATTCTTCCCCTCCTGCTACATTCTTCTTCTTCTTTTTTTCTTTCTTAACATCTATTGCATTATTTGTTTCAGAGGTACAGATCTGAGATTCAACAGTCTTGCACAATTCACAGCACTTACCAGAGCACATACCCTCCCCAGTGTCCATCACCCAGTCACCCCATCCCTCCCACCCCACGCCCCACTCCAGCAACCCTCAGTTTGTTTCCTGAGATTAAGAATTCCTCATATCAGTGAGGTCATGTGATACATGTCTGAGAAAGCTGATTCTAAACACCTTCCCGTTTGCAATTGCGAGTCATTTCCCCAGCGCCCATATGCAGGACCTACACTGAGCTGCCCATGTGGGCATAAACAGCACCTGCTGAGAGCTTCCCTCCCCGACTCTGGGAATGAGAGGTGCCCAGCAACACAACTTACCAAGCCAAACGCAGCACTGGCTTTGCCCGCAGCCCTCCCTGTCCCAGACTCTCTCAGCAACGGGACAGTGTCCTCCAGACTCAAACCTCCTTCCTCCAGTAGGTCAAGAAATATCATTTCCATTTCAGCCAAATTGATCCTTGCCAAAGTGCAAGTTTTCATGCTTTTAATTTCATATTAAGAAATGAAAGACCCTGCCTCTTGGTCTTGAAATTTACGTGACCTCTTACAGACCAGAAACCTTAGTGAGGCTGGAGGTGCGGGGACTCCGGTCTCCGTCCACTGGGTCTTTGAAAGGAGAGGAGGCAGACCAGAGTCCTGAAGGAAGCTGAGTGGTTGTGCGGGCTCTTCCCTCTGCTTTGCCAACCGCTCTTGTTTTAATAGATCAATGGAATTATAATCACATATATAAACTCCACAGATTTAAAGTGTGTAATTCTGTAAGTTCTTTTTAAAAATATTTTATTTATTTATTTGACAGAGGGAGAGAGAGCACAAGCAGGGGAACAGGAGAAGGAGAAGCAGGCTCCCTGCTAAGCAGGGAGCTTGACGTGGGGCTCAATCCCAGGACCCCGGGATCATGACCTGAGCCGAAGGCAGACACTTAACCAACTGAGCCACCTGGGTACCCCTAATTCTTTAGGTTCTGATAAATGTGGGTAGCTACCTATCGCCACAGTCAAGATAATCCCCACAAGCTTTTGTACAGCCCCTTTCTCCCCATTCCTCTCTGCCCCCTCCCCAGGCAACCCTGCATCTGCTTTTTGTCCCTAGAGATGAGTTGTCATTTTCCGGGATTTTATGTAAATCGTATTCTACAGCATGTACTTTTTGTTTCTTTCCCTGAACGTCAGTGTTTTGAGATGCATCCATCATCAATAGTGCACAATTTGTACTGCTGGGTCGTATCCCATTGCATGGGTATTACACAATTTATCAACACACCTTGAATGATGGATATTTGGGTCACTTGAACTTTGACTATTTCAAACTAAATTCTATAAAACATTCATGTGGAAGTCTTGGTACGGGCATATGCTCTCATACCTAGTTGTGGAATGACTGGGTCATATGGTAGGTGTAAGTTTAACTTTTTCACAAACTGTAAAGTGTTTTCCAAAGCATATCAGTTTTATTCCCCGCCAGAGATGTGTGAGCACTCTACCTACTCCCCATCTTCCCCAAGACTTTACATGATCAGTCTTTTAATTGTTATATTCTAACAGGTGTGTAGGACATCACACTGGAGTTTTAATTTGAATTTCCCCAATGTCTACTGATGTTGAGCATCTTTTCATGTGCTTTTCTGCCATCCATATGTCTTCTTTGGTAAAAGCTCTGCTCAATCATTTGCCCATTTTTTTCCCTTTACACTGGGGTGGTTGCTTGTTATTCCTGAGTTGTAAGAGTCCTTTGTGTGTGCTAGATACAAGTCTTTCATGTGATTTGCAAATCTTTCCTCCCAGACTGGGATTTATTTTTTCAGCCTCTCAACTCTGCCTTTTGAAGAACAAATCTTTTTAATTTTAATGATGTCCAAATTACAAACAATGAATCATGGAACACTACATCAAAAACTAATGATGTAATGTATGGTGATTAACATAACAATAATAATAATATAAAAATGATGTCCAAATTAATAATATGTTCTTTTATGGATGATATGTTTGATATTGTATCTAAAAATACTTGCCTAACTCAAAGTCATAAAGATCTTCTATGTTTTATTTTAGAAATTTTAGTGTTTCATAATTTACAGTTGGGTTTAAGATCCATTTTGAGTTAATTTATATATGGTGCAAGGTATGGATTAGGGTCTACTCATTTAATTTTTTATTATGGTTATCCAATTGTTCCAACCCTATTTGTTGAAAAGAGCATCCTTTTTCTATTAACTGCATTTTCCTCTTTGTCAAGAATCCGTTGTCTCCGTGTGTGGGCCTGTTTCTGGGCTCTGAGCTCTGTTCCACTGGCCTGCATGTTTCCGGCATTGATTACTGTCATGCTGTAATAAATCTTGAAATCAGGTGGTCTTAATTCTCCAACTTTGTTCTTTTGCAAATTTGCTTTGACTAATCTAGGTCCTTTTCATTTCTATGTGAATTTCAGAATCAGCTTGCCAATTTCTGTAGGAAAAATGAGCACTAAGATTTTGATTAAGATGGCGTTGAAACTCTAAGTGTGGGACAAGTGTGTCTTCTGAAGGCCGGGCACGGTATGGCTCTCCGCTGACGTGGGTCTTGTTTAATTTCTAGCCAAGTTTCTTTTAATTTTCAGTGTATAGGTCCTGCTCATTATTGTCAATTTTCTACCTAGATCTTTAACATTTTTTGGTGTAATTCTAAGTTATATTTTTAATTTTAATTTCTGAGTGTGTTCATTAGCAGTATATAGAATTAAAACTAATTTTAAACCTTGTTCTTGTGTCTTGCAACCTTGCTAAACTCACTTATTCTAGTAGCTTTTTTGTGGACTTCCTCAGATTTTCTACACAGCTATCATGTCATCTACAAATAAAAGACAGTTTTACTTTTTCTTTGTCAATCTGCATTTTAGTTCTTTTATGACTTTATCCTACGCTGGCTACAATGTCCAGTATAATGATGATTAACAGCAGTAATGCAGGATATCCTGTCTCATCCCTGATCGTAGGAGTAAATTAAGCTGTAAATTCTGTGTAGATGCCCTTTACTGGCTTGGGGAAGATTTCTTTTATTCCTAGTTTGCTAAATGTTTCACTCAGAAATGCATGGTGGATAGGGTCACATTTTTCTGCGTCTAGAGATGATAATGTGGATTTCCTTTTTTAGTTTATGCATAACGAATTACTTTGATTTTCAAATGTTAAACTAACACTGATTAAACTCCATTTGGTCATGACATACTATACTTTATGATGTGGATTTACTTTGTTAAATTTTTATTTAGAATTTTCCTATCTATCTTCATGATAGATATTGCTCTGTATTTCTTTTATCTCATAATGCCTTTGTCTGGTTTTGAATTAGAGGAATGAGTTGAGAATTATCCCCTCCTTTCAAATGTCCTGAAGTCTTTGTGTATAATTGGTATTATTTTTTTCTTAAATGTTTGGTACAATTCGCCAGTGAAGGAATCTGGACCTGGAGTTTTCTTTGTGGGAAGGTTCTTGATTATATTGATTTTTTTTTTAATAGATTTCTTATTGAATGAACTTGGTGTTTTGTGTCTTTCAAGGAAATTTTTCTACTTCATCTAAGTTGTTAAATTTGTTGGTTAAAGTTGTTCATAATGTTTCTTTGTTGTGTTTTATTATATTTTAATATGTGACATTCTGTATTGATTTTCCCTCTCTTACTTCTGATACTGATAGTTTAATTCTCCCCCTCCCTCCTTCTTCTCCTCTCCCCACCTCCTCCCCTCCCTCCCATCTTCTTCCCTCTCTCCCTCCTCTCCTAGCCTCCTCTCTTCCCCTCCTCCCCTCCTCCCCCTCCCATCTTCTTCCCTCTCTCCCTCCTCTCCTAGACTCCCTCTCTCCCTTCCCTTCCCCTCCTCCCCTACCATCTTCCCCCCTCTTTCCCTCCTCTCCTCCTCTCTCTTCTCTCTGTCTCTGTCTCTCTCTTTCTCTCACACACACACACATACACACACACCTTTATTTTTCTGTCAGTCTCTGTGTCTCTCTCTTTTATGATCAGCCTAATCAGAGATTCATCAATTTTATCAATCTTCTCAAAGAATAAGGTTTTCATTTATTGATTTTCTCTACTTTTTTCTGTTTTCTATTTCATGGGTTTCTTCTCTGATATTTATGATTTCTTTTCTTCCACTTACTTTGGCTTTAATTGGCTCTCCTTTTCCTAGTTGGTTCAGGTGGAAGTTGAAGTCATTGATCTTTATTCTCTGCCTTGTGCATTGGTGCTCTAGGTTTCCCTCTACATACTACATTAGCGCAACCCTCAAAGTAGTATATTGTGGGCTCTTTCTCATGTTCATCCAGTTCAAAACACTTCCAAATTTCCCTTCTTTTTATTTTTTCTTGGACCCATTGGTTATTTCCAAGTAGATTCTTTCATTTCCAAACATTTGGGGATTTCACAAAGAACTTTCTATTAGTGACTTCCATTCTAACTATACTGTGGGCAGAGAACATAATTCCTGTGACTTGAATCTCTTAGCATCCACTGAGACTTGTTTTATGACCCAGCATTTGAGGTGCCGGGGTAAATTTTCAGTGTGCACTTGAAAAGAACACATATTCTGCTGCTGTTGGGGGGAGCGTTCTGTAAATGTCTGTTAGGTCTAGCTGCTCGACGGTGTGGTTCAAATCTACATCTTTCCTGATTTTCCTTTGACTCCTACTGATTCCTAAGAGAGGCGTGTTGAGATAACAGTGGGTCTGTCTATTTCTCCTTGCAGTCCGTCCAGTTGTGCTTCATGTATTTGAAAAGTCAGTTATAAGGTGCAGAAGTAATTAAGACTCTTATCTCTTCTTTATTAATTTATCATTGTAGATTTCCTTTTTTTATCCCTGATAATAGTCCTCTCTCTGAAGCTACTTTGTTTGTTATTAATATAGTCACTCCTGCTTTCTTCTAACTAACATTAGCATGGTATATATTTTCATTCTTTAACATTTTGTCTTTATATATAAGATGTGTTTCTGTAGGCAGCGTAGTTATGTATTACTCATCTGATTCAACAACTTCTGCCTTTTCCTTGTGATGTTTAGGTAATAAGTTCAACGTGATTATTAATATATTTAGATCTAAGTATACCATCTTGCTATGTTTTCTCTTTATCCCATCTGTTCCTTGTCTCTTTTGTCCTCAATTTTGCCTTGCTTTGGATTGAGTACTTATATACAGTTTTATTTGTTTCCTCTATTGGCTTATTAACTCGTGTAGTTGTTGTTATTTTAGTTGTTGCTTGGGTTTTATGAAATAAACTTTATTTCTTTTTAGAGTTTACCATCAAATGGTATAATACCCCTTCACACACAGTACAAGAATCCTGCTGCAGTGTACCTCCATTTCTTCCCCTTGACCTTGGCGCTATTACCATAAATTTTAGTTTTGCATATGTTATGGAGGACATACCACATTATTATTTTTGTTTAATCTGACATTTATTTTAGAGATTTAAATAATGAGAAAACTGTGTTATGTCTTTATCCATAGAGTCACCATGGCTGGTGCTCTTTGTTATTTGTAGCAAGCCATATCTGGTATTCTATTCCTTCTGCTGGAAGACTCCCTTTAATTTTTCTTGCAGTATCAGTCTGCTGATGATATATATTATCCCACCTTTTATATGCCTTAAAAAGTCTTTATTTTACCTTCAGTGTTGAAAGGTACTTTCTTTGGGTAATGAATTCTAGGTTAACAGGATGTTTTTCCTTTAAGAACTGAGCTCCACCACTTCCCTGATTGCATTGTTCTCATGATAAATGTTACATTCCTTATCTTTGCTTCCTTACACACAGCAGTCTTTTTTCCCCTCTGTCTGCTTTTAAGAGTTCCGTTTATCACTGGGTTTGAGCAATTTGACTGTTTGCTGTATGCTATTCTCTTCATGTTTCTTGTACTTGGGTTTTGTTGATTTATTTTGAATCTGTAGGTTTAGTTTTCATTGCATTTGGACATTTTAAGCCATTAGCTTCAATTATTTTATTTGATGTTATGTTATGTTATGTTATGTTATGTCATGTCATTTTATTTGGTCCCCCATGTCTCTCCTTCTCTTCATTTACTCCGATTACACGTGTATCACACCACTAGAAGTCCCACCAATAACTGGTGTTTCATTCATGTTTTTAAATTATTTTTCCTCTGTGTGTTTCATTCTGGACACTTTCTATTACTGCATCTTGAAATTCACTAATCTTGGGGCGCCTGGGTGGCTCAGTTGGTTAAGCGACTGCCTTCAGCTCAGGTCATGATCCTGGAGTCCCTGGATCGAGTCCCGCATCGGGCTCCCTGCTCGGCAGGGAGCCTGCTTCTCCCTCTGACCCTCCCCCATCTCATGTGCTCTCTCTCTCTCATTCTCTCTGTCTCAAATAAATAAATAAAATCTTTAAAAAAAAAAAAAAAAAAAAGAAATTCACTAATCTTTAATTCTCCAACGCCTGGTCAGTCATTTATCTCATCCAGTGTATCCTTCACCTCAGACGTCATATGTTCAATTTGTAGAAATAGGATTGTTGTTGTTGTTGTTGTTGTTTGAATCATCTGTCTCCACTTAACATTTTGAATATATAGACTACAATTATAATTATTGTTTTATTGTCCTTGTCTGATGATTCTAACATCTGTGTTAGGTCTACAACTAAGTTTGGATTGATTGATTTTTCTCTTCACTGTGAATTTTATTTTCCTGCTTTCCATGTCTTGTAATTCTTTTTATTTTTTATTTTTTAAGAGAGAGAGCACGTAAGTAGGGGTTGGGAGGAGGGGCAGAGGGAGAGGGAGGATCTTTTTTTATTATTATTAGTATGTTATGTTAATCACCATATATTACATCATTAGTTTTTGATGTAGTGTTCCATGATTCATTGTTTGCGTATAACACCCAGTGCTCCATGCAGAATGTGCCCCCTTTAATACCCATCATCAGGCTAACCGATCCCCCCCAATCCCCTCCCCTCTAGAACCCTCAGTTTGTTTTTCAGAGTCCATCGTCTCTTATGGCTCATCTCCCCTTCCGATTTCCCCTTCTTCATTCTTCCCCTCCTGCTATCTTCTTCTTCTTCTTTTTTTTTTAATATATAATGTATTATTTGTTTCAGAGGTACAGATCTGTGATTCAACAGTCTTACACAATTCACAGCGCTCACCATAGCACATACCCTCCCCAATGTCTATCACCCAGCCACCCCATCCCTCCCACCCCACCCCACACTCCAGCAACCCTCAGTTTGTTTCCTGAGATTAAGAATTCCTCATATCAGTGAGGTCATATGATACATGTCTTTCTCTGATTGACTTATTTCGCTCAGCATAATACCCTCCAGTTCCATCCACGTCGTTGCAAATGGCAAGATCTCATTCCTTTTGATGGCTGCATAATATTCCATTGTATA
Source organism: Phoca vitulina (assembly GCF_004348235.1). NCBI lineage: Eukaryota > Metazoa > Chordata > Mammalia > Carnivora > Phocidae > Phoca > Phoca vitulina. The sequence goes on along the minus strand of NW_022589745.1, from coordinate 1,334,944 downwards.
TATACCACATTTCTTTATCCATTCATCTGTCAATGGACATCTTGGCTCTTTTCCAAAGTTTGGCTACTGTGGATATTGCTGCTATAAACATTGGGGTGCACGTACCCTTTCGGATCCCTACATTTGTATCTTTGGGGTAAATACCCAGCAGTGCAATTGCTGGATCATATGGTAGCTCTATTTTCAACCTTTTGAGAAACCTCCATACTGTTTTCCAGAGTGGCTGCACCAGCTTGCATTCCCACCAACAGTGTAGGAGGGTTCCCCGGTCTCCGCATCCCCACCAACATCTGTCGTTTCCTGACTTGTTAATTTTAGGCATTCTGACTGGTGTGAGGTGGTATCTCACTGAGGTTTTGATTTGGATTTCCCTGATGCCGAGCGATGTTGAGCACTTTTTCATGTGTCTGTTGGCCATTTGGATGTCTTCTTTGGAAAAATGTCTGTTCACATCTTCTGCCCATTTCTTGATTGGATTCTTTGTTCTTTGGGTGTTGAGTTTGATAAGTTCTTTATAGATTTTGGATACTAGCCCTTTATCTGATATGTCATTTGCAAATATCTTCTCCCATTCTGTCGGTTGTCTTTTGGTTTTGTTGACTGTTTCCTTTGCTTTGCAAAAGCTTTTTATCTTGATGAAGTCCCAATAGTTCATTTTTGCCCTTGCTTCCCTTCCTTTGGCAATGTTTCTAGGAAGAAGTTGCTGCAGCTGAGGTCGAAGAGGTTGCTGCCTGTGTTCTCCTTTAGGATTTTGATGGACTTCTGTCTCACATTGAGGTCTTTCAACCATTTGGAGTCTATTTTTGTGTGTGGTGTAAGGAAATGGTCCAGTTTCATTCTTCTGCTTGTGGCTGTCCAATTTTCCCAACACCATTTGTTGAAGAGACTGTCTTTTTTCCATTGGACATTCTTTCCTGTTTTGTCAAAGATTAGTTGACCATAGAGCTGAGGGTCCATTTCTGGGCTCTCTATTCTGTTCCATTGATCTATGTGTCTGTTTTTGTGCCAGTACCATACTGTCTTGATGATGACAGCTTTGTAATAGAGCTGGAAGTCCGGAATTGTGATGCCACCAGCTTTGCTTTTCTTTTTCAACATTCTTCTGGCTATTCGGGGTCTTTTCTGGTTCCATACAAATTTTAGGAGTATTTTTTCCATTTCTTTGAAAAAAAGTGGATGGTATTTTGATAGGGAATGCATTGGATGTGTAGATTGCTCTAGGTAGCATTGACATCTTCATAATATTTGTTCTTCCAATCCATGAGCATGGAACGTTTTTCCATTTCTTTGTGTCTTCCTCAATTTCTTTCATGAGTATTTTATAGTTTTCTGAGCACAGATCCTTTGCCTCTTTGGTTAGATTTATTCCTAGGTATCTTATGGTTTTGGGTGCAATTGCAAATGGGATCGACTCCTTAATTTCTCTTTCATCTGTCTTGTTGTTGGTGTATAGGAATGCCACTGACTTCTGTGCATTGATTTTATATCCTGCCACTTGACTGAATTCCTGTATGAGTTCTAGCAGTTTTGGGGTGGAGTCTTTTGGGTTTTCCACATAAAGTATCATATCATCTGCAAAGAGTGAGAGTTTGACTTCTTCTTTGCCAATTTGGATGCCTTTTATTTCTTTTTGTTGTCTGATTGCTGTGGCTAGGACTTCTAATACTACGTTGAATAGCAGTGGTGATAGTGGACATCCCTGCCGTGTTCCTGACCTTAGGGGGAAAGCTCTCAGTTTTTCCCCATTGAGGATGATATTTGCTGTGGGTTTTTCATAGCTGGTTTTTATGATATTGATGATAACAGCTTTGTAATAGCTCTATCCCTATACTCTGAAGAGTTTTGATCGGGAGAGGGAGAATCTTAAACAGGCTCTACCCCCACCATGGAGCCTGATGTGGGGCTCGATCTCACGACCCTGAGATCATGACCTGAGCTGAAATCAAGAGTTGGACGCTTAACGGACTGAGTGACCCAGGCACCCCATGCCTGGTCATTCTTAACAGACTCTTCGATATTGTGAATTTTGCCTTGTTGAGCACTAGATCTATCCTCATTCCTAGTAATACTTTTGAGCTTTGCTCTTGGAAGTAGTTAAGTTACTTGGAAACCATTTGATCCATTGCGGGCTAGCTTTTAAAATTTGTTAGGCAGCAGCTAAGCAATATTCAGTCTGTAACTAATGATTCCTTGCCATTGAGCCAAGATCTTCTGCGTACTCAACCCAATGCCTGTGAATTACAAGGTTGCACACCCAGCTGATGGGGACAGGCATTATATCCTCCCCTGCATAGGTGCCATATACTGTCTTGTGGGGAATTGAGATAGTTCTTCTTCCAGCCTCAGGTAATTTACTCAGATGGGTACTGATGGTCACTCTGTTGGGTACTCTTGGGGGGCCTGCTCCAGACCTCATGGGCCCTCTTCTCTCCAGTGCCCTGTCTTGAGAGCCTGGCCTTCTTGGTCTGCCTGGACTCTCAGCTCTGTCTCCTCGACTCAGGGAGTCTGCTGAGCTCTCCCTGGGCCCGTGCTCCTGCAGCCAAGCCTGGCGATTCTCAAGACAGACAGCCAAGGTGGTCACAGAGCCTGTCTCTGCCCATCTCTCAGAGATCACTGTCCTTCACTGTCTGACCCCAGTGTCTTCGTGTAACTGTTCAGCTAGTTGTTTCTGGCAAGAAAGTAAGTTCAATCACTGTTACTCCATCCTGGTTGGAAGCAGGAGTTCCAGTGTCTTAATTCACCTGTTTCCTTTCTTCTGTCACAGGTTCCAGTTGATGGGATATAAAGCCAACCCTACTTCCATCCCTTATTCTCCACCATCTGTACTTCCCTTTCTTCCCATCACAAACAATGGAGAGATGGGGACACCTGGGGGGCTCAGTCAGTTGGGCGTCTGACTCTTGATTTTGTCTCAGGTCATGATCTTAGGGTCCTGAGATTGAGCCCTGTGTCAGGCTCTGTGATCAGTGGGGAGTCTGCTTAAGATTCTCTCCTTCTCCCTCTGCCCCTCTCCCCCGCTAGCATTATCTCTAAAAGAATAAAATAAAATAAAGATGGAGAGATGATCAGCCTACTATGCCCCTCAGAGCAGATAGGGAATGGACATCTGCCCAAGGGTCTCTACTTACTTGGGCCACCTGGTACCTGGGCCTTAGCAGAGAGCACGCATTAATTTCACCAAGATCAAGAATAAAGTGTGGTGCAACTGGGAGCTTTAGGGGAAGAAAGGCATACCAAGATCTTTGTGTTTTAATACTTGTTGACATGTGTATGACCTGACTATAGCCATGACAACACAGGATATGATACTAGGGCCATTTTAACTATTGAGACTAATTATAGATGATGGGGAAGTTAGTGTGAGAAGGGAAAAGATAAATATCTGACTTAGCCATGAAACAATATTGCTAATTAATACTAGTTCCATCTACACGACTTACACACCAGGTATATACCATGCAGTAGAGCATCTGTGGGAACTCAGATTCAAGGGTATGTGTGTGCTAAGTTAGATTAGATGAGCACAATGCATGCAGGTTAATGCTACGTATATATAACATATTATAATATTATATATATATATATACATATATATAATTTGCTAATTTAGTTATTCATCTTGCCTTTTACTCATAATAAACACTGGCAGCAAGTTGTCCATCGGCAGATGAATAGATAAAGAAGATGTGGTATATATACAATGGAATATTATGCAGCCATCAAAAGGAATGAAATCTTGCCCTTTGCAATGACGTGGATGGAACTGGAGGGTGTTATGCTGAGCGAAATAAGTCAATCAGAGAAAGACATGTATCATATGACCTCACTGATATGAGGAATTCTTAATCTCAGGAAACAAACTGAGGGTTGCTGGAGTGGGGGGTGGGGTGGGAGGGATGGGGTGGCTGGGTGATAGACACTGGGGAGGGTATGTGCTATGGTGAGCGCTGTGAATTGTGCAAGACTGTTGAATCTCAGACCTGTACCTCTGAAACAAATAATGCAATATATGTTAAGAAAAAAAAAGAAGAAGATAGCAGGCGGGGAAGAATGAAGGGGGGAAATCAGAGGGAGAGACGAACCATGAGAGATGATGGACTCTGAAAAACAAACTGAGGGTTCTAGAGGGGAGGGGGGTGGGGGGATTGGTTAGCCTGGTGATGGGTATTGAGGAGGGCACGTTCTGCATGGAGCACTGGGTGTTATGCACAAACAATGAATCATGGAACACTACATCAAAAACTAATGGTGTAATGCATGGTGATTAACATAACAATAAAAATTTAAAAAAATAAATAAATAAACACTGGCAGCCATAAGTTACGTTTGTGTCTCAGGTAGGCACCAGCCAATCTTTCTGATTTATAAAACGGTTCTTTGTGGTGGAGTAACTCATCTTGGGGGAATTTGAACACTTATTTGGGAATTTAGGACATTGGTGTCCAAAGTGGAATGCCTGCGTTTCAGAGGTTCACAAGGTATTGGGATATAAAAAATATCGAACTTATTTGTATTAAAATTAATAACTACAATAAGTTTTCCTGGTATAAAACATGCAGATGGGTATAGACACCCTGAGCTTTTCCAGATGTCATGCCCATGACATCAGCAGATGTCAGCGTGTCATGCATGATATTCTGCAGATGAATGAGCAGTCTGAAATGCAGGGGCTTAAATTAAGAACCTCATGCTTCTGCTGGCTCTTGGCATTTTGCTCCATAATACAGTTTATGGGTTTATAATTTATATTGCAACATTTGTAATACTTTGTGATGAAGTAGGACACTACTGTGAAAATCTTTTGTTCCACAAAGATGTCTTTATAGTAAATTTCTAAACAGGTTGTCAACCTTAAAGGGGAGATAGATTGTTCTTTCACAAAATGATCCATGATCCAAATCTGTTATTTATGAATGAGGACAATGGCTAGAGAAGTATGGTGCCAGCAGATATCCTTCGAAAAATTAATACATTTAATCCTGCTTGAAAGTCAAGATAATGATAACAATTAATGGGAATCTCTTTAAAAAGAAACTTTGGACTATGCAGAGACCACTTTGAAAATGGATGTTTAGAAATTGTAATTGTGATATAAGTTTTAAAATTTTGTTATAAGTAAAATTTGAATTTGCTATTTGAAACATATTAAAAACTCTTAGATTTACCCACTTTAAGAATTTGGAAACAAGGGGCACCTGGGTGGTTCAATCGGTTAAGCGTCGGCTTTGGCTCGGGTCGTGCGTGATCCCAGGGTCCTGGGCTCCCACATCAGGCTCCCTGCTTAGCAGGAAGTCTGCTTCTCCCTCTCCCTCTGCCCTCCCCCCCAGCTCATGCTCTCTCTCTCTCAAATAAATAAATATAATCTTTAAAAAAAAGAATTTGGAAACAAAAATTCTTAAACAATTTTAAAGATTGTAAAAAAAATTCAATGTGTTTTGAATCCATTTGTTTAAATATATATATTAACACCTTCTGGTGGTTTGTAAGAGCAATTTGTGGCATTTGGGATCAACAGAAATTGATCAGTTGAGTTTCAATAAAAATCTTGGCATAACCTATAGTCATAATGGGAAAATAAGTATCATTCTTTCGTTGCAGTAGGCAGTAGAGAAGTTACTCTTCTTTCATTTGAGATGAATGTTTCTTTGTGAGGCATCTTTTCAACTATGACAGGTCTTAAAAGCAAGTATCAATATAAATGAAGTAAGAAACAGAGCTTGAAATTGCTCTATCATGAAGTGACAGAAAAGATTTAAAAAAATAATAAGTCATATTTAAAGATATTTCTCTCACTTTAAAAAAATACTTAATACATTTCAGAAGAAAAAAGATGTGTATTGTTTGTAAATCTAATAAGTACTTTTGAATTTAAATGTTTTATTAGTATGTGTATTCTACAATTATTATGATTTGTCAGTACACAATAGTGTGTATATAAATATACATACTGATATCTAAATAGAGGATCATTCACTGTTTTTAAAATGTGTTTTTATTCTTTTGCTGAAAAGATGCCCAATCAAGAAAGGTTAGACAATCTGCTCTAGCCTGTATGGACGTGGCACCCTCCTATCCGTGAGGGCAGGACACTGACATGCAAAGGCCCTGCGGTGTGCCTGGGCTGTGATGGGCATGCTGCACTCATGTTATCTCCTGTGATCCTCAGCACAGATCTGCACACCAAGTGTCAGCACCACCAGATTTCAGTGGGAACTTGGGTTCTGTAAGAGACTTGCCACGAGTCTGGGCTCACCTATGGTAGGTGCGGAGCCTGAATTCAGTCAGGCCCAAGGTTTGGCTGTAGGGTGCATGCCCTCAAGCTACTCACCCTTCCTCCATGAAAGAATGGTAGTTTCAACAACAGAAAGATGGAGACAGGATGGATTAGATTGGCGATACTTCTGTTACCCAGCTCCTCAAAGTACAGAGCCTAGAGTCACTGTAGTATGCTTGGACATTGGAGCTGGTTCAACCCTACTGGGTGGGAGTGGGTGCGGGGTGGAATTCAGTCCTGCCTTGCAATGGGAGTGGACATGGGACCATGAAGGGGGATTACAGTAAAAGACAGGACTCAAGGTGGGCAGGGCCAGAATGCCAAGTCCACCGCGTGGAGGGTTCCAGGCATCAACTTTACTCTCAGTCATGGTGGTTCTCCATCTGGGATCAAGGCATTTTCTGGGGAGATACGGATGTGCTTCACACAATTTATGATCCTCCAGAAAATTTGTGCAAAATGGTGTGAGTCTCTGCAGGTTTTAGAAGAGGAAGCCTATCGTCTTTATCAGATCCTGAAAGAATCCATGACCAAGAAATAGTCTTATTGTGGAGTCCCCACAATAATTGTCAACAACTCTTTATAGGGTTTACTTGTTACTGCTCTAGGCTCCTTGCTGAACAAAACGACAGAGCCCTGCTCTATTTTACCTTCAGAAGAATGGCGTTCAGCACATCTAATTGGTTAGTTGGCAGTGCACTTAAGACAGATGTCAAGGCATTACACTAAATGGTGCATTATGCTACACAGGGCGAGCAAAGCTTAAGACTGGCCGAGGCTGAGCCTGCCGACCCAGTAAAACGTTTCAAGACATTTTTCTCCTTGACAAAGGAGAAATATAAATGAGAAATATAAATGTTCCTTCTCATCAATGGATTGAGTCCTAAGCAGGAAAGGACATCGCTCTGTTTGTGTTATATTTGTGAGGTACACACACAAGTGCCAACTGTGTGTTCATTCTAGCGGCTTTGTGGAGGGAGGACTTCAGAGAGGCAACACTTCAGTTACCCCGTGTTGAAAATAATTTAAGTGATTTTCTCTTCTTTCTGTGTTGCCATGTTTTAATTTGACTTTTGAGACCCTGCAATATTCTAGACACTGTATCTGGTAATGAAGCAGGAAAAACCCCTGCTCTTTGGTTGGTTATAGCCCAGGTGCTGAGCAGACAGGTAAATGAATACACAGTCCTGTGTGCATTTGTTCATGTTTTCTCTCAACTATCATACAAGCCTTATCAAAATAACTTCCAAATGGGCTGGATATTACACTATGATTAAGACTGTTAGGCAGGAGCGCCTGGGTGGCTCAGTTGGTTAAGCGACTGCCTTCAGCTCAGGTCATGATCCTGGAGTCCCGGGATCGAGTCCCGCATCAGGCTCCCTGCTCGGCAGGGAGTCTGCTTCTCCCTCTGACCGCCCCCCCCCCCATGCTCTATCTCATTCTCTCTCTCAAATAAATAAATAAAATCTTAAAAAAAAAAAAAGACTCTGTTAGGTGAACAACAAGGAAAGAATGAGGGAGATCGTGAAAATAGATATTACAAACATGAAGATGTGGCCCAGTTTACTGTATTTGGGAAATTACATGGACTCTGATGTTGTCCTTACGTCAGACGGTAGGTGGGAGCAAAGGACTTCCTACGGGAAGCGCTGGTGAGAACACAGTCAAGGGCCTTGGTTGACCATGGAAGGATCTTGGACTTTGACCTGCAGGTGCAGGGGAGGGGTGTGGAGGTACATCCTCACACGTGCAGGGGAGGGGCGTGGAGGCGCACCCTCACACGTGC
>NW_022589745.1:1310900-1326874 GCF_004348235.1 Phoca vitulina | reverse complement strand
GCAGGGGAGGGGCGTGGAGGCGCACCCTCACACGTGCAGGGGAGGGGTGTGCAGGTGCACCCTCACACGTGCAGGGGAGGGGTGTGGAGGCGCACCCTCACACGTGCAGGGGAGGGGCGTGGAGGCGCACCCTCACACGTGCAGGGGAGGGGTGTGGAGGCGCACCCTCACACGTGCAGGGGAGGGGTGTGGAGGCGCATCCTCACACGTGCAGGGGAGGGGTGTGCAGTGCAGGGGAGACCGGACAGCCGTGTGCACACGGTGCTAGCCGTCTGGACTCCGCAGCGGCCTTTCCTGCCGCTGTGTCTGACTTGAGTGGCAGTGGACAGAGGGAGAGGTGTTGTGACGTAGATACGCCTCAAGCCAAGAATCTGCAAACCCGAGACCCAGCGTCACCCAGTTTGGAGTCTCCATTCAGCATGTCACGTGTATGTTAGAGGCGTCGTTCAGCACTTTTCCCTCCTTTTCAAAGAAAACTGGACACGACAGACTTGAGGGTACATTAATAATCTGTATCTTACTTGAATCATAGAACAGGCGGCTTAATATTTGCTGTTTCACACAGTTAGGAGGAATAAAATACAATTGAAAAACAAGACAAACAATTACAGTGCACAGTGACTGTTTTCTGTGCTTCGTTGATAAGAATGTTTACTTTTAGCTATTAGCTTCCAATGAAGAAGCTCTATTTCTTGTTTCTGTAGTAATGACTAAATGCCCTTAAATGTCGGGCTTCAAGGGATGGTTTTGGAAGGTTTTAGTATTTCAAAACCTAAAAAAGTTAATCTGTCATTACTGGTAAATAACAAAATAAGGATTTTAGCTTAAAATACCACTAAAATGGTTAAATTTTAAAATGCATAAGATTTTTCAAAAAACTAACCATGAATGGCAAAAATAGAAGATTGTTAAACAGTAGGTTAGATCGCATTTGAGCTGGGAAGACGAGCCAGACGGTGAGGAGTACAGATCTAACGTAAGTCTGTCTAGAGCGGGCGCCAAGTCAGGTCACGGGATCCTGGAAAGCAGCCTCCAGGAATCCTCTGTGGGCACCACCGCCAGAATGGATCCGATACCACCATGGGATTCACCCCCACACAGCTTTGTCTGTTTCAAAGTTACATGCTTCCAGAATTTTGATTTCGTTTTTCTGCTTCAGTAGTTGGAGCGACAACGAATCAGGTACTATATAAAACGCTTGTTTTGGGCCACTCACAGACGGCCAGGCTGTCCATGCATAATACACAGCCTGTCATAGTTACTGATGAAATATTAATGCGCTCTGTGTGGTTCTGTAAAGCCTGCTGATGGGGAGTGGGTTCCCTGAGTGGGATTCTACTCTGCATGGCCCCGCAGGAACAGGACACCGCATGATGCGCAGAAACCTTTCATTCCTGCCCTGGTGGCCTTTCCTACATGGCTCTGGAGCAAGAACACTTCGGTTTGCTGACGCACCAGAACTCGACCGGATGTGCGCCAAGGACACCTCACTTTTCTCAGTGATTACTGGTATCTGAGGACTTGCCTCCTCAAAAGAGCTGTCGTTGTAGAGCAGAAAGACCGGAGGTGAGGAGGCTCCAACTTTCCTCCCCCACTTCCTCTGCTTGGACGTGGCAGGAAGAGCAATGGTCCCGAAGATGCCCACGTCCTCATCCCCAGCAGCTGCGAATGCGCCATCTCACGTGGCAAAGAGGGCTTTGCAGATGCAACTAACTCAAGGGCCCCGAGGCAGGGACGTTGTCCTGCATTACTGGGTGGTCTTGTGACGGGGAGGCAGAAGGGACAGTCAGAGGGAGAGGACAGAAGCAGAGGTCAGAGTGACCCCAGAAAGGGGCAGGGAGCCATGAAGCATGGGCACTTTTGGCAGCTGGGAAAGCCGAGGAGATGGATTCTCCCCTGGAGCCTTTACAAGGAATGCAGCCCTGAGTTTTAGGACTCTTGACCTCCAGGGATGGGAGAGAAGAAATCTGTGTTGTTTGTAGCTGATTGGTTTACAGCGGCTGTAGAAAACTAAGGCCGCAGCAAGTGACCGGCTTCCCCGAGCCAGGCTCCCCCAGCCGTAAACTGGTGATGATTCGTGCCTTCCCTCCTTCACACACCGTGGGACTCCAAGGACATCTTTCATAGGAACGCCCCGTGTAAACTGTGAAGCCCGACACACGTGAGGGCGTTGCTGACATGCGGCGTTTTCGGGAGGACGTAGCAGCACCCGCTGGGCTTACCTGGTGAAGTCAGAGGGCTGCGCGCTGAAGTCGTGCACGTGCATGGGAACCACCCCGGCTCCGCTTCGGTTTCAGAAGTTCCTCCTGGACGCCTCTGCACCACCCGCCTCTCCGGTGGGGAGTCTTCACAGCGGAAAGCGCGTGAGTGCCTGCTCCCCCTGCCGCTGAGCAAGGACTCGGCGTGCTCCTGACGTGTCCCACTGGGCCTGGAGAAACAGGAGGTGGGGCGGAGAAGATTGCTGAGCGGGACCACGACAGGAGTGGAGGCCACCTCTAATGACAGAAGAGGCTAGGGGCTGACTGCCCGGCCCGACAGCACCAGTGGCCTGACGCCCTGCGAGTGCATTTCTCTCTCGTCCTGCCCTGCCTGCCAGGTGTTCTGGGCCCTGCCTTCTCTCCACCTGTGAGCTCCCCTCCCTCCCCTGACCTGGTGGCTGCGGCAAGTGGCCCCAGAGGGGCACCGGAGACGGCGTGAGCATGTCACTTCGGCGGCAACCCCCCCCAGGCTGGGTCGCGAGTACACCTGCCCGCTGGCGAGGCCGTGCCTGTGGCCGGCGACGGGAGGAGCACACGGCTGGCAGTCCCAGCCACACTACCTGCTGTTGGGCACAGTGTTTCCAAAAATGCTGTTACCTGAAGAAATTAACACTTCAAAATATCTCAAATCAAAAAGGGCATTTGCTCTTCAAAGCAAAGGATGAACATTTTATGAGAAGGGGACCCAGGCTTTACTTTGTTACTGAGGACACTGTTTGCAGAGATCTCATCACTGTGTCCTTCCCCCTTCTCCCACTTTCTGGAGCCTACTCATTTGGGATCATTCAGATTAAGAACCCTAACTCTGTGAAGATACACTTAAGCCTCTCCCATAATCAACTGTTCACTTCTTTAATCGATGGCCTTTTATCTGGTTCCTGTTGTAAGGGCTTCTTTTAAAAAATCTATGAATTAAGGAAAGATACCTGTTCATCATGCAGCTCATAGTAGCTGTTCCTAAATGCAGAGTGAGTGCTGACTGGACGTGAATGTGTCCCTTGGCCTCAGGCCCCTTGTCGGTAAGATCAACAGTCCAGATGCATTGTTGTCCTTTCTCAGCATGACCCCATGCAATGTCAGTCAGTTACCGGTGCCCTGGCCAAGTGTGAGACAGTCCTGATGTCCAGCGCCAGGCCTCGGCACTGAGACCATCACAGATGCCACGGGGATGGTGTCTGCGGGCATTTACGCCCCAGGCGGCCTCCCCCTTCCACAGCCCCCTGCCCTTGTATTGAGGGTGCAACTCGAAATGCTTCTTAAATTTACTTGGATTTAGTATTATACATTATTCCTTTTTACCACAATTAACTTGTTAGTTATACTTTCTTTTACTGCTTTTTATCAGTTACTTTGAAATTACAGTATTTATTCAACTTACTAGAATTTATTATTAGTTATAGTTTTACCACTTTCCAAATATTCAGTACCCTATGAATGCTTTAACTCAATCTATAACCCCCTTGTCTATGTGCTATTGTAATGGAAGTAATTCATACATCATACAAATATTTAATATTGTTATTTCTTTATAAGTATATCAAATCCTACAAGGTATTATTATTGTCCTTTAACACAGTTAATGATCATTTAGATTTACCACCCATTATGTGTGGTTTTGGTTGATCTTCACCTCTTCATGAATGTCTGAGCTACAAACAGATAATTTTCCTTCTGGCAAACCATCTTTTACAATTTTACTTAATGTGGATCTACTCATGACAAATTCTTTCATTTTTTTGTCTGAAAATGTCCTTTCTTTACTTTCATATCTGAAGGGTTTTTTTCCACAAGATTGGCATTTACTTTCATTAAGCATTTTTAATACTGAATTCCATTGTCTTCTGAATTCTCTTATTTCTGTTGAGAAGCGAACTGTTATTAATTGCTGCCACCTTACACATTTTTTTCTTAGCTTTTGCTTCTTGCAATTTTACTAGAAGATATGGTTTTCTTTGTATTTATCCCATTTGGGATTCCTGGTGCTTCTTGAATTTGTGAGTCAATATTTTTCATCATTTTTTAAAATTCTTAGCCTTAATTTTTCAAATTTTTTTACATTCCTTTATTTAATGTAATTTTATTTCTCTTATATTTATTGTGGTATTTTCTTCTGACCTATCTTCCAGTTCATTAATTGTCTCTTCAGCCAGGCATATTCTGTTAATCCCATCAATTGAATTCCTAGTTTCAATTCTTACAGTTTTTAATTATAGAATTTCCATTTGATCTTTAGAATAAGTTTTATTTATCTCCCGAAATACAACATTGTGTTAAATGCCTTTGGCGATTTCATTAATTTAAATTCTTGTCAGATAATTCCAATGTGTCTGTTTCTGTTGGCTGTTATTTTTTTTCCTGGGTTTTGGTCAAATCTACCTATTTGTTTGCCCTGTTTTGTTTTGTTTGAATCACAGGCATGGTAGATAAAAAAAAATTGTAGCTAATTGTTGCAGCTCTCTGTTACGTTACGTTATGTCATCTTCCTCCAGAAAGTATTTACTTTTGCTCTGGTCATCTAGACTAAGGAACATGGCTTCAATCAAATCAGGAATTGAGATGGTTCAAAGCTGGGTTTCATTACGCAGGAGGACTGAGCTATTTCCAGTTTACATTTATTCCTGGGATTAAACCTTAAGTGATCCCGGCTGGAAGTCTGTGGTGTTTCCAGGGAACTTCCTTCCCATTGGCCATGAGCGCCAATCTTATGCCCGTAGTCATGTGATGTTCAGAGATGAACAGAGATGTTCCACTTTGGCATTGATAAATGTCTCAAGCCAAGAAGTTGTGCTTAATATAGGACCCATCTCTGTGGGTTCCTTTCTGCCTGGTCTCTTGGCTGTGCAAATCATGATCACCCTCCAATGCCTTCAAACAGATTATATAAACAGAGTTTAATTTGTCTAGTTGTTATCAGCAGGAAGATTATGCTGAAAGATTATATGCCATTGCCAAAAGCAGAACCACCCACTTCTTTATCCACCATTAGTGATTACATTGGATGGTTAGCTCTGAAGGCTATTCATGGTAGATGACTTCCAGGGTCCCTTCCGGCACTGATTTTCTAGCATCCCACAAGTAAATATCCACAAGTAAGGTGGCAGTGATAACATTTCATGTTATAGTGTACACTTACCCCATTTTAAACCAACAACTTGGTTCTTAGAGTTGTTATTGCAGAATAAAGAGGCAGTCTGAAGAGGTTGGAAGACCTCCTCACGGCCATCAAGGACACCTTGCATGCAACCAGACAAGTGTCGATTTTCTAGAGCATAGAGGCACTGCTGCTTCTCCCCACTCCTGACGAGGACAGCAGAACGAGCGCTACTGCAGGGAGACATTGTAGCGACAGCCAGATGCTCCCAAACAAATGCGAAGGTACTTTAAGCAGAAGGATCACTGGTTGTGGGTTACTCATCTTTCTCCCTGCCCATAGATGTACCATTCCAAAGAAATATGGCTATAAATTTCCATCTTAATGTGATGCAGAAGCTCTTGGCATCAAAGAATTTCTGGAATGTTCTAAAGGAAGATAAAACCTGATTAATAACTATAAAATGCCAATTTTTAGATGATTAGTCTTATAGATCATTGAGGAAAGCATTATTAATAAATAAAATAACAAAAAAACCCTAACTATAATCAGTATATTGGCTCAGAGAACCAACATAAATTTTTTATTACAAGTCATTTTATACATAGATAACATTCAAATCTTTTACTTTAAATTATAACTATAAAGTGTAACTTAGGCTGTTTCATATTCCGAGAAATCTCTCTAGCTCAAATGTAATCTGGAAGGAGCAGTACCCCCGACAATCCCTCCAATCGCCTCCCACAGTCGGGGTCCACTGTTTTCTGACCTGCCTAGTGATCTAGTCAACCCTGCTTCACTTTCCAGATCTGATAGGATCAGAATTGTGTAATGTGGCACCCGACTGGCAATCATTTCTCAGAACTTGCTAGATATAAGTAGCATACCAAAGATTAGCTTATAGATTGTATGGGTGATGTTCCAGACCTAAACTGGAGTGATAACACATTCCAAAGTGTCACCGATGGGAAAATGGAGAGCAAGCCTGATACACCTGCCTCATTTAATGAAGTTAAAAGGACAAAATATTTGAGCTACAATGGACCACAAGCAGTATGCGGAGGTCGGCATTCTGACAGCAGGGCATATCATTTCACTGTGTTTTCAAACATTTAAGCATTTTCGTGATTCTTAACTAGCAAATATTTTTGGCAAAGGTGTTGTTTTCATTTCAAAGTCCAGAGAGATAAAATGATTTTCCAGCCCAGACACTGACTTTAGTACCTGAAGACAGTGGGAGCGCATGTTTCTCATTGTAGGACTGGCAGTTCTAATTTTAAAAAAAGCAGGATTCCCAAGTGCATTTGTGTTAACAGACAGGTGTTGAAGACTTGACTTGTTGATTCTCAAGCCAACTGCACTCAGCTTCCCAAGGGAGGGTCCTCACTGCAGGCCAACTGCTGACCCTGCTCTGACTGATCTGGGACCTCAGCAAAGGTCACCCTATCCCAGACCTGAGGGCTCCCATCACAAAAGAGGATTCTTTCTTCACAGTGGAGAGTGATGGAGACACCTGGACAGGGCTTTGTGCTCTGCCAGGATCAGTTCGAACTGAAATGAGACAGAATAGAGAGGTGAACAATGAAGTATTTGAGAAGAAAGGCTGCAGACACAGCTAGCTGCCGAATCAAAATTAGGTATGTGATGGTTGCCACCCACAGCAAGTACTGGCAGGTGTCTCTCAGGACGGCATGTACCGGCGGGTTTGAGACTAACAAGTAACCTGGCTAAGAAGGTGAAGAAAAAAGAAGCAAAGGCCGTAAGTGGGATTTTGAATCATTCTTCTAGAGCCCTTCCATGTGTTACCTAGCTGTTCTCTACAGCTGCTATTTGAGCTAGAGTGGAGGGCTGAATATAGAATGCACGTTCTCCTATTAGACCCCAAGCCCCAAGTGTGCCTGCATTGAATTAATTTCCTCTGGCATATATTTATAGTAGGATGTAAGCTCATTCAGGGCAGCCCTTCTAGTTCAGCAATTTGAAATGCATGGGAAAATCATGGCAGACTGCATAGCAGCATGGGATCTAAAGACCAGGATGCCTCCACCGCACAGAGGTCTCTGGAGAAAGTCGGATTTCTATAGAGAAGAGTGGGCTTCCCTCCAGGCAGGGACACCATCTGTTTTGTCTGTTGTCTTGTCTGCAGGAACAAGCATGGTGTCTGGTAAAAGAAAGGCTTTGATAAATTTAGGAGACGAGCTAACAGCCTTAACGGAGCTCCAGGGGAGGTTGTGCTGGCCCACTCCTGCCATCTTTGGTAGGGTGTTGAATAACTGACTTCATAAAACTTGGGCTGATCCATGTCCTAGGGCTCTTCCCCCACATCCTCTTCTGCTTAAAAGGGTACGAAACGGGGAGTGGGATGTTGGGGGAAACTGAGCTGGAAGATAGTACTCAGACACGCACGTGAGGCTCTGTGCTTGTGCATCTACCTAATCAGAGGCTTCGGAGTTTCTGCTTGTTTATACGTACCTGGCTTACATGTGTTTCCTGACCCAGGCCATGACTCGGTTCTCCTCAAACTGCAGGAAGTGGCCCCACCCACTCTGGCCTAGGTCTACAGTAGCAACACTTTCTCTTGGCCCGGCTGCTTCTTTCTCCAAGGACGTGAAAGTCTTCTACCATCTGCAGAATGTCCAGGGTCCTGCTGCATAAGCACAAGTAGGGGCAGCTTTGGGTTGGCACCTCGTTTGTTTAGTTAGACTAAAATGTGTATCATGGAAGGATCCACATATTCTTCATAAGTGATATGGCTCTGACATTTTCCTAGGGTCTCTGATCCCAGTGGAAAGCAAATGGTATTTCCTTGAAAAGCTCAGATCTGACCTGTTGGTTTTATCCTCTCCTGCCCTGACTCTTCACAGCCTGCCACCTAAAAGGGCCCTAAATGCACTAGGTTCTGCGGTCTGAGATGCGCTAGGTTCTGGGGCTCAAGATGCACTAGCCTTTGGATTATCTCATTTGCATGCTCTCTCCATCTTCACCACTAAAGGGAATATTTTCTCAATTTCCAGGGTCTCCAAAAGTATCCCACCAAATGACATAACCCTGGTCACTCTCCAGTTTCCAGGGAAGACCTCACCCAAAACATTTTCGACAAATAAGAATCTGATAAATCCTTGAATATGTACAAAGAAGCTTCAAAGCATGTATTTTAGTAATCTTTTCTGAGATGTGACAATCCTGTGTCTCATTCACTTACCAGCCCACTCATTTTTCAGGTCTCTACTGTGTGGTGGGCACTGTGAAGATACCAGGGACCAGGTAGATGAGTCCTATACTTGAGTGAGTGAATTTTTTCCTATATGAGAAGGGAAATAATATAAGGAAAGTAAAAATCAAGGTCCCAAAAAAGGAAAATTGCAAGGCTGATACAGAAGATGAGGCATAAGCCCTTACCATAGAGAGGGCTAACATTTAGGCATGGGTTAGGTGTTCCTGGCAGAATAAACAGCATGTGCAAAGGCCCTGGGGCGAAATAACTGTGTTCCTTGAACCCCACTTTGAGAACTGCTGTGGGAGAGCGTTGTGAGTGCTGTGAGAGCTAAGAGAAGTAGAAAGGGCCAGTTCCTATGAGGCCCTGTAGGCATGGTCAGGAGTTCCGTGCCTCCTACCCTGAATGCGGTGGGAGAGCGCCTGCAGGCTCGAGTGGGAAGATGGCCTAGTCTGACCCAATTTTCAATACATTGTCTTGCTTGGGTAGGGATGGATTGGAGGAAGAAGCGGTTTTGGAGCTGGGGGCAGTAAATTTATTTTCTCTCATTGTGGTTTGAGAGAGGAGCCGGTTCACTTTGGGGCTTGTGTAGAAAGTCTGAGAAGAGACTGTGCTTCCTGGGTCCGGGTAACCTCATCTACTGGGGAGGTGGTTTGGCCAGATGCACAGGACAAATCTTTTGTGCTGTAATTTCCCCTTGGACGTGGATTTCAAACACCGCATCGCTCCAGACTTTGGTCTGCCTGCATCTGTATGGCTCACCAGCAAGGGATCAGCTGCTTCTTCGTGTTTTCTCAAACCCCCATGCCCCCCACAAGCAGAAGCTAAGAGAACCTGAGCGCGTGCCCCCACAGGTCCCAGGAGAAAGGGACGCACGGGGATGGCAGAGCTCCGGCCCCGCATCGCCTCTGTGTCTCATCCAGGCGCACGGACGGCTTATTTCCTGGGCCATTTAAAATAGATTAGGAACTGTGGGGCTCCCTTGAACGGGTACTTGGGCATTAAGCTCCATAAAGGCTTGCGCGTGACTCTGATCCGCGTGCACGCACGCATGCCTGCTGTCCTGCTCCATCCGAGCTCCGTCCGGGTCCGCCCAGGGTTGGCGCTCGGCGGCTGCGCAGTTCCAACCACGAGCAGGGACCACACCACCGAGCACAGGCTTGCTTACAAGGTCCAACAAAACGGCTCTCAATCATGCTCTGTTGTGCGGCTGTCCCTACTACAGTGAAATTTTAATAATACTGGGGAAATGCAATTTTGTGTTTAGTTCATACAAGAATGTAGGTGTTTTGATATAGGAGGGGTGTGTGTGTGTGATTCTTACCAGTAAATACTACATTTATTTTTAATGCACAGGCTTTATTCAAAGACAATCAGACTTACAATTAAATGTTAATATACCAGTCTCTAGAGGATATTTTGAACTGAACCTTTGATATTTTAATGTAGACACAAGCAAATAGATGTATATTCAATATAAATATACAATAAATACATATTATATACAGAGGAATAAGGGAATTTGTTTTAGATAAATGCTCTTAAGTTGATTATAAAAAATTGTGAATAAAAGTAAAGAATGTACTCCATATATTCCAGTTTGGGGGGTCTCTGTGGAATGTTGTTTGAAAAGAAGAACTTTTTTGGGGGGGGGGACCAGGGAGTGTCATGGGACTGAACGTTTCTGGCCAGAGCAGGTGCATCTGGTGAATTGTGCACGGGGCACGCCCACAGAGCTGTGTGACTTATTTTCAGCTGGCTCTCAGGGGTTTGGCTCCTCTCCCTTCCCAACTTATTTTTATTCCCTAGGGCTTGTCCCCTCTGCACTCGTGGCTCCTTCCCGCCTGTCCCCTTCTCTGGCCGCGGTGGCTGGCTCTCAGTGGCCCATCGGCGCAGGCTGATTGGGAGCTGAGCTGGGTAATAAGCAGCCTTCGAGCAGCCAGCCCACACGCGCCTCCTAATTAAGGCCTGATGGTTGTGTTGTCGGCAAATGAGAGAAAATGGCTTTGTTCTCCCATCCCCAGGCTTGACTGCCGTCCGCTCTCACCTGGATTCGACCCATTCCGCATTGTGCCCGTGATTGCAGCCCATGGTAATTGCAGGCCTGGCGGATGACATTTCCACGCGGCGCACTCTGTGCGGCTCCAGGGAGCTGGCAGAATTGATAGCTGGGGAAGCTCATCAAACGTGGATTTAGCAAATGCCTGCGAGAAAGTGGGAGCCCACGACCAAATATCAGAGCTTCTCCTCTGACATTTGCTTTCACATCAAGGACCACTGCCTACAGCCTGTTTACCTTCCGCCTGCAATCCAAAAAAGGCTAGATTTCGTGATGATGAATTGCTCTTTAGGTTCATTAAGGCCAGGTTGCGTAATACTTTTTTTAAAAATTCTTTATTTTCTGCTTCTCAAAAGAGAGGATCAGAAGCAAATAAAAAAATAAATAAAAGGGTCTTCTTTTTGGTCAGGAGATGATGCAGTTACTTTATTTTGTCTATAAAGTGCATTGCGTAAACCTGTGTTCAACTTTAAGTTGTCATAATTGAATCCTATGATGCATAACTCACTATTTAAAGGAACCTTTTGGGGGTGCCTGGGTGGTTAAGTGTCTGACTCTGGATCTCAGCTCAGGTCTTGATCTCAGGGTCCCGAGTTCAAGCCCCATGTTGGGCTCTGTGCTGGGCATGGGGCCTACTTAAAAAAAATTTAAAAAATTAAAGGAACGTTTTAATCACGGTCTCCTATGACTTAGAGCTGGTAGGGCTGTAGAGGTCATTTGGTTGAGCTTGGTGTGTATACATGAAAACAGTTGCTCAAGGAGATAGAACATTTGTCCAAGAGCATAAAGTTCATAAGGAGAAGAACCACAAGCAAGACCCCATGTCTCTGCAGTGCTCGAGCGAGCCCCTGCATTACCTGTATTCTTGTGCCTGGGAGATGACTGTCCTGGGTCTTACACGGAGTTTTCCCGCACAAGCATCACCTCCGCTCAGGGGACTCACTATCGCTCCTGCGGTTACACAGACACCGCCGGCCCCTCGTCTCCCGGTGGTTCCCGTCCACCGTTTGTGCATCACCAGGACGCGCTGCCCGGACCCCACGTGCTCAGATCTGGGTCAGATGCCACTGTGTGGCCTTGGGTGGTCAGTCGCTTGCCGGCTTACCTTCAGACTTTCCATCATAGAAAGAAATCTTAAGTATGTGATAGCACTAACAGGTTGCTATTTTTTAAAACTTTGATTCATTGTCACACAAATTTACTCAAAATGTATTTATGCAAGTTTTTCATTTTTTATTATACAAATGGACTTTAATTACAGAAATCATAAGATAAGCATTTTCACAGACATATTTGTTTACCAACAAAAGGTAAACACACAGAATGCGGTCTGATACCACTCACCCGCTTTCCAAACCAAGAATGTAGGGAACAGCTGATGGAGCTCATGGGGCATACAGAAAAGGGCCGTGGGGCACATCTTCCTAGGTCCCTGCTCAGAGTGGCCTCTGCAGACCCCTCCTTAGAGCCCACTGCCCTCACCTGTCCCTGTACCCTCCCTGACAGCCCACGGGGCACCATGGGCCCCAGGGCAGTGGCGCGGTTGTTGGGTCCCTTTAAAGAATCTTGACCTGGTTGGGGGCCAGGTTATTTCACCTTCCTTGAAGAATTGGCATCTCATAGGCCTGGGTGTGCTGTACACGTTTACCTACTAATCCAGTAAATTTACTCCTCTGGACATTTCTTCCTTTTTGTCTCATTTGAGAATCATTGAGGTTGGTTACTTTCACATGGTTGGGCTTTTTTTTTTTCTTTTTCCTATTGGATTCGCCTATGAGTTGATGGACAAAGGAGCCAAATCACTTTCAAGTGCCTGCTTTGCCTCCCCTCAGAGTAGCCCCCAATTATTTTAACTGAACAGTCTAACCATTCAAATAGTGGGATGTCCACAGGCAGAAAGGGCGTCTTTTACTAAGTTGTTTTGGTAGAAAGGCCATTAACACAGGTTGGCCTTGCTTAAGGTACAGATCTTTTACCAGCAAATAATGGGCAAAGTGGGGCTCCGTTTGCACCGCGGGCCCTGGTACTCGTTTATGATGTAGATTTTACAGTCTCTCAGATCGGATGTAAGACTTCAGTTCTTCGTGGTAGAATTGTTTAACAATCTGCTCATTATAGATTTGGATTCTGTGATGTTTAAACCAGTCTCAAGTGAAGTGTTAGCAAGTGGAGAGCCCGGGAAGGACTGGAGGGTTTCCCCTTCTAGGATGCAGCAGGGGCAGCGCCGGGGAGGGGTGGGTGCAGACCCCGCGTTGTTCCTGCACCCAGGCTGGTGGTGCAAGTGGTGGCACGTGTGTCTGTGCTGAGCACGTGGGACATCAGTGCTGGACTCATTTCCAAGACACAGGTCCATGGCCTTTGCCCCATCATCTGACCATCAGGATCCGTATTTCTTTGGCATTGTACATACTATCTTGGCAAAAGGGATGAAGAAAAATACCTTTCCAGTAAGGAATGTGGGATTCAGGAAGGCCTGGAGTTCATTCCTCCCACACGTGGGCACCAAGCGGTTGGATATATTTGTTTGCACACAGTACAATTTATTGTGAGTCATTCATCTTTGTATAGAGCTTTTAAAATACAAGGAAGTACGAGAAAGCATAAAATACAGAGTGACTAGTAAATTTTAAGAGTGCATAGATATTACATAAACTCTACGCGTTAAAAATGCCCATATCCCCACTACCTTCAGTCCCCTTGCTATTGTTTCTTTTTAAAGGTGATATTTTTGTAAAGAATCAGAGAGAAACATGAGTGAAGTGCTTGTCAGGGACCACAATGGACCGAATGTCTGCATCCCCCAAAGGTCATCTACTGAGACCCTAACCCCCAGAGTGCAGGTGCTTGAAGCAGGGCCTGTGGGGGGTGATGAGGTGGTGAGCGTGGGGACCGTGTGATGGGGGTCCTGCTCTGATAGGAAGAGTCAGAGAGCTGGCTCTCTCTTGCTCTCTCTGCCAGGTGAGGATGCGCTGACAAGACACCGTGTAAGCCTGCCCATCTGCGGTGTTTTCGTTATAGCAGCCTGAGCAGATTGAGGCCGGAACAGGACAGAAAACTGTTCTGGATGCTCGGGAGCTGGCTGTTGACTGATTATGAGGAAGACATACAATATGGCAGGCAAGTCCTAAATGCTAGAGCTGTGTCCTCTCAATCCCCTGATGGCCCTTCTAAGGGAGAGACACCTGCTAACACCGTTCCCATTCCGCAGGGGGCAAAACCCAAGCCCAGAGACTCGCGAAGCTTGCTCCAAGTCACCAAGTGTTGACAAGGTGGTCTGTGCCCCAGTGTCTGCTCCCAGAGCCTAGCAGGAAAGCACTGAGCTCGGGGTCTCTCGGCACAGTCCCTCTGGGCCCACCACAAACCCCAGAAAGAGAACAGGGCTTCCATCCCCACAACCTGCTCTGGGATGGCCTGTCCACGCCTTGGGGACACATCTGCCCCGTGGGGCTGTGGGGTATGCAGGCGGGAATCCAGATCATCGCGGCTCGGAAAGGGAGATGTTTTATTGATCAAATCATCCCATGAAACAGTCTCATTTTTTTCAAATTTAAAAACATACTACTTTGCCACCTACGCTTGTCATTTCATAACTGATACATGTACGACGTGCCTTCACATAAGAATGGACCCAGTGGGGTGGAGGCCTGTGCTCTGTCCATGCCCTCCCCCCTCCCCTTTCCCTCCCCCTCCCCCCCACCATGTCTTTGAACACTTGCATGCTTTAACCCTGAAAATGTATCTAGCACTTGTCCATCATTATTAGTAATTACATATTTGATAGTATCAAATCATTATAATTCATTTGTGATTCTCCTATCCGTAGATACTAGCAATGCTTCTAAATTTTCAAAACGTGGACCACCTTAGCTCTTTCCATGTTGTTCAGATTACCTCCCCCCTCCCCCCTCCCCTCCGCTTCCCTCCTCCTCCCCTCCCTCCTCCCATCCCCCTCCCCTTCTTCTTCCCTATTTCCGGATTCCTTTCTCTTTTTCTCTTTCTTTCTTCCTAATAATATCAAGAAGATATTATTAGCTAAAGATATAACATCCATAGACATTTTTAAAATAAAATTTATGAAAAAAGAATTTTACCTTTGCCCATTTCTACAGATTTTAGCTATGTTTCCATGCAATTTTTCCCTAGAAATATTGATTTTTACCTCATCTTATGGAGAACCTTCTGACCTAGTCATCACCTTGCAGGGCCCTCAGGTGGAGTGTAGTTTCAGAAATGCAAAGTATGACTCTTCTGGAGCTTTGTGAACAAAGAGCTTTCTCGTTTATGTGGCTAGGAGTTCACGGCAGGAGGTGTGAGATGGCAGTCTGCGCCCTCAGTCCTCGTGCGGCGGGTGCACAGTGCCCTGAGACCCTGGCCCCTCCAAGGGCTGCAGGCGGCCCCTCCACACGCCCAGCCCTAATAGCCCCTCGGGCTTCCCTCTGTTCCCATGGCAACGTTTCTAAACCTGCCATTCCCTGCCCGACGCCTATGGTGGTTCCCTGTGTCCCAGGGTGAGACATGGACCCTTGGGGACCTAGTGTCCAAACATGCGTTCTCTTCCTGTGTCCCCTGTTTCCTCCCAGGCAACATCCCCTGTCCCCGATCTCACAGTGCTCCACACCCCTCCCAGCTCCGCCTCCATCGGTCCGAGAACCTCCCCAGCTCCAACCGCAGACCCGGTTCTCCTGCTTGGGACCCCGAGCGCGCTGTGCACACCCCATCGGGGTGCTTCTGGCGGGGCTGCTGACCTGGGCGCAAGCCCGTCTCCTGCGGGCCCCACAGAGTCCAGCTCTGCGCGGGCTGGCTCCTGAGCTCTCCATCTCCGGTCTAGTCTCCCTTCCTGCCGCTGGGGGCTGAGCTGGTTCTGGGCTGCTCTTCTGAGCTGGTGCAGTTGGCGGCCAGGGGTTCCCAAGCCCTCCACCTTCCGCGAGATCCAAGGGAGATTTCCACAAGCCCGTCGCCAAATAGAGAAGGGAACAGGCGTCTCTGGTTAGGTGCCCAAGATGCCACCTGCTGTGCTTTGAGGTGTCCGGGCAATCACGTGCTTCTGAGTCTCCAACGCTCCCTAAATCCTGTACCCAGGTCCCTGCAACCGCCACCGCCTGGCGCTCCCTGCTGCAGGGCAGTGAGTGGTTGAAAATGAGAGTGAGCGAGAAAGTGTGTGAGAGAGGGAGATGGAGAGAGAAGACACTAACCCAGCTGTCCTCCTTGCTGCATGAAAAGTCTGTATTTTTTTTATTTTTATTGTTATGTTAATCCCCATACATTACATCATTAGTTTTAGATATAGTGTTCCATGATTCATTGTTTGTGCATAACACCCAGTGCTCCATGCAGAACGTGCCCTCCTCAATA
>NW_022589745.1:1275710-1305900 GCF_004348235.1 Phoca vitulina | reverse complement strand
TGGCTGCACCAGCTTGCATTCCCACCAACAGTGTAGGAGGGTTCCCCGGTCTCCGCATCCCCACCAACATCTGTCGTTTCCTGACTTGTTAATTTTAGGCATTCTGACTGGTGTGAGGTGGTATCTCACTGAGGTTTTGATTTGGATTTCCCTGATGCCGAGCGATGTTGAGCACTTTTTCATGTGTCTGTTGGCCATTTGGATGTCTTCTTTGGAAAAATGTCTGTTCACGTCTTCTGCCCATTTCTTGATTGGATTGTTTGTTCTTTGGGTGTTGAGTTTGATAAGTTCTTTATAGATTTTGGATACTAGCCCTTTATCTGATATGTCATTTGCCAATATCTTCTCCCATTCTGTCGGTTGTCTTTTGGTTTTGTTGACTGTTTCCTTTGCTTTGCAAAAGCTTTTTATCTTGATGAAGTCCCATTAGTTCATTTTTGCCCTTGCTTCCCTTGCCTTTGGCGATGTTTCTAGGAAGAAGTTGCTGCGGCTGAGGTCGAAGAGGTTGCTGCCTGGGTTCTCCTTTAGGATTTGGATGGACTCCTGTCTCACATTGAGGTCTTTCAACCATTTGGAGTCTATTTTTGTGTGTGGTGTAAGGAAATGGTCCAGTTTCATTCTTCTGCATGTGGCTATCCAATTTTCCCAACACCATTTGTTGAAGAGACTGTCTTTTTTCCATTGGACATTCTTTCCTGCTTTGTCAAAGATTAGTTGACCATATAGTTGAGGGTCCATTTCTGGGCTCTCTATTCTGTTCCATTGATCTATGTGCCTGTTTTGTGCCAGTACCATACTGTCTTGATGATGACAGCTTTGTAATAGAGCTGGAAGTCCGGAATTGTGATGCCGCCAGCTTTGCTTTTCTTTTTCAGCATTCCTCTGGCTATTCGGGGTCTTTTCTGGTTCCATACAAATTTTGGGATGATTTGTTCCATTTCTTTGAAAAAAGTGGATGGTATTTTGATGGGGATTGCATTGAATGTGTAGATTGCTCTACGTAGCATTGACATCTTCACAATATTTGTTCTTCCAATCCATGAGCATGGAATGTTTTTCCATATCTTTATGTCTTCCTCAATTTCTTTCATGAGTATTTTATAGTTTTCTGAGTACAGATCCTTTGCGTCTTTGGTTAGATTTATTCCTAGGTATCTTATGGTTTTGGGTGCAATTGTAAATGGGATCGACGCCTTAATTTCTCTTTCTTCTGTCTTGTTGTTGGTGTATAGGAATGCCACTGACTTCTGTGCATTGATTTTATATCCTGCCACTTGACTGAATTCCTGTATGAGTTCTAGCAGTTTTGGGGTAGAGTCCTTGGGGTTTTCCACATAAAGTATCATATCATCTGCAAACAGTGAGAGTTTGACTTCTTCTTTGCCGATTTGGATGCCTTTTATTTCTTTTTGTTGTCTGATTGCTGTGGCTAGGACTTCTAATACTATGTTGAATAGCAGTGGTGATAGTGGACATCCCTGCCGCGTTCCTGACCTTAGGGGGAAAGCTCTCAGTTTTTCCCCATTGAGAATGATATTTGCTGTAGGTTTTTCATAGATGGCTTTTATGATATTGAGGTATGTACCCTCGATCCCTATACTCTGAAGAGTTTTGATCAAGAAAGGATGCTGTACTTTGTCAAATACTTTTTCTGCATCTATTGAGAGGATCATATGATTCTTGTTCTTTCTTTTGTTAATGTATTGTATCACGTTGATTAATTTGCGGGTGTTAAACCAACCTTGCAGCCCAGGGATAAATCCCACTCGGTCGTGGTGAATAATCCTTTTAATGTACTGTTGGATCCTATTGGCTAGTATTTTGGTGAGAATTTTTGCATCCATGTTTATCAGGGATATTGGTCTGTAATTCTCCTTTTTGATGGGGTCTTTGTCTGGTTTTGGGATCAAGGTAATGGTGGCCTCATAAAATGAGTTTGGAAGTTTTCCTTCCATTTCTATTTTTTGGAACAGTTTCAGAAGAATAGGTATTAATTCTTCTTGAAATGTTTGGTAGAATTCCCCTGGGAAGCCATCTGGCCCTGGGCTTTTGTTTTTTGGGAGATTTTTGATGACTACTTCAATTTCCTTAGTGGTTATAGGTCTGTTCAGGTTTTCTGTTTCTTCCTGGTTCAGTTTTGGTAGTTGATACATTTCTAGGAATGTATCCATTTCTTCCAGATTATCTAATTTGCTGGCATAGAGTTGCTCATAATATGTTCTTATAATTGTTTGTATTTCTTTGGTGTTGGTTGTGATCTCTCCTCTTTCATTCATGATTTTGTTGATTTGGGTCATTTCTCTTTTCTTTTTGATAAGTCTGGCCAGGGGTTTATCAATCTTGTTAATTCTTTCAAAGAACCAGCTCCTAGTTTCGTTGATCTGTTCTACTGTTCTTTTGGTTTCTATTTCATTGATTTCTGCTCTGATCTTTATTATTTCTCTTCTCCTGCTGGGTTTACGCTTTATTTGCTGTTCTTTCTCCAGCTCCTTTAGGTGTAGGGTTAGGTTGTGTACTTGAGACCTTTCTTGTTTCTTGAGAAAGGCTTGTATTGCTATATACTTTCCTCTCAGGACTGCCTTTGCTGCATCCCAAAGATTTTGAATACTTGTGTTTTCATTTTCATTGGTTCCATGAATTTTTTTAATTCTTCTTTAATTTCCTGGTTGACCCATTCATTCTTTAGTAGGATGCTCTTTAGCCTCCACGTATCTGAGTTCTTTCCGACTTTCCTCTTGTGATTGAGTTCTAGTTCAAAGCATTGTGGTCTGAAAATAGGCAGGGAATGATCCCAGTCTTTTGGTACCGGTTGAGACCTGATTTATGACCTAGGATGTGATCTATTCTGGAGAATGTTCCATGGGCACTAGAGAAGAATGTGTATTCCGTTGCTTTGGGATGGAATGTTCTGAATATGTCTGTGAAGTCCATTTGGTCCAGTGTGTCATTTAAAGTCTTATTTCCTTGTTGATCTTTTGTTTAGACGATCTGTCCATTTCAGTGAGGGGGGTATTAAAGTCCCCCACTATTATTGTATTGTTGTCGATGTGTTTCTTTGCTTTTGTTATTAATTGCCTTATATAATTGGCTACTCCCATGTTAGGGGCATAGATATTTAGAATTGTTAGATCTTCTTGTTGGATAGACCCTTTCAGTAGGATATAGTGTCTTTCCTCATCTCTTACCACAGTCTTTGGTTTAAAATCTAATTTGTCTGATATAAGGATTGCCACCCCAGCTTTCTTTTGGTGTCCATTAGCATGGTAAATGGTTTTTCACCCCCTCACTTTCAATCTGGGGGTGTCTTTGGGTCTAAAATGAGTCTCTTGCAGACAGCATATCGATGGGTCTTGTTTTTTAATCCAATCTGATAGCCTGTGTCTTTTGATTGGGGCACTTAGCCCATTTACATTCAGGGTAACTATTGAAAGATATGAATTTAGTGCCATTGTATTGCCTGTAAGGTGACTGTTACTGTATATTGTCTGTGTTCCTTTCTGGTCTATGTTGCTTTTAGGCTCTCTCTTTGCTTAGAGGACCCCTTTCAAGATTTCTTGTAGGGCTGGTTTCGTGTTTGCAAATTCCTTTAGTTTTTGTTTGTCCTGGAAGCTTTTTATCTCTCCTTCTATTTTCAATGACAGCCTAGCTGGATATAGTATTCTTGGCTGCATATTTTTCTCATTTAGTGCTCTGAATATATCATGCCAGTCCTTTCTGGCCTGCCAGGTCTCTGTGGATAGGTCTGTTGCCAATCTAATGTTTCTACCATTGTAGGTTACATATCTCTTCTCCCGAGCTGCTTTCAGGATTTTCTCTTTGTCTCTGAGACTCGTAAGTTTTACTATTAGATGTCGGGGTGTTGACCTATTTTTATTGATTTTGAGAGAGGTTCTCTGTGCTTCCTGGATTTTGATGCCTGTTTCCTTCCCCAAATTAGGGAAGTTCTCTGCTATAATTTGCTCCAATATACCTTCTGCCCCTCTCTCTCTTTCTTCTTCTTCTGGGATCCCAATTATTCTAATGTTGTTTCGTCTTATGGTATCGCTTATCTCTCGAATTCTGCCCTCGTGATCGAGTAGTTGTTTATCTCTCTTTTTCTCAGCTTCTTTATTTTCCATCATTTGGTCTTCTATATCACTGATTCTCTCTCCTGCCTCATTTATCCTAGCAGTTAGTGCCCCCATATTTGATTGCACTTCATTAATAGCCTTTTTGATTTTGACTTGGTTTGATTTTAGTTCTTTTACTTCTCCAGAGAGGGTTTCTCTAATAACTTCCATGCTTTTTTCAAGCCCAGCTAGTATCTTTAAAGTGATGATTCTGAACTCTAGATCTGACATCGTACTAATGTCCGTATTGAGTAGGTCCCTGGCAGTCAGTAGTACCTCTTGTTCTTTTTGTTGAGGTGATTTTTTCCATCTTGTCATTTTGTCCAGAGGAGAATAGATTAATGAGAGAACAAAATGCTAACAGGGTAACAACGTTCCCAGAAAATATACTCTAAACAAGTCAGAAAAGAACTGAAGCAGTGGGAAAAGAAAGGGAAAGAGAGAAAAAAGAAAAAGAAAAAGATAAAAGATAAAAACAAACAAAAACAGAACAAAACAAAAAAAAAACAGAATATGATCAAATATGATCAGGCTGGTATATAGATCAGTGCCACACACTAGATTTTGGGTGTATTTTGGTCTGTTAGAAGAAAGTGCCTCCCAAAATTTTAAAGAAAGAAAAACTTATATATGTACAAAAATAAGGGTTGATATGATGAAGGGATGGAATATGACTGTAAAGATGGAAATTATAAAAAATTTTATAAAAGGAATTGATAAGAAGTTGTTTGAAAAAAGAAAGAACAGGATTTAAAAGGAAAAAAAAAGAAAAAAAAAGGGAGAGAATGTGATCAGGCAGGGGAGTAGAAAAAAAACATACACTAAAGATTTAGGGTATATTTTGATCTGTTAGAAGGAACTATCTCAAAATTTTAAAGAGAGAACAACTTATATATATATGCCAAAAATATGGGTAACTACTATGAAGGGATAGAATATGACTCTAAAAATGAAAAATAAAAATGTTTTTTAAAAAAGGGATT
This sequence comes from Phoca vitulina, assembly GCF_004348235.1. NCBI lineage: Eukaryota > Metazoa > Chordata > Mammalia > Carnivora > Phocidae > Phoca > Phoca vitulina. The sequence goes on along the minus strand of NW_022589745.1, from coordinate 1,300,808 downwards.
GATAAGGGGCGCCTGGGTGGCTCAGTCGTTAAGCATCTGCCTTCAGCTCAGGTCATGATCCCAGGGTCCTGGGATGGAGCCCCACATCGGGCTCCCTGCTCTGTGGGAAGCCTGCTTCTCCCTCTCCCACTCCCCCTGCTTGTGTTCCCTCTCTCACTGTGTCTCTCTCTGTCAAATAAAAAAAAAAAAAAAAAAGGGATTGATAAGATGTTGGTTGAAAAAGGGAAAAAGAAAATTCAAAAAAAAAAAGTTAAAAAATAATTAACTTTGAAAGACTACAGAATCACGGTAAAAAAGCCATGGATTCTATGTGCAGTGTTCCCCTAGCGCTGGAGTTCTGCCGTTCTCACTGATCGGTAAACTTGGTCTTGGCTGGCTGTTCTCGCTGATCTCCTGGGGGAGGGGCCTGTTGCTGTGGTTCCCAAATGTCTTTGCCGGAGGCAAAATTGCCCCGCCCTTGCTGGTCCGGGCTAAGTAATCTGCTCGGGTTTGCTCTCGGGAGCTTTTGTTCCCTGCAAGCTTTCCGTACAGCTTTGGAGGCGGAGAGTGAAAATGGCGGCCTCCCAGTCTCCGCCCCGGAGGAGCCGAGAACTCGGGGTCCCGCTCCTCAGCGAGCCCCCAGAGAAAAGCCGTCAGTCACTCCCGTCTCCCCGGTCTCCGGCCGCACTCCGCGCTCACCCGGCCTGTGACCGCGCCTTTCTATCTGGCACCCGACCCCGGGTGGAGTCTCCGAACCCAGCAGATCCCCGCGGTGCGCTCCCGCACCTCTCCTCCCCGGGGGAAGAAGGTGAGTCTCCCCGGATCTGCCGCTTGTTGGGTCCCTGCTGGAGGAGCAGTGGCCCGACTGTGCCGCGGATCACGGTCTATGACAACCCCGAGCTGAGAGCCCGCGCCTGGGCTCCGTCTCTGCAGCCGGCTTCCCCGCTCCGATCCCTGGGAGCTCTGCCGCACTCAGGCACCCCCGGTCTTTCTGTGACCCCGAGGGTCCTGAGACCACACTGTCCCGCGAGGGTTCCACCCCCCACTTCGCCACCAGAGTGACGTCCCTCAGCGGAGCCGACTTCTAAAAGTTCCGATTCTGTGCTCCGCGGCTCTATCACTTGCCAGAAGCGGCCGTCGGAGGCCCCTCCCCCGCCGTCTATCCTCCCGAATATCGCCTCGGATTCACTTCTCCGCACGTCTTACCTTCCAGAAAGTGGTCGCTTTTCTGTTCAGAGAGTTGCTGCTATTCTTTTCTTTGATCTCCTGTTGAATTCGTAGGTGTTCAGAATGGTTTGACTCCTATCCAGCTGAATTCCTGGGACCAGACGAAATCCCGGTCTCCTACTCCTCCGCCAGCTTGCTCCGCCCCCCAAAGTCAGTATTTTTTTACAGTGAAAAGCTATTAGCAATCTCAGTATCATTTGCACTTTATAAACACAGAGTCTTAAAAATAAAGACAAATTAATGCTCCAAGGAATGGATGTCCAATGTACGGGCCAGGGTTGGTGTGGGTCCTGGTTTGACGATATGAAGTTAAGGTCCTTCCCACACTCCTCACCCCCCTCCCACAGGCAGGTACGTCCAAGTGTGTCTAAGTCTTCCCCGTGTACGTGAGGCTCCTTGGTCATATAGTTCCCGAGGTATAGCAGGTCAGATTTGGGGATGCAGTCGGCCCCACATCAGAGGTGTGTAGCATATGTGGTGTTGGGATGGCCAAAAGAGTGGGATTCTGTAAATATCTAGTCAGGAACCCAGAGTTCAAATGCAGCTCTATGATTTGAGGCAAGTTATCTTTCTGAAAATCAGTTTTTCTCTGAAAATAGAGCTAATAATATCTCCTTTGCCCTAGTCTCAAGATTGTTTTGAGGACCAAATGAAATAATTAGCATGAAGATATTGTCATGTAAAAATGTCTTTTTCTTTTTAAAAATTTCTATTATTTATTATTTGATTGAAGTATAATTAACATGCAGTGTTAGATTGTTTCAGGTATACAATATAATGATTCTGCATTTCTTTACATTTCTCAGTGTTCATCATGGTAACTGTAGTCACCATCTGTCACCAAACATTTTTATAATCGTATCGATTTTTATTCCCTGTGCTGTACTTTTCATCGCCATGACTTATTTATTTTGTAACTGGAAGTTTGTATCTCTTAGTCCCCTTTATCTATTTCACCCATCCCCCCACCCACTTTCCCTCTAGCAACCACTAGTTTATTCCCTGTATTCAAAAGTTTATCTCCTTTCATTGTCTCTTTCTTTGTTTTATTTCTTAAATTCCACATCTTAGTGAAATCATGTGGTATTTGTCTTTCTCAGACTTATCTCACTTAGCATTAAAACCTCTAGGTCTATCCATGTTGTTGCAAATGGCAAGATCTCATTCTTTTTTATGGCTGAGTAATATTCCATTGGTATATATACCAATTTTCTTTATCCATTCATCTATTGATGGGCCCTTGGGTTGCACTGATAATCTGGCTATTGTAGATAATGCTACAGTAAACATAGGGGTATATGTATCTTTTTTAAATTAGTGTTTTCATTCTCTTTGGGTAAATATCTAGTAGTGCGATTACTAGATCATAGAGTAACTCTATTTTTCACTTTTTGAGGAACCTCCACACTGTTTTCCAGAGTGGCTGCACCAGTTTGCATTCCCACCAACATCGTAAAAGGGTTTCCCTTTCTACGCATCTTTGCCAACACCTGTTGTTTCCCGTGTGGTTGATTCTAGCCATTCTGACGGGTGTGAGGTGATATCTCACTGTAGTTTTGATTTGCATTTCCCTGATGATGAGTGATGTTGAGCATCTTTTCATATGTCTGTTGGCCATCTGTGTATCCTCTTCGGAAAAATGTGTATTCAGGTCCTCTGCCCATTTTTAATTGAATTATTTGTTTTTTGGTGTTGAGGTACAGAAGTTCTTTATATATTTTGGATTTTAACCCATTTTCAGATGTATCATTTGCATATATCCTCCCCCATTCAGTAGGTTGTCTGTTCATTTTGTTGCTGGTTTCCTTTGCTGTGCGGAAGGCTTTTCTTCTGGTGTGGTTCCACTCGTTTACTTTTTGGGAGGGTCTTTTTCATCACTTGGGAAGCAGTTAGTTGGAAGATATACTCACACAGAGGAATCCCATTTCTCAGCTTGTGCTTTCCTGTGAGTTCCTTGTGAATGAGATGGCTGCGAGTTTTAGAGAGCCATCCTTGGCATTTCGTCTTGAGAAGACAAAGCATTTCTACTCAGCAGTCTGTCAAAAATGAAGGTTGCTAAATGTGCCCACGCCCCTTAGTGTTAGAATTTTCTGGTTGGAACATGAGGCCTTGGTTTAAGTTGAACTAATAACATATTTAAGTCACAATCTACAATCACGACCTTGACAGACAGTAATTATAGATATTCTAAGAGGGGGCTTGCTGCTCCAATTCTGACTTTCTACCCAAGGGTCCCCTTCAAATTTTGTGGAGTTCACCGAGCAATTAATAGCATGATTCAGTGCATGGCGTCGCTGTGTCTCAGAAACACCAGGAGTGAGAAATATTCTTCTGCGTGTGCACGTACACAGCCATCAAGTTACCTCCTTGCCACATGTGCTCACGAGACAGATGACTGATCCAAAAGATCTGTACTTGAGCCTTGTCTTTCCTGGACAACCTGTCCATCTTCTGAAGGATGATACTATGGTCTGAATGTCTGTGTCCCCCTAAAATTCAAAGGTTGAGACGAATTCTGAAGGTGATGCTGTTTGGAGGTGGGCCTTTGGAGATGATCAGGTCCTGAGGGTGGAACCTCCATGAATGGGACTGGTGTCCTTGTGGAAGGCCTCGGAGAGCCCTCTCACCCCCTCTCCCATGTGAGGACACAGCAAGAAGTCTGACCCAGACAAGGGCCCTCACCCAGCCCTGCTGGCATCCTGATCGCGGACTACCAGCCTCCAGAACTAAGCAACACATTTCTGTTGTTTATAAGGCACCCAGTCAGTGGGATTTTACTATAGCAAGCTGAACAGACTGGACAAACGGCTTGTCTTTTTCCAGTTGATCTGTAACTATGTAGGAGTCCCTAATAATGCAGGTACTAGGCTAGATACCATGAGGAATCCACAGAATAGTAAGCATCTTCCACAAACATCCTGAGTAAACATCTTATTACAATTCAGTCCTTTAAGGAATTGCCTCTCTCCTGGCCTCTGGTGATGCAAAGACAAACAGATACAACCCCTCCCTCCAAGACACTTACTACCTTTTATAACAGTAACAACAGCAGCAGGGGCAGCAAGGAGAAGGAGGGGGCCCGCTATGTCAGGTGAGATGTGCGTACCGCGGACACTCACAGCCCGTGACCTACCACGGTTGGCAGGGTGGCCCTGCCTCAGAGGGGGTGGCCCAACGAGGACTGGAGGGATCTGGGCAGTCTCTGAATAGATAAATGGCGTGGTTTGTAAGAGGGCTGGGAAATCTGTGATATTTATTTATTTATTTATTTTTTAATAATTTCCTTGACAGTGGTCTTGGCAATGAATTTTTTTTATTATGTTATGTTAGTCACCGTACATTACATCATTAGTTTTAGATGTAGTGTTCCATGATTCATTGTTTGTGCATAACACCCAGTGCTCCATGCAGAACATGCCCTCTTTAATACCCGTGACCAGGCTAACCCATCCTCCCACCCCCCTCCCCTCTAGAACCCTCAGTTTGTTTCTCAGAGTCCATAGTCTCTCATGGTTCATCTCCCCCTCCGATTTCCCCCCCTTCATCCTTCCCCTCCTGCTGTCTTCTTCTTTTTTTTCTTAACATATATTGCATTATTTGTTTCAGAGGTACAGATCTGAGATTCAACAGTCTTGCACAATTCACAGCACTCACCATAGCACATACCCTCCCCAATGTCTATCACCCAGCCACCCCATCTCTCCCACCGCCCACCACTCCAGCAACCCTCAGTTTGTTTCCTGAGATTAAGAATTCCTCATATCAGTGAAGTCATATGATACATGTCTTTCTCTGATTGACTTATTTCGCTCAGCTTAATATCCTCCAGTTCCATCCACGTTGTTGCAAATGGCAAGATTTCATTCCTTTTAATGGCTGCATAATATTCCATTGTATATATATACCACATTTCTTTATCCATTCATCTGTCGATGGACATCTTGGCTCTTTCCACAGTTTGGCTATTGTGGACATTGCTGCTATAAACATCGGGGTGCATATACCCCTTCAGGTCCCTACATTTAGGGATCCCTACATAGTGAATTGCTGGATCGTATGGTAGTTCTATTTTCAACTTTTTGAGGAACCTCCATACTGTTTTCCAGAGTGGCTGCACCAGCTTGCATTCCCACCAACAGTGTAGGAGGGTTCCCCTTTGTCCGCATCCCTGCCAACATCTGTCATTTCCTGACTTGTTCATTTTAGCCATTCTGACTGGCGGTATCTCATTGAGGTTTTGATTTGGATTTCCCTGATGCCGAATGATGTTGAGCACTTTTTCATGTGTCTGTTGGCCATTTGGATGTCTTCTTTGGAAAAATATCTGTTCATGTCTTCTGCCCATTTCTTGATTAGATCATTTGTTCTTTGGATGTTGAGTTTGATAAGTTCTTTATAGATTTTGGATACTAGCCCTTTATCTGATATGTCATTTGCAAATATCTTCTCCCATTCTGTCAGTTGTCTTTTGGTTTTGTTGACTGTTTCTTTTGCTGTGCAAAAGCTTTTTATCTTGATGACGTCCCAATAGTTCATTAAATCTGTGATATTTAAATAGAGGGAAAGATGGTATGAGAAAGTGGCCTCTGTATTGGAGGGACACTGAGAAAATGTCTTAGATGAAAGGTCCCATGGGGCAATAATGAGACTCAAGACTCAAGAGACGGTTGTAACCAGCCTCATACACCGGGGGGTCAGGCCAAGGGGACAGTTTGCATTTCTAGCTCTGCCTCTTACAAGCTGACCCAGGGCCTCTGAACTTCAGTTTCCTCACCTGTAATGGGCATAATATACAAGTTTGTATGTGAAACACTTTTAACTTTATATTGTGATTCATGGGCAGTGTTATAACGATAATAATAACTACTGTTATTATTGAATGGATTTTTTATTGAGCAGAGATATGGCATTATAGAAGCAAGAGAAGCTGGGGGGGGGTGGGAGGAACAGGATTAGGGAGGCAGGTGGGGAAGTGAACTCAGCTAAGGGGTAATTAGGATCTGGGCCAAGGGGTTTCCCAGGAAAGAAGGATGGCAGGAGATGTCTCTTGTCTTCTGGGGTTAATTTGGGCATTGCCCCTTGGAAAGCTTTGATTTCAGTAAGAATCACTTGTTTCACTGGTGGGCAAAGAAAATAAGCCTGAAAGCGTTAGTGGATGGAGGTCACCCCTTCTGGGGCCAAATCCTACAGCTGCTGATATCCCAAATTCACATACCAATGCAGAACCCCAAATACTGCTCTGTGGCTGAGGCTGATCTTTACCATTATATGCCGCATTAAAAGTTATTCATCCATGTGCTGTGGCAACTCAAGCTTGGGATCGTTACTAAAAGGAACTGAAATTAAGTCTTAGATTTCTCTAGAACAGCTCTCGAGTAGCTGGGGAAGAGAGCTAAGAACAGTCCACCTGAGACATTGCCCTGGATCTGTCTTACTTTCCACAGAAACTGGGCAGGTTACTGAGCTTTTCCAGATGTTAGCACCCAAGTCTAAAAATGGAGGGTTTTGACCAGGCTAAACGCTCGTTAAAGTTACTTCTAGTTCTAATGTCCGCTGACTCCAGAAGCTGTTCTAGCTTGCGGCATTTGTTGCTGGGGCTGGGCCTTCAGTGACAGAGTTTTAGAGTTCATCAGCGGCCGCAGGCTCAGCAGACCTGTCCAGGTAGAGAGCGCTGGGGCGATGGCCGCGGGGGGCCGCTGGGGGGCCTCTAGGGGGGCCGCTGGTGTCAGAAGCAGCCCTCTCCTCCCTGATGTAGCACTGATTGGCCTTTGTTTTAATTGCCTCCATCTTTAATTGCTTTTCTATATCATTTTGCTTAATTTGGAAGAATTTTTTTAATGAGCTTGAATGATCTAATTGGGCCTAAATGTGATTTCCTTATAGCATTGTTTATTGGTGTGTAAATAGTCAGCAGATCCCAGAACCAGTTATACATACAGTGGGAAGCAAAGAATGGTTCTGGGGGGAGTTCAAGTTGCTCGTAATTATTATGGGACCTTGGAAGTACAGTTTTTTAACCTGAATTTATTAATCATTCTTTATAACAATTGATACATAACTTTTGAAAATACTAATAGATATAAGAAATTATCATATTTTTTAGTTGTTTTTTTTTTTTGGTTACATATGTGTTACATGAGTTTGCTTTTGCAATAAACTATTAAACAATTAGAAGCATATAAGGTAAAAAGCGAAATCCTTCTTAGTCCTCAAAATCCCACTCTTTTTCTGAAGATGAGCCCTGTTAGCCGTGGATGTGTACGCCTTCCAGATGTTCTTCTGCGTATCGACATACATGCGTGTGTCGGGCTATGGCTTGGCAGAGGTGTGTGCAGGTGGGTCACTGTACCTGCTGTTCTGTGCGTCCTGTTGACACTTTGCTCTTCATCACGGTGGCCCTGCCCCTTCAACCATACAGACCAGTCCTACATTGTTACTTGTAATAATCTAACCAGTCCACCGCAGACTGTTCTCCGGTTTTGATTGTACGCAATACTGCATGGAACGGTCGTACATGTATCTGTGTTAGATGTGACTACAATGTTTGGTGGATGCTGGGAGCTGTAATCGTCAGGCGAGGGTCACACATCTCAGATTGTCACACACACTGTCCATTTCTGTGGGGCGTGGTGTTCCCATCACTGCCATGCAAGCCTGTGTGAGTTCCCCAACCCCCGTGGACAGGCGTACCCACCAATATCCTGTCCTTGGCATCAGGGTCCAGCTAGCTCTCGCTAAAAGCCCACAATGGGAAAGGAGTTTCCTTTCCAATGAGGTGGTGGCTTCAGATATGGGTGTAAGAGTGGGAATACCTAGTATTCAGAAGATAGCTGGAGACAGACCATGCGCACGATGTCTTTCATCCATGAAAACTCCAAATTACAAAAGGCATTTAGTGGAATCCTTCTCTGTTGTTCGTTAACGCACTGGAATCAGTGGTCCCGCGCTGCGGGGGTTCGATTAAAGTCCTATTCTGAGGAGCCGTCCTGCACAGGGAATCCACAGGAAATACTAAGGTTGTATACAAGGTAGAGTTGGACCTTCTTAATTCTCAAAAATACATGGCAACACTCAAAAGGATGGAGTTTTGGGGCAAATATGTGACACTTTAGATGGAAAGTGCATGATGAAGAGGTGCATCAAAATTTAAAAAAAATGACAAGCAGGAAGATTTCAAAACCTGCATGCGTTCTGATGTCCTATGATTTCATCTGGAGAGACCCTTGTCCGCTCACTGACCTGTCCACATGTTCTCGTCTTACCTTCCTCGTCATCTTTGTCTTCTGACGATGATCTCTTGTTTTTCTCTGAAAAACTGAAAATGGACCTAAATTTCTAAATTTCACAGCCAGCTAGAAGCTGAGCATATTCTAAAACAAAGAATACAAGCAAGGGAGTGGATTTTCTAAAATATCTCGAATTTGGCACAAAGGGAAACAATTCCTCTATTCAAGCAGGAAAGATTGATGGAGAGCCTACTATGTACAAGCAATTTATTCCTCTCCACGCCGTGCCTGGGGGGTGGGATCTCATTCTATGAACAGGGACAGACGAGGCAGCTCGGCGAGGAGGCGGGCAGCCGCAGGGAGCATCCGCTGGGCCTGTGGCCTCTACAACACATTAGTCTCTTCACACTCAAGTACACTGAAGACCTTTTAAAGAGAGATTTTCCTGTTCAGAGAATATTGAGCATGGGTCCAGGAGAGCAAACAAAACCAGGTCATGGGACTTTGGATTCATTCCTGGAGACTCACCTGAGCCTCTGTGTCTGCTCACTGAGAAGGATTTACCCCTACCTGCCTTATGAGGAATTGTCTGGTTCCTATTGTTCAATGTTGTAAGTCTGAGGAGGAGCACTGTCAAAACATGTCCCTCATTTTTTAACCAATCTCACATAGAACTTTTAGGGAGAAAAAAAGGCAAGAGACATTTCCTCTGGTAGATAATCCTGTAACAGTGACTCAGATTGCCAAAGAGACTCCTGCATTTGTCATTTAAACACAACTGAGTTAATCAGAAGGTCTCTCTGACATTAAGAAACCTCAGGAAAGCGAAGACAGGACCCCCAAACCCAAGGGGCTGGCACCTGCTGGGGACATCCTGGCGGAAGGGCAGGTACACCCAGGCAAGAGGTCAGTGCCCCGCCGTGGTCGGGGCGTCCTGCTGCAGAAAGGCATCTGTAGGGTGATTCCTGGTGCCACTTAGCCACCATTCAAAGGTGTAGATGGTACACCCACTCGAGAAACAAGCTTAGTGAGTGCATGGAACAGGAATGGTGCTCTTCTCCTGCAAACGGTTCCCTGGCCGGAAATTTATATCCAGTGGCAGAGCAAGGCAGGGGGACGCCACGTATTTGGGCTTTGGGGAGTTAAAGGAAATGCTTTTCATTTTTATCCTGGCCCTATCATTGTCTGAGAGAGAATCTGAATTCAGAGAGGTTCAATGACCCCAAAATGTTCATACCAATATTGGCTAAGATGGCTCTTGCTTATCCAGAAATAATGTATAAGCATGGCAGTCTGTGGGTTCACTAATATTGCATGAACATAATTATTATATTTTAAACCATTATAGTATGCTTTCAAAACCAATAATATCAAGCCTCTATGTAATTGTCTTAGTAGGGTCTGGTGGAAAGAGCAGGTGTGGGTTTCAGAAAGTCAACATGGTGGAGGCTGGATTGCAATACCACTAAGCACACGTTTGTCTCCATCAGCCCTGTGTCCAGCTGCTGAGTACCCGTATGTGCTCCCAGCTCCATCCTGCAAGGGTGAGGGCTCTGAACGCTGAACTTTAGGGCCCAGAGTGCAGGGCTGAGGATGCAGGAGACATTGCTGTTCATCCCAGATGGATACTCACCTCCAAATCTAGACGGTCTGAAGGTGGAGTGTCTGGTGTGAGGAGGTATGGGGGGCACTTGCTTCTGTCCCATAAAAGTTAAGTTTACAAATCATACTGTAAGTAAAAGAATGGTTCGTGTTGAGAAGAACTTCCTGCATTTATATGATGTGTGCACGTGTGTGCATGTGCCTACCTACCTGTGTGTGTTTTGAGTACTGGCGGTCAGGAAAGACCATAACACACACTGTTCTCCTCAAAGATTTTCCGGTATAGATGGCTGTGGGTTGCTATAAACAAAACCACAGGTCATAATTTGTATTAAAAGCTTTATCTGTTTAAAAACGTTACATAAGAACTCCAAACTAATGAGTCTTGACTTTGATAAACAGAAAAATACACTAACTCTCATTTTATTTTTCAACCTTGATTTTACAGGGTAATTTTGAAACCTTTCTAGCTCCGTGTGCATATTTCCAAATTATTCTGTTCTTTATGTGTTTGTTTTGGTAGATTCTTATTAGGGAAAATAATAACATTTGTTATGGTTGCATTTTATTGGCTGCCCGTGAATTTCCTAGGAAATTGCGTGTTATCTTATTTCAAATCCCACTTGCCAAACACGCTGAGTATCTCCTTTATTGTGAGGTAACACGCAGGAAGGGAAGTACAGTATCTTTTAGAGGATTTATGGTAATGCTGCAGAATGTAGCTGATGGTAAACAGCGCGGAGCCCTCGGGGGTCTCTTCATTTGCCTGACACACTTCACTGCTGCCCATTAACACTTCTCTGTTATTGCCATAGACTCAATTTAATGAGCTTCTCTGAATTTGGAGGTTTGCACCAGAAACAATAGCTTTAAAATGAGACACCTAGCTCTCTCCACTTTCTGATATTCTGTCCATCTTTTTTTTAAACAAAATAAATTCTCTTTTTGACAGTGTAGTTTGAAATGACCTGGATATATTCTTTTCCAATTAGAATAGTCAATAATTCCTAATCCTGAGACAATATTGCAGAAAACCCGGATAGAGAGTTAATAAATTCAAAATTTGCATTAATGAAGATAACGTCTTTTGTTGTTCTTCCCCTAAAATAAAATTGAGTTGACATCTAGAAAAACCCTTGTCATCAACAGACTGTGTTTTGTTATGAGTGAAATCACATTATTTCCAAGAAATTGTTACACATCTCAAATATTTCTCACTTATTAAATTGTTTCTTAATTGCATCGAAGTGTTAAAAAGGCAATAATCTTACAAATTGGCTGGTGATTGGTCAATCTAAATATTACGTGCACTTAGTTTTACCTTCAAACCTAGAGATGTATTTAAAAACTGTTAAAAATCTTGGATTTCAAAGTAACTTAACTAAATGTTTAAAAGCATTTTCTACTCATCTGTCATGGCCTTTCCTATCAGAGCTTCTGAGTAAAATCATTTACACACATCTTCGTGAGTGTGTTACGTACTAGTACGTATGAGTTACGTACTTTAAATGGAGCTTCCTGTCGTAAGGGCCGCCACACAAAGGAGCAAGTGCCCGTCAGCCCCTCCCCTGCAGTTAGTGATGTCGCCCTGTTGTTGTTCTGTCCTCTAGAAAATGAACCCAAGGGAGAACTGGTGAAGTCACGTCGAGGGGGCATCTCCAACTCTGACCTACTGAGGAAGCAGATCGGATCCAAGGAGCACCCCGGGCAACTGAGTGCAGGTACCGACCACGGCAGCTCTGGGCGACATGGACGGGAGTCCTGTCCCCTGGGTCCTCCCCATTTGCTGCTCCGAATCACCACTCTTCCCAGTTTCCTGGTGCTTCCTGGCTTCTGGGGGGGCAGTTAAAAGTTCTGTTGTACATCGCCTCCCAACAGACAATTCATGCTGACAAGAGCCATTGACAGTTAAATCAGATGATGCATTTGTTATTCTTGCCACTCACGCTGCACCGGGTGGGGCAGGCTGTGCTCCTTCTGAGCGCTGTGAGCTGTCCTGGGGATTGCTAGTGGGGAGGAAGTGGTACTGGGACCCTCGAATGGAAACGCTTCATTTTGAATCATTGCCAAAAAATCCACACTTGCTGCAGAAGTAAGTGCTTTGTAAAGTTCATCAGTTATGGTTTGGAGAGTTGGGGGTGGGGGGTTGCTGACTGCTGCCCAGGCAGCACATGTATTTTTAGGGAATCTCATAAGCTGGAGGTTGACATGATTGTAAACGTGAGTAAAATCTCGCCTCTGCGAAGTCTCCGCTTCTGAATGCGTACATGGAACTGATGTCTAAAGCTCTAGTATTACCTTCTCAATACCCACATTCAGGAGTCCATTTTACACATGTTACTTTGCTGGAGAAAAAGAAGACGACGACTCTGGCGGGATGGTAATTTCTTAGGACGCTCCATGAGGGAAACTCTGGCATGCTGTTTAAGGTTCACTGTGCGATAGTAATTTGTCCGTCTGCCGACAACAATTTGCCTGTCTGATGACAGAACTACTTACCGCTCCATGGAGATTAGGGCTGTTGTTGGTTTCCATATGCTGCCGCCCTGTGGGTGCTGCCATCTTTATGGGCTTTATGAACGAGCGTAATAGGTCACAGTTGTTCTGATTGTTTTCTAAGCTCTACCCATTTCCCTTTCCCTGAAGAACCCATTGCACCCATCAGTTGGGTTTTGGAAAGGCATTATGTTTAATCATCATTTCCCTAGAGTTTTTAAAAACCTACTCACATTGAGCATTAAAGTCCTACTTGACTTTAAAGTCAGTTCAAGTTTCTGGATTGTAGGTGCATCACAGAGACTATGTTGTAGTCATAAGCTAAAGAATGTTTGATGGAATATTTTACATGGGTCTAATTTTTAAATGCGGATTCATTGAATTGGCATTTCTGGCTTGGAGTTAAATGTGCACATTTAAATGATAATTATCAATGCAGTGTCCTATAAAGCATTCAAATACAAATCTCACCATGAATTAGTGAAATGAAACAAATAAGAATAAGAATAAGCTAGTTTTCAAAGAGAAATCCATGTCTACACCCAACAGACTGGGCCTTGAATAGGCTTCTCAGTTGAGGGATAGCAGCTGACGGTGACAAGGAAGATAAGGAGATTCCAAGGTCCCAGCCGGCCCTGGTCTCCTGTTTGGACTCTCGGTCACCAGCCTGTCTGTCCTCTTCTTGCGTCTGTGGCCATCACCCAAGCAGGCCCTGGAGTTGCGTGGTCTCTGGGTAGAAGGGGGGTGTGGCAGGCCCCTGACTATCCCTGCGGGCTCCAGACCAGTCCGGTGGCAGTAATAACAACAGGAGCACAACCCGTACTTGGGCGATTCATTGTGGAGCATTTCATGTATGCACTAAATCGGCAGAGCTTTGGTGGTCACGCACGTGACGTCAGCGTGGAAAGCTCTGCAAAGCCCAAGTAATGCTTGCATGCACCTCTGCGATTCCTGGGTAGTTCTTATCCGCTCTCTGGTCCTTTAAAGAGTCATGTTTGGTCCTGAGGGGATAATCAGTATGTATTCACTGTGTGTATGTCATAAATACTTTAGTCCCTGGGTGATGAAATAAAGCAGTGGATTGAAATAAACAGCATAGAATTCCAGGATGGGAATCCTAACGTGTGAGCACAGTAGCGTCCATGGGCAAAGTCTACATCTTCACATGACCACCTAGAAAATGAGAATGTGTAAGTCATCGTGCTGCATAGATCAAGCTGCACAAACTTTTTCTGTAAAGGTCCAGATAGTAAACATCATGGGCTTTGTGAGCCTGGTGGCAAGTACAACACTGCCATGTACCATATGTAAACAAATGGGCCTGGCTGTGTCCCAATAAAACTTTATTTACAAAACCAGCAGCAAGTGGATTTGGCCCTCAGATGGTAGTTTCCCAACCCATAGTAAATATCTAAATTAAGATGTCCTAAATAACCACAGTCATTTCTGGAAAATAGAATAGAACTCTTACTCTCTTCTCATATTTTATTACTTGCAAACTCACACAATAGTGTCTGAAATCATTGTCTACCGGCATGTTGCGCCGCAGACAGGCACGCTACTGAGTGCGAGCTCAGCAGTCAGGACGCTGGGAAGAAGTGGCAAGAAGGCCAAATTCTACATCTGTGGAAGTCAGGGCAGAACACGAGAAGCCTGCAGGAGTGGAAGGGAAGAAAAGCTTTCTAATATTTCCAGGCCTACATCAACCTGCCCACCAAAAAATATTTTTAAATCATCCTGAAAATTGTATGGATGTAAAATCAAATGAAAACCAATACCCACAGGTATTGCCCCATGTGGACACACCAGGAGTTATGTGTCAAACCCCAGTGCCGAAAGAGCAACAATCCACTGGGTGCTGAGTGATGCTGGTGTTGTATACACCATCCACAACCCATGCCCCAGTGCAGGTCCTGGGCTTAGGACAGAGCAACACCACACGATCTGGTAAAATGTGATCCATTCAGTCTGCTTCCCCACATACACTGTAACTCCAAAACAAAAATAGAGAACATGGTAAATAAAATACCAAATAAAAAAGAGAATTAGTTTAAGTTGCAATAGATTTTACATCAGACGCTCGATAAAGGGATTAATCTTGAGAAAGACTTTAATGATGCCATAGATCATTTTTTTAAAGGGCTATTTTATATGTGTCTCCAACTTATTTGGGATGTGAATTAGTAGTATAAATCATTTAGTTAAAATGCAGAACATAAATTGATATTTTCCACTGAAACGGTTTGCTAGAGTGCATGTATCTTTAAAGCAGCACTTTGACAATTAATACATTATTTCAGAACAGGAGAGAATACATAATAGAAATTGGCAGAAACACAAGTCACAGACATGGGTCAGCCAGGTTGCCTTAAGTAGTTAAGAAAGGAGAGGTCTGCTAGTTTCACATGTAGTCAATATTGGGCAGAAATTTGGGTAAAATGTTGGAAGCAACAAGACCAGGGAACAAATCCCAATTCTGCCACGCTATCTCTGTAACTTTGGAGAAGGTACTTAACTCCTGGAATCTGAGCCTCAGTTTCCCCATAAGTAAAATGGGCATAATATATAGTTTCTTCTTAATAGGACCATTATAAGGATTAAATGAGATATAAAGTATATAAAGCACAGAATTTAGTAACTGAAACAGAAGATATTTCAGTATGTCAAGTATCTGTGCTATTTCTGAAATGGGCAGTGGATTACCTTTAAATTTTAGACAGAGGTGCCCTGATTCCTTTCCAGATTGTGACTCCCTGAGGAACGGCATCGCCAACAGTGTCTCCTGGTTCTGGGGCCTGGGGGTCAGTGTTAGAAAGGGTTGAGGTGGATCCAGGCTCCCTGATTTCTGGGAACAAGCTCTCAGGAAAGGGATAGCTGCCGGCAGGCAGCCAATCCACAGACAATCCAGAAACATCACTTCTGGGTTTGACGTAAAACATACTCAGGAACTTCCCTCTCCATCTTGGCATCTTGTATCCAAAGATTTTTGGTGTCAGCTTGGCATTCCGAGGGCGTGGGTGTTCTGACATGGAGACATGTCTTGTTCATACTCCCAGCTCTTGGCACAGTGCTAGCCGTGTGCATCGTGCTGTTGACGTTGGTCTCAGCACTGAATGCGTGGATTATTGCGCTGTGTGAAGACGCGTTATATGTTTGTAACACAGAGAAAGCTGATAGGGAATGACTGCTAGTACATGTTATTAAGTGTGAGAAGTAGACAGACTCTCTGTATTGTAGCCCGATGGTTATGTAACAAAGGTATGAAATATATACATGCATACACACATACATATACACGCATGCATATCCATGTATATATGTGTGCATATGCATATACATGTACATATACACATACATACATGCATACACACATACATATACACGCACACATATCCATGTATACATGTGTGCATACGCATATACATGTACATGTACATATACATACATGCATACACACATATGTATATGCATGTGTACAATACACACATACATATACACATACACACATGCATATACATGCACACACATTTCTGTATACATGCATGCACATACACATACGTGCGCATACACATATACACACATGTATGCACATACATATACACATATATACATGTGTGCACGTGCCATATACATATGTGCACACATACACGTGCACATACATATATGCACACATACATATACATACACACATGCATATGCACACACATATACACATATACATAGATATGCATACATGCGTGCACACACATACATGTGTACACGGATGTACATAAATACACATACATACACGCATGCATATACATACACATACATATACATGCATGTGCGCATATACATATATACACCTACATACATATACACACATATACACACATACTTTTTTTTTATTGGGGAGTCAAAGGTGGCAGGAAACTTGACTTCTCACCTCGTGTCATCACTTTTCACTCATTTTCCTGGTGTGTGCCTGTAGTCCTACTTTAAATGAAATACAATGCGTCCACTCAGGTGCCACCTTTGGCCTTGTCCACCAAACACCCAGCTCATGTGGAGCCTTACTAGGAGTCAGTCCTCGCTTTTCTTTGCTTGACCCCACACCGTCTTGCAAAGTGCCCACTCATAAATCTGAACCCGCTCGGCTGAGGCCATCTGTTTTCTTGGGCTGTTCTAGTTCTGTTTCTTTCAAGTACAAGTGAAGGGAGGACAGTTATGGATATTTAAAGGAAATAGATGCCTATTTTTTTAGTATAATGAATTGTTCAGTCAATGACTGTAAACGTCATCCAGTCACATAAGTATGTGACTTTGTGCATTTATGCTACCCATTTCTGAGCCAACTATATGCCTGACGTGACAGATACAAAACATGGAATTACAGAACTCTGAAACCAAGTTGTTTATGTTTAACCATCTAATGGGCAGGGGTGCACATATACCAAAAAAAAAAAAAAAAAATTAACTACACACTGTGAGAAGAGCTATAAAAGTGGTATGTATAAAATAATAAAGTATAATGCAGGTAATACAGCCTCCAAAGTGGGTGAATCTAAGTATTCCTGGAGAAGGCAGGTAGGGTCCTATAGAATTAACACCAGGGCCATACTCCAAGGGTTCCTACATACTTTTCTAAGACACACAGATATTTTA
Source organism: Phoca vitulina (assembly GCF_004348235.1). Lineage (NCBI taxonomy): Eukaryota > Metazoa > Chordata > Mammalia > Carnivora > Phocidae > Phoca > Phoca vitulina. The sequence continues at coordinate 1,283,634 of NW_022589745.1, read as the reverse complement.
GACTTAGCACCAGCCTTCGGAGACCCAGAGTCTGGGATTCGAAGCAGGAAAGGGTGTGGGCTCTGTGAGTTCGGTTTAAGTGCTGTGGACAGTGGGGACCATGGGTGAGTTTAAGGGAGGGAAGACGTGAGCCGACCTTCCCCTGATGAAGACGCATGAAGGGCAGATTCAGGAACGAAAGCGGAAGGGGTCTGTTTAGAGTCCAGGGTCGTCGAGGGTCTCCGCCAGGGCAGGGCTGCTTGGGATGACGGTGCAGGTGTGTGTGTGGGCCATGGGGGAGGGTGTGCAAGCCAAGGAGACACAGATGTGGTGTGCCACCACTGGGGGCGTGGCTGCAAAGCACATGACAGCACAGCCCTGATGGCAGGGAGAGGCCCTACCCTCCGACTCTTAGAACCTCAGTGTTTTCACCTGTAAAATCAGTGCACTGTTTTCGGCTTCACAGGGTTGTTGATGATGGCAAAGAACAACGCACGTAGCTAGCACACATCTCAAGCTCTTTAAATTATAGTTACTGTTGTTATTATTCATAAAGACCCAAGACACACTTGCTTCGTCATAAAGATTAAGGCAGAAGTAATCTGATTTACATCTGTGCTGTGCTTTCTGCTATTCAAATCAAAGTGCCTTCACTTTCCATGCAGCTGTGTCAAAATGAAGAGCATTCCATGAACTGATGTAGGAAGATTTCAAGGATACTTTGTTAAAGAGAAAAGCAAGATGCAGAAAAGAAGCAGAAATATGAGCACACATACATATATTTGCTTGTATTTGCATAAAAATTCTAGAAGGGTAGACAAGAAGCTAATAGAAATGTTTATGTGAGTAGTTACTATACAGAAACAGGCAGGTCTGGGGGGGCTCTTTTTATGTTTACTCGTTTAGTCCTTTTGCATTTATGTTTGAACCATGCAAATGGGAGGAAGGAGAGACACGAAGGGGAAGGATGGAGGGACGGGACAGCGGGGATCCACAGAGGGAAACAGGAGGGAGGGAGCAAACACAGGAAGGAACAGAGACAGTCCTCTGGTGCCCTGGTCACAGCACGCACGCGGACTCACCTGTTCTCACCTGCTTTCCCACGCTCCTCCCCTAAAATCCACTCAGCGAAAATCTGTCTTACAACATATAAAATAAGAATCTACCTCATTTCTTATTCACTTACTCAGTAATAGAGTTATAATTTAAAGTCTAAAGTCTTAACATTATTAAAAGAGAGTATTTTCTAAAATAACCTTCAGGAAATAAGCCTGGGTGAGAGCGAAGGGGAAGAAGAGCAACAGCTGAAGGAGGAACTCCTCAAGTAAAGGAGGGACAGTGATTTGACATCTAAGTCATGTTTTAGACAGTAAGAGATCTACGGAGAACCTCGTATGGATAATTGGAGGGGATATAAAGATGAATGTGTATCTCATGATATGATTGAAACGATACACTTAGGGTGGGGAGGAGAATGTGGTTTTTCTCCCTAAGAGGTAAATGTTGAGGATTTAGGTATGAGTGGTCGTGAGGCCTGTAGCCCACTTTCAAATGGTTCAGAAAACCATGTGCGTGTGTGTGCATGCAGGGTGTGCATCTGTGTGCGTGTGTACGTGTGTGTCTGTGTGTGTCCGTGGGGTATGTGCATCTGTGTGCGTGTGTGTGTATCTCTGTGTGTCCGTGGGGTGTGTGCATCTGCGTGCATGTGTACGTGTGTGTCTGTGTGTGTCCGTGGGGTGTGTGCATCTGCGTGCGTGTGTATGTGTGTGTCTGTGTGTGTCCGTGGGGTGTGTGCATCTGCGTGCGTGTGTATGTGTGTGTCTGTGTGTGTCCGTGGGGTGTGTGCATCTGCGTGCGCATGTGTATCTGTATTTGTGCATGTGTGTGCACGTGTGCACTTGGGTGTGTAGTGTGTGTGTATCCATGTGTATGTGTGCTGTGTGTGTATCTGTGTGCGTGTATGCATGTGTATGTGTGGTGTGTGTATCTTCCTGCACGTGTGTGTGTGAGAGAGTGAGCCTGTGTGGGGTGTGTGTGAATGTGATCCATGTACCCCCTCCATACTTGGCAGTGTGTATAATATGGTCCATGAAGGCACAGGGTGACCTTACTGGACCCAATTTTCTTGAGTATTTATTCCTCAAACATTCATTTAAAATGGTACAGACAGAGGGGCCACCTGGGAGGCTCAGTCAGTTCAGTGTCCGACTCTTGATCTGGCTCCCGTCATGATCTCAGGGTCGTGGGATCCAGCCCCGAGTCAGGCTCTGTGCTCTGTGGGGGGCCTGCTTGAGATTCCTCCTTTCCTGCTGCCCCTTCCCCTGCTCGTGCACACACTCTCTCTAAAATAAATAAATAAATCTTTAAAAAATAATAAAATGTTACAGTCAAAGAGTAGAACTCAAAATCTCCTTTACTGCTTAAGTAAAGATAAACTGTCTCCTGGGTGGAATTTTTTGCGCCCTGCTCCCAATACCCCAGGACAGCCGGCTCACCCTCCGTGGGAGACTTACTTATGGAGTCACCTGACCAGCACTGACGACCCCTTATTTACAGGTGATGAAAAAGCAGCCCCTCCACATGGAGAGACCTTTCCAAGTCCAGAGCATGTATTCATGCAGAGATGCAAACGAACTTTGAATACAAGGTCCTATCCACTCTGTCACATTGCATTTACTTGATTAATTGAAATAAACCTTATTATAACAGGATGCTCAGTATGGTACTTTGCAGACAAGGGAATGCCTTTGTAAGGGCCCAGGATACAGAAAATCCCTCCTTTCAAGAAACAGTGCATGTGCTCTTCTGGAAAGTCCGTCTATCATCTAGCGACGGCTTATCTCTTTCTTCACATACTCTGAAATCCTAAGCGAAATGTCAAAATTTTATGAACACCATACTTCTTTCAGTTCACTCTCGCACAGAAAACAAAAGGGCGTTGGTCGGTCAGTGCTTCCGGCGGGGGGGTGCTCCCCCCCCCCGAGTCTCCACTACAGGGCAGTAAGCAAAGCAGAACACACACACGTCATTGACCCTCAGGGGCTTGGGGTCAGGCGCTGGGGAGCTGGGACCCATGCAGGCCAATGGGGGAGCCGCAGAGGGACGCCGTGAGGCCTGCTCTGTTCCAGGCCCTGCAAGCCACCTTCCCTCAGACAGCGTGCCGAAAATCAGGCACAAGACTAGAAGGGATGTAACACTGATCGCACTAGGAAGTCAGAGCTCGGGAGCTTCTTCCAAAGATCTAGAAGAGCCAGAGTGCAGGAAGGAAGGAAAGGAGGGAGGGACGGAGGGAGCGAGAGCAATGAAATATAACAGTATGGACCTCATTCTGCAAAGAAACAGATGAACAAACAGAACCTACTTACCTGCATGGCCTCAAATGCTCAAATGCATTGTTGCATCATTATAATAATGTAAAATAATTCCCTAATTAGCCAAGTTCACCAAGAAGGGCTAAATCGTGTTCACTATTCTCGGTTCAGGATACATAAGATAATTATGTTTACATAAAATATACGTGTGCATCTTTAAATTATAGAAGTCATCGTGTTTCTGTAGAGATGGCATTGAGATCGTGGTCATTGCTTGAACAGTGTCCCATGTATGAGATTCCAGGACAGGGAAGCATCCCTGTCTCCCCGTGAACAAGATAAGCAACAAGTTTGCTTTTTCCTTGTGCACGCTATCAAATGTATTCTTGGTTGCATGTCTCCTTCGTTATGTACCTCCAATGATCCCTTGACAGGTTGAGCCAAAGGATGACAGCATGGGATGTCAGAGTCATTTTGTTTGTTTGCATGTGTTTTGTTTTTTGCTTTTCACTGCTATAAGCAGAGGATATAAATTCTATTTCAGTTATAAATCTTTCAAATGCTTTGTCAGAAACTCGCAGCTAATGATTTGCTCTTAGAGAAAAGGCGAGTATGTGTACCTTGGCAGGTAGGGTAAGAGGTGGCCCTCCCAACACATGGAAGGATGATAAGGAGGTCCCCCCACCCCTAGAACTTGGACAAGTGGCAAACCAAAGACCCCCAATCACCTGTCAGAGTGGAAATCTGCTGAGCCATGTGAGCGTGCTGGGCTGCCCCAGCGTTTTGCAAGATTCACCATCGTCCGAAATTGTCAAGATACACCAGGCAATTGAACAAGTGAACTCAGAAATAAAGTCAAAGCACAACACCACAGAAGCTCATTTCTTGCTCCTCTCATGGCCCAATGCAGTTTGGGCAGCCCCTCCATCCTGGGGCTCTGACATCTGAAACATGTGGCCTTCCAGAAAGCAGTGGCCTTTGGGGGTTGTGCAGCATGTTTGGGGCCAGGCTGAAACGTTCCTGATCCTACATGGAGAGGAGCTGAGAAGTAGAGACCACCCCCCCAGCTGGCAGGCCCAGCCTGTGCCCACAGCCCTCCCAGGGTAGGTCAGCAACGCCACCACCATGAGGACCGTCCATCAACACAGGTCACACGTCTGCCCGCCAGGGAGGGGCAAGGAGCCTGCGGACCCAAGTCTTCGGGTCTAGCTGTCATTTCTCCCTCAGACACGTTTAGACGGATTCTCCCCTCACAGGTCAGTCTGTGAACTTGGAACCGGTGAGTGTGAGTCCGTCCTGGGAGTAGACCGCGCTGAGTGTGCCTGTTCTGAGCACCCAGCCCTGAGCCAGGTTCTCAGGAGTGGTCCCAGGACCATCTTCAGGAGAATCACCTTGGGTAATGTTTTCCCCAGATTTATGATCTCCACTCAAGACCTTTACATCAGGATTTCTAGGAATAGGGTCTGAATATAAAATTTTTAACAAACACCCCACACAGTCTTATGTACATTAATGAAGAGCTACTGCCCTAAACCAGAGCCTGATCACGGAGCCAGCGAGTTCCCTGCCTGCCAGGCTCCCTGGAGGCTGGCTTCCCCCCTCGGTCCTGCTTCATTCCCGGGGGCCCAGTGAGCCTACACACACACACACACACACACACACACACACACACACACATTTTAATTCCATCACCTGTGTCCTGGCAAATACAATTACTCACCCTTCTCTTTTTTAAAAGATTATTTTTTGCAAGATTTAACACATGCACAGTGGTTGTGAGCCTTGATTGTGCACCCTGGAGCTTTGAGGACAGCAGGCTTGTTTCTGCTGGACCCCCCGCTCCTCTTGCCTCCCCAAACATGATCACGCTGAAGCAAATTCAAGTTAGTGTGCGACTTTATCTAGAAATGCTTCAGTATGAATTTCTAGAATATAAAGGCTCTTTTTGTAAAAGCATGATCCCCTTTTGAAACTTGTCATCAAATATCCGGTGAGGATCCAAAGTTCCCAGATTGTCTCACAAATTTATAGTTTTTTTAAAAGATATTATTTATTTATTTGACAGAGAGAGACACAGCGAGAGAGAGAACACAAGCAGGCAGAGGGAGAGGGAGAAGCAGGCTTCCTGCCGAGCAGGGAGCCCAATGCGGGGCTCGATCCCAGGACCCCGGGATCATGACCTGAGCTGAAGGCAGACGCCCAACTGACTGAGCCACCCAGGTGCCCCAAATTTATAGCTTTTTGGATCAGAATCCAAATCAAGTCCATAGTGCCTCTTGTTGAGATGTGACCCAGACCCTTCCTTCTCCCTGTGGCCCCTGCCTATCGGTTGTGAAGCTGGGCCTCTTGTCTTGTAGAGGGTCCCGCAGTCCTGCCTCTGCTGGCTTCATCCCTGCAGTGTTGTTTAATCTGTTTGTCTGACCCCTGCGTCTCCTACAAGCTGCTGGTTAGACTAGAGCCCCATCAGGCTCGGATCGTCTTTGTGAGGGTCCCCTGCTACACCAGAGTGAGAAGGATGCACGTGGCCTACGTCAGGCTGGCCCCTCTGTGCAACGCTTCCCTGGTCCGTGGGTGCTCGAGCTGTGCAGGTCACCGGCCTGACCTCCGTTAGAAAGTCACCCGTCAACCCTGTCCCCTGACGGCTGAAAATGATGCTCCGTCGGTGCGCGTTGCCTTGTCCACCATTTCGTTAGGTTGACAAGATGGTGTTCTACCATGTCTTCTTCATTTGTTAGGTGGAATGCTTCCATAAAGAAAATGTTCCTTTGTTAAGTATTAGCTCCTTTTGTACACGAAAACAAATGAAATTCTCCCTTCACTTTACCCCTTTCCCCATGATGATACCCTTCTCTTTCAATGAGGATTATAAATTCTAAAAAGTGAAAAGACATTTATTACAGCAAAAATCTGGTATCTCCTGAGGTTTGGCTTCTGTTGCAAAGCTTACAGAGTCTTTTTCATGTACATACTAATATTGCTGATGGAAAAATAAGAATGAGCACTTTCTGGGTTAGGGGTCTGCGTGTGCCGTGTTGTGGGCAGTCTTTACCTCCTCACACTTCTCAACAACCCCGTGTGGTTGAGACGAGGAGTATCTCATCTGCCAACAAGAAATCGCGGACTGCCTCTCCCCCGTGGTCATCCAGCTGGGAGATGCAGCCCTGGCTCCAGCCCGGGGGGCCCAGCGGGAGCACCCCCCGCATCTGAGCCCTTCAGCTGCATTCACTGCCCGCTTCCTGCGTGTTTCTGAGAGAAGGACAGGAGACAGCAAGTAGCAGAGAGAAGCGCTGCCCGACAGAAATGCAAGCTATCGGCAATGTCATATAAGAGGGTAGGCAGTCCAGGTGTAGCTTCAGGGTTTTTAAAGGTCATCTGATTGGTTAACAGCGCTGAAGATTGCGGGGGCTTTAATGTCCAGAAGTAGCTCCTGGCTTTCCCATCCTTACAAGAGAAGGCCTTGAGCCCACAGCGATGTGCAGGGCAACATATGCCCACCTGCTGGAGCGTCCTGCGCCTGGCATCTCGGCACAGGTGTGCAGGTGAGCAGGTGCCGGCCCGGGCACCGTGTCTGCCTCGGCGGCGCCGCCTGCGCTCCCAGAGCACCCGGGGTCTGCGAAGGGCAGCCGGGCCTGGGTCCCTGGCCACGCCTGCTGTGCAGGGACTGAAGGGAGTGTCCAAGCCTCTCACCTCCGCCTAATGCACACCTGAGCACTCATGAGAGCACAGTCTTGCAGTGTCCACGCGGGCCGGTCAGTATAGGCACCAGTGAGTGAGCCTGAAGGATCTGTCCCACTGGACTACGGAGCCCGTTCAGAGGAGCCATCTGCATGGGATTCTACGCAGACCACCCGTGCATTCAGTTCAGGCCATTATACTGGACAAACAGCTCCATTATCACCAGGCAGGCAGCCCTCTGCTTCCCCGAGCACTTCCCTGGGCAGACATCCCGGCTTTGCCCGACTTTGGGGCAGAAGCTCTCCACGGTCCCCGAGCTGGCCATTCACTAAAGCCATCTGTCCTGTTCATTTGAGACAGGAGCAGATGAACTCCTCCTGCCGTGGTAAAAGAAGTTCTCTCAGATGTTCGGTTAGACTGCTCTCACTGCAAAGGCTGTTCTGGTTGGTCGTGCCCAGTCCCAGGACAGTGGTAAACGACAGAATGCCCTATAGGTGAGGGTGCCAATGGCAGTCTTTCGGCACCAATGCCCTCTGCCCCAGCTGCTCCCAACGAACAGAGGCCCTAGCTCCACCTGCTCTGTCACCTGTCGGAGAAAGACACAGGTGATCACCAATCACCACCACCCTCTGCCCAACCCTGCACGGTGACGGCAATGCTTCTACATAGGATTTCAAGCATGTACGTGTGCAATGTGTGTTGTGTATCCATATGTACCTGTGTGTGGATGCCGACATGCATGTGCACGCCTGCATGTGCGCGTCCGTGTGTGTTGTGTATCCATATGTACCTGTGTGAGGATGCCGACGTGCGTGTGTGTGTGTGCGTCCGTGTGTGTTGTGTATCCATATGTACCTGTGTGAGGATGCCGACGTGCGTGTGTGTGCACGCCTGTGTGTGTGCGTCCGTGTGTGTTGTGTATCCATATGTACCTGTGCGAGGATGCCGACGTGCGTGTG
>NW_022589745.1:1188120-1275610 GCF_004348235.1 Phoca vitulina | reverse complement strand
ATATGTACCTGTGTGAGGATGCCGACGTGCGTGTGTGTGTGTGCGTCCGTGTGTGTTGTGTATCCATATGTACCTGTGTGAGGATGCCGACGTGCGTGTGTGTGTGCACGCCTGTGTGTGTGCGTCCGTGTGTGTTGTGTATCCATATGTACCTGTGCGAGGATGCCGACGTGCGTGTGCACACCTGTGTGTGTGCGTCCGTGTGTGTTGTGTATCCATATGTACCTCTGCGTGCATGCCAACGTGCGCGTGCACGCCTGCGTGTGCGCATCCGTGTGTGTTGTGCATCCATATGTACCTGTGCGTGGATGCCGACGTGCATGTGCACGCCTGCGTGTGCGTGTCCGTGTGTGTTGTGTATCCATATGTGTGTAGATGCGTATGTGCATGTGTGTGTGCATGCCTGTGTGTGTGCGTCCATGTATGTTGTGTATCCATATGTACCTGTGCGTGGATGCCGACATGTGTGTGCACACCTGTTTGTGCGCGTCCGTGTGTGTTGTGTATCCATATGTACCTGTGCGTGCATGCCAACGTGCGTGTGCATGCCTGTGTGTGCACGTCCGTGTGCACCTGTGTGCGTGCATATAGTGTGTGGCAGGGGAACGAGAGGGGAAGCAGAGCCAGACCTCAATAAAAAGCTGCTCTGTGTTGCATAAATTCCAGCCGGAGTCTGACAGTGTCCGAGCCCCGTAGAAGGCTCCCGCTCTTACACGCGCAAGTGTAAAGCAGCGGACTGCAGTGTACGTGTTTGAGGGCCCTGTGGGTTTGTGAAGAGCAGCCCAGGGATGACAGCCTGGAACATGCAAATTGTTGGTGAGGTTCCTGTGTGCCAAGCATGCTGTTTCACACCTCCTTGTGAATCTGCCAAACCTCTCTTACAGATTTTTTTTCCAAGAAACAACACAGGGAATAAGAAGCTTTTTTTTTTTCCTTTTTCATCTGACTGGTAAGAGCCAAGGCATCTTTAAGATTCATCTCATTGGCAACACTCCAAAGCCACTGGCCGCGGGCACGGTGTGAGCTGGGCACGTCGCTCCTGCTCTGGCTTCTGGGACAGATGTGACCGGGGGAAGTGGACCTCGGGGGCAAGAACTACGTAAATGCAGCTGTTCAAGCTGCCGGCCACCCCCCAGCCCGTGCACAGAGTCTCCATGAGGAGATCATCAGAGAGAATAGAGGGGAAGGGGCCAGGGACCCCGAAGCAGGGTGAGGATCTGGGGTGAGTCCCACTCAGAGTTCCACGTGAGCCTCGTCTGCAGTCTGTGATGTTGAGCCTCGGGGGAGTGTGAACCTCGGCTGCATTATCTGCTGTAGTTAGAACGGTACGGAATAAAACCCAGTCTGTTCAGAAGGAGGCACGGACTTGACTGCTGCATACAAAGTCCAGAGACCAGCCAGGGCCACGACAACCTCAGCAGGAAAAATAGTTCTAAGCCACTGGTATTTTCTCTTGAAAGCAAAGCAAAGCATCCATATCCTGTAAGAAAAACAGATAAAGTCGCAAGAAGGGAGACGGTGGCATTTTTGCTCTTGTCTTTTCTCGTTTGGGCACCACCTGCATCGTCTGACCTCACGGGCCTCCGACCTTGTCCATAAACAAAGGTATTAAGAAAGAGTGTTTTGTGAAAATCATAGTGAAATTGAAACTGTCACCAAAAACCAGTACTGACTGCAGCTCACTTCCCCTGGAAGCGACAGGAACGCTGCAGAGTAATGCGCTGATGTTATTAAACGGCTGTTTGACGGAAGTCTAGTCCACGGCAGATTCACTTTGCTTAATTACTTGGTAAAATTATGAGCTACCTGATATGTCCCTGTGAAAGTAATGAAGCAAAGTTAGGAATAATAATAATGCATTGTATCTAGACTCACCACTTTTCCTTTTCCAAGTGCTTTCACATACGCTATATAATTTCATTATATAGTTTTAAAAGCTGAGATGTAACCGAAAAACCAAGCTAATGATTATTCTTACACCTTTAGACAGTGCACTGGCCTGCTTTATTATTTATTTTATAAAACTGTCGGAATTCCCCATGTCTGAGCAAATGAGAAGGCTCAGCGATGGAGCTGAGCTGTTCCCGCACTCCCGTCCAGCTGGACACCCATTTTGTCCCAATGGCCACTGCGCCTGCATGGGACTGAGGGAAATCCTGCAATTCCCTCCCAAATTGAAAGAAACAAAAGGCAAAAAAGAAAAAGCTCTTTTGTTTTGTTAGAGACCTTGAGAAGGTCCAGCTAGAACCCGCTTATTTGCCCTCTTCTCGGGAGATGGTTCTGCTGCCCCGCGTCTCTGCAGGGTCTCCGGGTGAGCACTGTCCTCCTGGGGGCACCTCCTCTGACGTCAGCCCCCACCCCCCGGGAGCCCCTGCTGGGGGGCACCTCCTCTGACGTCAGCCCCCAGTGGGGCCTGCTGGGGGGCACCTCCTCTGACGTCAGCCCCCAGTGGGGCCTGCTGGGGGGCGGTTCCTGTGTGATGTAAGCATCCCGGTGCACCTGCAGGGCTACCTTGTGACTTCAGTCCCTGGCAGACCTGATGGGGTTCCTCCTGTGATGTGTGCTCCCCTTCCCTGGCCGTGTCTGCTGGGGGCACCTTGTGTGACATCAGCCCCCCACCACCTCAGAGCCGGCCCTGCTGTCTCAGGCCATAGCTGGGGAGAAAGCACCACCTCACCCCACTGCCCGCCGTGGCTAATTGAAGGACAGACATAAGAAGGAGAAACGCAGCGTTCTGCTCCTTTGGGAAGGATGGAAACACTTGAATGGCTGCAATGAATTGTGCAATAAACTTCTAATCTACATTTAATTTTCAGATTAGACCTGTTTTTCAGACTTGCTCATGAGAGTTGAATAGGCTGTTTCATTGAAGATATTTTACATAAAAACATGTAATTCTCAGTTTATTTACATGGGCTTAGGTAACCTTCTGAGAGTATACGTGTCCTCTTTTGGCCGACTTTCCAGAGCAGGTGTCACAGGGGACGGCAGGAGGCGGCATTTTCAGGGAACGGGGGCTCTGTCTGGTGAATCGCTGCTCTGAGCTCTCTGGTCCTTTGAGGACCTAGGTGTGGCTGCACCACCTCTCGGAATATGGCCTTGTCTCTACCCCAACTGCTAGGCGCGAGAATGGCATCATTCTTCAGTACAGCCCCAGCCCCCAAGGGGGAGCACAGATCCTGCAGCCCTGCCTTCAGACTGGAGCCGGGGACGCAGGAGGTCCCTGAGATGCACACAGGTTCTAAGTCCATGATCTAAAATTCAGAAATAGCCTCCTGGGAGAGTTCTCCAGCCTGCTCATTCCAAACTTTTTTTTTTATCACGTTAACAGGTTTTATTATGCAGTTTAGAAATCCACTTTGTACAAAGGAGCAACACATTTGAGGCAATAATGACATTTTAAAGTGTACTTACCTATCTATCTTTTCTGCATCAGAGACCCATTATGTGATTTGTTGGATATTCTCATCTGATCACTTTTAAGGGTCTAGAATTAGTATCATCTCCTTTTTACAAACAGGAAAAGTCAGGCTTGCGGGAGGGGGTCACACAGATAGTAAGTAAGGGAACAGGTTTTGAAATGCCAGATGCCTGAAACCAACACCCACTGGCGGAAGTGAGACACGATGTAGACAGAAAATAAGATTGTAAAAAGCTGATATCAGAATTGAAAGAGTGAGCAGCGTGGACCCCTGAGAGAGGATTCGGGTGGCTCGAGACTGTTCATCACGGGTCACGGCCTCGCGCCGGATGAAGCACAGCAGAAGGCTCTGTGTGTTCAGCACACTCTGGTGGGAAATGAGAAATCAAAAGCAATATATTGCAGTGGAAAGATCAAGGCTTCAGAGTCAGACAGACTGGCTCCAAATCCTGATTCCAGAGCCATCTGGTTGGGTGAGTGTGACTTCATAATAACGTAGGGGCGGCCTAGAATACAGGGAATGTCCTGCACTCCTGCCCTTGCGTCTGACACCGTAGACCATCAGTGCGTGGTAGGAATTCATGGATAGAAAAATATTCCTGTCTTTCATCACCTATCTTAAAAATAAGACTTCAGAAGGACATTTGGGTCATGCCTCAATGTTCTGAAAGTCACAGAGTGGGGCATCTGAGTGGCTCAGTCGGTTAAGCGTCTGCCTTCAGCTCAGGTCATGATCTCCGGGTCCTGGGATCGAGTTCCTCGTCAGGCTCCCTGCTCAGTGGAGAGCCTGCTTCTCCCTCTACCCCTCACCCTGATTGTGATCTCTCTCTCTCTCTCTCAAATAAATAAACAAAATCTTTTTTTAAATTTTATTATGTTATGTTAATCACCATACATTACATCATTAGTTTTTGATGTAGTGATCCACGATCCATTGTTTTCGTATAACACCCAGTGCTCCATGCAGTACGTGCCCTCCTTAATACCCATCACCGGGCTAGCCAACCCCCTTCCCCCTCCCCTCTAATCTTAAAAAAAAACAGTTCTGAAGGTCACAGACTTTACTCTTGTGGCCCAAAGTCCCATTCACGTTACCTAAGCCCTGTTGATATCCAACAGTGACATGAAACACCAGGAGGGAAGTGGGCTTGCTCAGATACTTTAGATACTCAGTGATCACGACACAAATTTTTTTTTTTTTAATTTACCAATTATAAAAATCCAACCCAATACTTTTTGGAGAAACTTGTCCTAAGAGTTATGAATTTGACTATAGTATTTACGTTATTCTTTAGCTAATTATTAAATGCCTCATTAATTTCAAGTGCCAACATGGGTTATTTTTAATTTTCCTAGCTATTGAGTTAATAGATCTTAATTAATCTAAGTATTATTTAGGCAGAGTGGCTCACCCAATAGGTGGTGAATGGGTTTTCAACCCTGGGGCTAAGAAACCTACCTGTTAGGAAGGGTCTCCTCTTCTCCACGGTCTAATTAAGCGTCAGCACCACCACCCGCCCTACCCCAATACGAGCACATCCCTAAAAGGCAGAACACAGTGCTCAAACTGGGGTGTGTATTGGTCTCTGATGCGTCCACTGAGCCCCTCACAAAAGTAGAACCCAGAGTGCTCCAGACCCTTCCATGCAGCGTCCCACCCTCACGGTGGCCCCAGAACCCCGTCTTCTCTCACCAACAACCCCTGCACCTCCCTCCTCACCTTGCTCTGGTTTCCTGCACACCACCCCCTGGGGCACTGTGTGTTCTCGAGTGTTGGGGGCCACCAAGAGCTGCTCTTCGTGAGTGCAGCCGGCTTTCTCAGCGAAGCGTGGTCTACATGTGCTCACAGTAGGCCCATCCTTTCGGATGGGCCCACCCTCCTCGGACTTCACCTGAACTCACTGACCTCAGAGACTGAGTCCTGATTTCCAAATCCAGGGGACATGTGCAAGTTCATCTTGATGAGCCTCCAAACTGCATCTGATGTTAACTGATCACTTTTTACGGAGCTCCCCCCCTTCCTGCTTCCCCACTCTGTGCCCTCTTCCTCTGTTGACTTCTTGGGTCCTGGGTGTCCCGTCTCGGCCGCCTGCAGCCCGGCTCTGGGCCGGCCCTGTTCATCTCTTCCATCCTCTGGTCTGCAGTGCTACCTGCTTGCTGAGGACCCGCCAGTGTGCGTGCCCAGCTCTGCTGTTCTCACCAACCCCCAGACTGTGCATCTAAGAGCATCTTGACTTGATCCTGCTCGGATGCCCCAAACCCAATGCCTGAGCCTGGTGGCCTTGGCCTTCCACTCAGGCTCCTCCTCCGCTCGGCCGTGATTCAGCGACCGCAGCATCCTCCAATCAGACGCTCTGGGATCACAGGTCCGCCCCTCATCATTCAGTAGACCGGCTCGCCCTTCTGGTGTCAATTCCAAACACTTGCCCACCCTGATCAGGATTTTATCATCTCTGGCCTGGGCCACTCCAAAGCCTCCGGGTCCATGTTCCTTGGTTCAACGCTGTGTCCCTCAAATTCTCCTCCTACAGCATTTATAAGAATCCACATAATATATGGGATTGAATCCTTTAATCGGGGCTGAGGTTTCTGATTCTCCGGACCCCGCCCTCCTCTCTGTCTGACGCATCGGGGTTCAGCTGCCTGGGGATGTCCCCACAACACCTGGCCTGGCTGGTGTGCGCCTCGGCATCTGCTTTCTGACATCCCCCTGCAACAACGTTTTCCCCCAAATCCTCTGTCCTGCTTGCCGTTCGTGGGTCATCATCACCTCTGTCCCCGCCGTCCCCACGTCTGCCCCTGGCCCACACCCTGGTCTCAGTAATGACCATCACTTCTTTCAAATCATACACTGGGTTTCCTATCGTGTCTTCACGTGTTAGGCCATGCTGTGTAGTCAGGAGCCGGCACTGAGTACTGACTCAGCACTCAGTACTGAAAGTACGCCGAGTGCTGACTGCGAGCGAGTGACCCCTCCGCGTGAGCACACACGGAAACTGCCCCTGCACGCGGGCTGCCTGTTGGCTGCGATCTCCTCCTCCTGCCCAGGGTGGGAGACACAGTCTTTTAGAGTCAATACTCGTAAAAGCAATGGCCCGTCCTCACTGTGGTTTATGGCTCTGCAGAAAACTCTCTATTTTTTAAGCCACAAGTGGTTTAGGCATTGAGTTCAATGAGAAACATTAAAGTTGGTCAAGTTATAAATTCTTCCTTTGAATGTCATCAAAGGACGATTTCTACTAAGCTGTCTCGGACAGAGTACAGATTTTTATTTTTAATTTACTTACTTTGAGTGTAAACAATGCTTAATATTGTATTTCCTTACCTCATAAACTCTTACCATCCTGCCTGACATTAGTCCTTCGGCCTGCCCTTAAACTTTCTCAAATTGTTTCCCTCTTTCCCTCCCTCCCTCCTTCCTTCCCTCCCTCCCTCCCTCCCTCCAACTCTCCTCCCTCCCTCTTTCCTTCCTAGAGGGCACTTCCTCCACATGAGAAGCCTGATTGCATATTTTGCATCTTCCAAAAAATAAGATTGAAAGTGTTAAGCCATTAGGATGATGTTGGGAATTCAAGTGTTAGAAGGAACAGATACTCTGATGTTATTAGGTTAATACTCAAAACAAATTAATGTCATCGTGACCTATGATGATGTGATGTCTAAGAAAAATTTCAATTATATCAAAATGGGTTCTAGGCTAGGCTCTGCTGGAAAAGAGGCCACCATAGCGTGGATGGAGTAAGACACAGCCTCCGAGCTATACTTTGCACGTTAAATTTCATTTAACGTGCTCATTTCTTTCCAGTTCACCTAACTCACTGCAGTAGACGGACAGCTAAAATCTGACATGAATTTTCCTACTAATAGTAGGGATGACTGTCTTTGCTTAATTTTTAAAAATTTTTAAAAATGTCAAAAAGTTAAGAGGAAACCTAAATTATCAGCATATATGAAGAGTCGGTTCATCTGCTTCTTGGAGGTACAGAATAATCAGGTCCTAGAATAATAGCCCTGGAAGAATCCTTACAGAAGTCATCCTCTGTCACCTGGCTTTTAGAGGCTGTGCTCCTCTTCCAGATACTCTGTGTCTCTGAGCCGCCCCCGCTCCCGTCTCCCCCTGGCCCCCCGGCCCCTGGGGTGAAGCCCCTTCCCCTGCTCACCCAGCATGAGTGGGGCCGAAGGGCAGGCCCAGCGAGTAAGGTGGGAGACAGGAAGGGCACATTCTAGGGGGACACTGGGGTGTGCACTCAGGGCGTGATCCACCTCAACAATACAGCAGTTAAGGGCCGTGGAAGGGCGGGTGGGGCCGGGGGCCCGGGGCCTAGGTGGGAGGTGGTAGCTCTGAGGACCCAAGCTGTGAACGTGGACTCGGAAAAGTGCGGGTTGAGTGTCAGGCGTGCAGGCCTGACTGGGCTCACACCCCGGCCTCCTTACAGACTGTCCGTGGTCCCCTCGTCCGCCATGTGCTTGGCCAGCTGTCGTCGCACCTCCGCGTGTCCTGGGGTGAGGGCGCCGTCCCTGTGGGGCTGTGGAGGGGCCGAAGCCGCTTCCCGAAGTGCCCCCAGGGCGCCTGACAGTGTGTCACAGAACTGGGCAGACCTGGACGGAATTCAGTCAAGGGAAATGGGGAGTCAGCCAAGCTCAGCAGATCCACACGTGTGGACTCAGGGCTCCAGGAACACCTGAGCCACTTGGGTGAAGGTGCCTCTGGGCACATGGATGCTCTTCACTTTCCTCTGTGTGCCTCGTTGGATCACGTTGGTCGCACTGGGCAAGAACATGGTTTGCAACCGCTCTCGTCTTCACGCGTCTCGTGGTGGCCGTGACGGACTCGTCACTCTGTCCTCCTAGATTGTGAGGACGCTTTCCCTGGACATTCTCTTGCACCTTACCAGCATCTCGAGGGGTAATTTTATGTGATTTTCATGTGTTCCTAGATTTGCTCCATTCAAGAAAGTAATTGGGAAATGAAGGAGAAACAGAGCAAAAAAAGAGAAAGTAGGAAAGAGGGAGGGGAGGAAGGAGAGATGGGGAGAAGAATAAACATGCATGGGACAAAGCTGAGGGAGGTGTTCTGCAGGACTCGGTCCCCTCCGCGTCACAGCTGCCGCCGGAACGGATCAGCTCGTGGAAGGAGGGCGAGGCTGGTGCCGGCCACAGGGAATGCCTTGCCCGGGAGCAGGTAGGCTTCCTGTCCAGTCCCTGACCTATAGCAAGCACACGGGATGCCGTTCTTTGACCAACACGCGTGCCGCACAGAAAGCATTCCACAGTGACGTAACTTGGTCACACCACACAATGTCCACCTTCAGGAGATTCACACAGTGCATTAACTTATTACGAGTTATAAGAAATCATGCAGTGGGAAGACCTGTTTCCTGTGGTTTAGCAGTGTTTTCAGGCGTGTTTGACTCTGGAACCCAGTGCTCTGCAGAACACAGAAAGGCAGGCGTCGACCCCGTCCTCCTGTCCGGTTCCCTGAGTCTCCGCTTCCCCCTGTGGTTTCATCTGGGAACTGAGAGAAACACCCACTGCACTCAAGTCTTCCATAAAGAAATCATGATTAGACATTTCTGCTGTTGTCCTCGATATTCCAGCTAATTTATGCAGCACCAGGCAATGTGGGATTGGTGAGCCCCTGGAGGATGCGAGAGGTGTGATCCCGCATCCTCTTAAATTAGAGGTGAGCTCCCCACTCAGGTGGCCTCTCACTAATTGCTTCCAACAGAATTCTCTCTCTGGCTCTTAAAATGACAATTCAGCTGCAGTTTAAAGTTCGCAGTGGGTGTCTGTGTTTCTTTCTTGAGGGGGATAGTGAAAGGCAACGTGTGTTAAAATTAAAAATTGGAAGTCCCTCTGGTAGCCGGGAGACACGGCACCAGATGGACCCGTGTCTTTAAGTGGCGGTGAGCTGCTGTCTGGTGGCCATGGCTCCTTGCCACGTGCCCCGCTGTCCTTGTCCGGGACGCAGGCATCCCGCCCGCACCTGCCTGTGGCTGCCATTTCAGCCCTCGTCCAAGGTAGGCAGCCTGGCGGCACGCCGTCACCCCCCAACCACACACCCCCCTCGTCCTCCCGGGTGTAAAGAGCTCGGGCTCCTTTGGAGTCGGATTAAGGCCACGAGCTGAGAGTCCATGGCAGGATCCATGGCTTCTGCTGGAAAGGGCTTGTCCCTGAGCACAGAGCCAGGCGCCGGTTCTCGTGACTCACTCACCCTCAGACTCCACAAGGACAAAGCCTGCCTGGGGCACTGCGGAGAGGCTCCTGATGGAGATTCCATCCTCCCCAACGCCTTCAGAGCTGCGGAGCGTGCCTGCCCAGGGGCCTGGGTCCTGCCTCACCAGCACACGCAGGTGTCGCTGTGCGCTACTCAGGAACGGCCCCGAGTCCTCCCACGTTCTGTGGGACACGGACGCTGGTGCAGACTTGAAAGCCTCCAGGCTGAAATGGCGGCCTGATTGTGTTATTCATTATCACCAGAAGGAGAGTTTACTCTGGGAACGTGATTCAGTCATGGAATGTTCTTCTCCAAAAAGCCTCTGTCTGAGAGATTTGCAAGGCACTGGATCTTTTCAAGCCTGCTAGCCGCTGGAGTCCCGCGGCAGCTCCGGATGGCTGCTGAATGCTAATAACTGCAGTTCCCTGTTGTCACGAGTCTTACTGCTGAGAAATGCCATCTTGAAGCCGTCACTAGGCTGGGATGTCTCAGATCCGAAGGAACGAATACTCCAGGTCCTTTCCTTCCTTCTCTATGCACCAAATTGACTAAAGAGCCTTGTATTTCTTGCCAGGGGCTTGGAGGACATTCAGGGTCACAACAGGCCCTGTCCAGTTTTGTTCCAGAAGCACCAAGGGAAACCATCATGAAGTATTTGCATGGCTGACGTGGTCCCTGTTTAAGTGGGTGTCAGCTCGTTGGTTGATGTGGGACAAATGCAGGGGGAAGGTTAAGAGAAAGCACAGAAACCGTGAGGAATGTTTACTATTCAGACGTGCTTATGAATGTTGCTGCAGTCTCTTCCCGGATCCCAGCGACAGACAGAGGACCACCCACAGCACCTACAGATGTGCCCTTCTGCCCACGTAGCTCTAATGGTCACCTGTGCCTCCGGGGGTGGGCTGAGAAGCAGGTGCAACGCCGGGCATAGCAGATCAGGTGACCCCTCCCCAGCCGCATGCGCACCCGGACCGTAGTTACCCCATTCCCAGGCTAGCAAATCCATCACATCTGTTTCCTCAACATTTAAAGGAAAAAATGCACTAATCTCTAAGCCAAATAGCATTATATTTTGTGAAAACCATTTGAAGAAATATGAAACAGTCCCCGAATGTGCCTACCGAGTAGCTCAGCTCTCGGTGCTGCCGTGGGCCGTCCGCCGTGGTGGATGGAGCCGTCCGTCCCCAGGCAGTATGGGCCCCGAGACGAGGGGGCCTCGAACTTCCTCTGTGAACGTGAGAAAATAAGCTCCCAGGGATTACAGGCTGTTGAACTCTGTGGTGGGTTGGGACGTTATGTTGACCTTTCCTTAGTTTCCAAATAGAGAGGATAGGAGACATCTGGACAATGCTTGTTTTTGAAATGACCATTTTATAAATTCCTTGCATGGGTATTCTCAGCCTTATTTAAATGCTCCTAAATTGGGGCGCCTGGGCGGCTCAGTCGGTTGAGCATCTGCCTTCAGCCCAGGTAATGATCCCGGAGTCCTGGGATTGAGTCCCGCATCGGACTCCCTGCTCAGCAGAGAGCCTGCTTCTCCCTCTCCCTCTGCCTCTCCCCCTGCTGTGCTTGCTCTATCTCTCTACCAAATAAATAAATAAAATCTTTAAAAAATAAAATAAAAAAATAAATGCTGTTAAATTGCTTTCAGTTTTAAGCCAAATTTATTTATGTAATTAATGCATATTTATCAAAATCTTATATTACATACATATAATATCTATATTATAAAAACGTAGAATTTATTATGTACACATATAAAGATGTATATATTATTGTATTATATTTATAACATAAATAATATCTATATATTTACCTAAGTATTTTTTTTAAGACTGTCCAAAACCCCTATTCCAAGTTGGCCTTTCTGGTGCTCACTCTCTCTCCCTCTCTCTCTCTCTCCTTCCCTGCCTCTCTTCTCTTTCTCTCTCTACCTCTCTCTCGCTCTCTTTCCCTCGTCCCTCCCTCTCTCCTCTCTCTCTCTCTCTCTCTATACACACACACACACACACACACACATTTTTAAATGGGAGACAAAGACTTCCTCCTTTCTTTTCTGTAACATCTTCTACCCTTTTCATTTTAAAAATTGTGCTTTTTCCATTTAAATCTGGCCCCACAGAGACCCTTTTCATCCCACCAGGATGCCACAGTGCAGCAAGTTCAGAAACAACAGGAAGGAAGCCATGAAGACAGGACTATTTTTATGACGTGTCTTTTATCCACAGAGCTATTTAGGTCCCCTGCTTCGTATACCAAAGGGCTGGAGACCTGGCAAGGGCTGCTCAGGGGCACTCGGAGGAAACGCGGTGCTGACTCCGTGTCACATCTTCAGACCCGCTTCTGTGGCCCCGCTGGTCATTTGGGTCTTTAGTTTTATTTTTAGACACGAATCTCCCCAGAGGCTATTTGTTCCAGTCACACACCGGCTAGGAGTTCCGTGAGCCCCCACCCTCTGAGTGAAGCACGTACACAGGATCTTAGTTTTTAAGAAAGCAAGTGTTAAGGAACCTAGTCTTCATGATCACAGATATTTACAAGAATAATTATATTTTAATCCTATACCTCTTCTTATTTTTTTCCTAGAGAAGATTTATAGGAATAATGATATAATTGAAGGTGTAATCCATTACAGCGTTCATCAGAGTTTGTGGGGCAGAAGCATGGGACATCACTGAATCCCGAATATTCCACACGGGCTTCGCTGCAGAGCGAGCTGCCGGCTAGCCAGTGAAAGTCAGCTAAAACTGAACACTGTTAAAGCAGGTCATAAACCCTCACCCTTTGGTCCTTGACAAGCTGTGCCACTGAACGTGAGCCCATAAACACAGGGCGCTGCCAGCTTCCAAGCAGGCTGTGCTCCCCACGTCCGTCAGAAAGACGAGCGTCTGAAGGTTGCAAGGAGCCCCCTTTGGAGACAGGCAGTGAACTGTCTTCAGATGCCCAGACCTCGGCCGCATCACGTCCCCGCCGTGCTCCCACGGTCAGCAAACCGGTATCAGAGAGTCAGAGGGAGGTCTTTCCTCTCTGATCTCACGCTCCAAACAGTCACGTGCACAGATGGGATCACATGGGAACAATGCATGGAGGGTAGACCGCTCTCCTTACCTAGGGCCGCCCGGCGCCCGGTGGCGCCCGTGTGCGGACCCACCTATGCAGGGACAGACCACCTGGCGGGCACGAGGCCATCGCACTACTAGTCCGTGCGTGCTCCCCAGTGTGCTCCCCACAGGTGTTCCCCGAGGCAGTGCTCCTCGAACTGGGGAGATGGGGGGGAAGACACCACTCCCCACAGATGGAGCAGGGTCAGCCCTGGAGGGCAGGGAGGGAGGGGCGAGTAGAACAGGCTGGTCCCGGCCTCGAGGGACCCCAGTCACACCCCCCCCAGCCACATGCATGCCCTCCACATCCCGGGGGCAACCTCCTCTGGCTGTGGCCATCCCCACACACGTGCTGACCCACAGGCCCTTCCACCCAGCTCCACGCGGCCAGATGCCTGACCTCTGACCCTTCACACTCAGCCACACAGCATGGCAGGTGTTGGGGAAAACATCTCCCAACCTACGGCCTCCTGGCACATGAGTGAGTGACACCCCACCTGAGAGCACCTGAGATCCTCAGGGAGAAACTTCGGCTTCCAGGAAACTTGGAGTCAGTAAACTGGTACTATAACCACGTGACAGAGGTGTGGCCTGGGCCAAGGACCCGCCGCTGAGCCCAGGGTCGCCCTGGTGGGCGCCTCCTATGGGCTCTGTTCTGGAGACCATCTCTCCCCATGTGCCCAGCAGCTCAGGTTTTCTGACCTTAGAACCCACAACTTTTCTGAGAGTTACAGGATTTTCGGTTTGCTCCTTCCTGCACATCAGCTTGCAAAGCACTGAATGGAGTCTCCAGCTCTTTAGTGCATGTGGGACTTGCTGTTCTGTGGAGTGAATGGTATGCAAAATGTTTGTGGCATAGGAACATGAGAAGAGAGTAGTACTGAAAGATGGCTGGAGAAGGATGGGCAGAGGGAGGCCCGAGCAGTCCTCCAGATGCTGGCCGTATCAGTGGCTCGAGAAGACCAGTGACTTGGGTCCTTGGAACAGGTGATTGCAACTAACGACACACGGCGAGTCTAAGTCTAGGAGGAGACTCACGTCATTCCGAAGTAAAACTTAAATAGGCGAGAAAGAGATACGACAGTCATTGTTTGTGTTGTGCACATAATGCATAAACAATATGAATTCAGAACTTTGAAGAAAAAAGGCAAAAATAATCCTTTTTTTAAAAAAGAGAAGATGCTATTTTTTCTATATTGACAGAAAACATTAAATTTTCCATTGGAAAAAAAGAACCCAGAGTATCAAAATAACATATGAAAACACGCTGAGGTTTTTTATTCTAATTTTTAAATCCCCCAAACTCAGTCCCTCCATCTTCCTGTGCAGAAATTCTGCAGCGTTTCATGGTGTCTGTGACCTTATGGACTGGACGGCCCTCCAGGTGGCGGCTCCAAGTCTCCCACCCTGACAGAGAACCCCCCAGCCTGCGTGACGTGTGCTATTTATAAAAATCAAACACAATGTAAAAACCCTCAAAGAATGAGGGATTGTAATACCTCAGTGGGTTTTTTTTCCCCTAAAGAATTTTTTTTTTTTAAAGATTTCAAATAGCTGACTCTTCTCCTGACTTTTAGGGGTTTAGTTGGTGCCCATCTTCCACTGGGTGGTTTGGCAGAGTATCTGTCAACATGAAGAAAAAGACTCTCTGGAAGAACCTGACCCAGAAACTTGACTTCTGACATGTATCCCACAGGAAGTACGGAACGCATACGTAAATAAGGAAAAAGGGAGCGTGGGGAGGGGGTGTGTCCTAATGATCTTATAGAACATGTTATGACCGCAGGGGCTATGAAGCAGATATTAAACACTAAAATCAGTTTACATTTATCGACATGAAAATACATGCAGGCTGTGTTTCTGAATGTAATGTCACGGAGAGCATATGTGTGTGACCCCTCTGACAGGTAGCCGTGTGTTCTCACGCGCATTTGAGCCGCTGGGATGTGGGTGTGGATGGCGGGGGGCGGGGGGGGCGCCATTAGAATAAGAGCAGTAGCTGCCCCCTCATGGATGAGATTTCCTTGAGTTTTATACCCTTCCCTACACTTCTCCACAGAAAACATGCATCCTAGTATAACACAAACAAGCAGTATTGAAATCAACATACAATTTTTTGAGATTTTTTTTTTTTAAAGAAACCAGAAGTAGGTAAATAGGTACATTTTGGTTAATTTTGAAAAATGCTTTTGATAGTCTATTCCAATACACAGTTGTCTCTCCTAAACATTCAAAAATGGTGTCTAGGCACATTGGCTCGTTCATCATCTTGGCTTGAGCTAAACAAAAGGGGCAAATGTCCACAAAAGACAGAATAAATCCAGAACAGTTACGCAGCGTTTTTGCAATCGAATTCAATTGCCTTTTAACAATACCTTATCGGTTCCTGACTCTTAATCTGGATTAAATTTTAAAATGTCTGAAGGCACGTTTTTCAAGCATTTTATTTAATCCAAGTTAGAGGTGGTTTTACATTTAACAATGATGTCTGTGAACGTATGTCAACACTTGCTTGCTCTGAAAGATCCTTAGGATTGTCTTTCATTAGGAATTTTAATCTGCAGACACATATGTGTTATATACATGCTTAAATACCAGAAGAAAGAGACAAGATGCTTTATTTCTGCTGCAAGAGACCGCTTTCTAAATTAGTTTCTATGATACTTTACGATTGTATTTCATGAGTGAAAGTTTTGACTGATCTTGCCTCCCTGCTCTGAAATTTTATACTTAAAAACAGAACAAATAAAACCAAACATAAACCAATAAACTTGAGGTAATTCAAACACATTTTTTTTCCCTTGAGATCATGAGTGACTTTAATCAAGAAAGCATTTCTTTTATAAAAATGCTGACATCGTTTGCCATGATGATATAAGGATGAGCAGTGTTTTCTAATTGCTCTGTTCTCCTCGGTCTGTAGCCATGACATGAAAAATTGTATTTCTCTTCAGTGTGTGTGTGGACCCCTCCCAGACACCATGGTCCTACGTGTGCACATTGTGACTCATCTGTATTCTCCCTGGCTTGTGTCAATAACAAAGGTGAAATGTCACGGCCCCAGTCAGATTTCTCGAATGCAGGTAACAGCACGCTGGTGTCCAGAAAGCACATATGAGCAGAGCAGACATCCCGGAGCAGATTCTGCCACAGGAGGTCCGCCCGGGCCCCAGGCCCTGCCCGAGCAGGCTCGGGGCTCACCTCGGGGCCCCCACCCACCGCGGTGCATCTAGCACACACAGGCGTAACGATCCCCACTAGAATCTGAGCTCCGTGCTGAGCAGGAACCTGGCTATTTTGCCCATGCATCTCAGAGCCCAGCTCCTCGCAGTCACAACCCAGAGAGTGGCCCGCACCGTGAGAAGCAGGAGAATGCAGAGCCTTTAAGAAGCAGGGGGTCCTTCTTTCTAACCAACTTCATAAGTAATGTGTGATACACCAGTGATCTCTCCGGCTACTGAAGAAAGCCTAAACAGTAAAAATTACATAGATTTACTAAGAGTGAAGCCTTCATGACCAAAAATGAAGAGAGAAAGAGCATGTATTGATTTTAAACCAACAAAGAAACGGGCTATGCTGACAGCCAGGCTCCTCCGTGATTGACTTGCAGGGTCCTCTAGAGGGAGCGGGAGGGAGGGTAATAATCTGCCATATCTACATCTCTCAGCAACTGTTACCTAGAGCTGAAAATGCATCTGCCTGTCAAGGAGATTCCCAGCCTGGGTTTGAAGAATTTAGCAGTTTCCTGGATATCAGACCTGATCTTGCTGCTGAGAAGCGGAAGAATTTAGGTTCTTCACTCTTGGGTAGCACATTAACCGTTCAACCACAGAGATGTCTGAACACAGGGAAACGCAGCCCCTGCTGGGATACGGGAAGGAGACAGCTTGCCCTCGGGTCACTCTCCTGAGCTCGGCTGTCTCATTTTCTGGGGAGACTGGAGGGCCTCAAACGGAGAGCTGACCGGGATCCTGCAGAGCACCAGGCTCGGAAGCATGGGCCCACAGGGCCATGGTGGGGGAGTGAGGAGGGCCCGCTCCACCTTTCATGGCCACCTTCTCACATTCTTCCTGGTCCTTCCAGAACTTATGGACGATCCCATGCCATCACAGCCGCCTTATATAATAGAAACTTTTGCCATACGGAACACCCTGATCTATACATCCTTCTGTTTATCTGTCCATCTGTCCATCCTTCCATCCACCCATCCATCCATCTACCCACCCACATATCTATCATCCATCCTTCCATCCATCCACGCACCCATCCATCCATCCACACACCCATCCATCCATCCACCCATCCATCCATCTACCCACCCATATATCTGTCATCCATCCTTCCATCCATCCACCCACCCATCCATCCATCAACCATCCACCCATCTATCCATCCATCCATCCACTCATCCATCCATCTATCCATCCATCTATCCATCCATCCATCATCCATTCATCCATCCATTCATTTATTCCTGTGTTCAATTAACAAATGTATTTCAGGACTTATGTCATGTTCTGGTAAACAAGACGGGAGAGTTTCTGGCCCCTGCCAAGTTAACAAATTTGTAGATTGCACAGACAATGCAATAATTAGAATAAATGCACAAATGCTATGTCAGGGCGGACCAGGGTACTATGAGGACATGGGTGGAGGAAACCTGACTTCGTCTAGTGGGCCAGAGACTTCAGAAGGACAGTCCAAGAGCAGAGGCCATCAAGAATCAGAGGTGCGGAGGCTCAAAGACAAGAGCGTTGCTGGCACCTTTGAAGAAGAGCCTTCATCCTGGCCTGACAGGGGCTGTGATGGGAAACGGCGAGCCATGAGGTGGGAGAGGCACTCCTTTGAAATCCAAGTTCCAGAGTTTGGACTTAGAGCCAAGGATGAGGGACGGCATGGATGATTCTATGCAAGGGACCGATGTGGTCACCCTTGTCTACGAATAACAGCTCAGCTTCCACCTGGAAAGTGAGCAGACAGCGGGTGGCGAGGTCTCTGGGAGACGTGCAGTAGTTTGGACAGGTGTGTGGGTGGCCGTGACTGGGCAGTGGCTGTGAGGATACAGACCTGGGAGCAGAGGTGTTTAAGGGACAACAAACATTCTGATGTGGAAGCAAGGACCGAGATTGATTCTCAGGCTGGAAAGTGAGCACAGGAAGGGGTGAGGACTCAATTCACTAGCCTTGGGTATGCGGAGGGCAAATGGATTCTTGGGGAAACTTTCATTTTGGAAATGCTGAAATCATGTTTCATCGTCACACAAATAACAAGAGCTTTCAGATGTTTGCACAAAGACTTCCACGGGGAGCACGGCTTTGAGGGGGGCAACTAGAAGTTTGCAAAGAAAATTGAGATTTTTATTCTACTACAAATAGATAAGTGTCATGATGGAAAGAATTGAAAAAAAATATTCTTTTTTAAAAAATTTTAACTCTTAAAGCATTTGTTCTGTGCTTGAGCCATCAGGGTGTTTGGGAGTATCTGTAAGCAGGCGTGCATAAGGGACAGTCAGGACAGGGAGCTGGAGGTATGAGCCCTGCCCTCACAGTAAACAGTGTTTGCATGTGGGGACTCCCTCGGACCCGGGCCTTCCCCTGGTGCTGTCACTGGATCAGATTAGCACAAAGTCAGAACACAGAAAACTCGGGGGCGGGGGGTGATTTTGCAAATTAACTGAAAACTGAATAGGCTGTTTGTGGCCTTTGAAAAGTAAACATTTTGGATATTGAGATATGAATGCAAGAACTTTGCTTTTATAACCACTTCCCAGGAAAAGGTTGTGAGCTCTATGTGTTTGTGTGCATTGAATTTACATTGGGTCAGTTCTAGGAAATTGATTTCTATGGGATTTAACCAAGAAAAATGACTTAAAATTAACAACATAATAGATAAGCACATTTGAAAATTATGAGTGGATCAACTTGGTTTCAAATGAATTTTTTCCCTTTTTTGCTAAATTCTCTACGTTTGTTGTGTGCCTCATTCTACAATTTTTTTTCCCATAATTTGTGAACGTTGAGTGAAGCTGGGCTTGATTAACAGTAATTGTGTGTAGGGGGATCACGATACGAGTTTTAATGAGTCCACCTAGGACATTACTTTCCACGACTTGCTGTGATTTCTGAAACTTAGAGAAATATCTTTGAAGACGAGCACAATTTGTGTAATGTTCGCGTGCTAGCTGTCATCACAAGCATGCAAGCAGCAGTGTCTCCTGATGTGTTCATTCTGTCCCCAAAAGAGACAATAGTCACAGAAGGAACTCGAGAAGAAGCAAGTGTCTCTTCTTGTTATGACATTTCTCACAAATGAGCGATTGTCAGCAAATACGAAGAGGGAAGATCGAGGCTAGGAAGAGAGGCAGGACATTCTCAAGCTGAGTTACCAAGAAGCCCGCTAAGTCTCCAGCAGGCCCGGTGAGCATTTCTGACCACAGTAGAAGCAAGAGGACTTAGTTTCTTACTCCATGAGTTCTGTAGGCTAGTCTCTTGATGTCACATAGATTGGCTCCTAAGGGACCCTTGGGCTCTGCTGAAGAGTGGCCACGTCTCTCAGAGTCACCTCCCAGAGTCAGAGGCCCAGGACCCCCTGCAGAGGAGGTGGTCTCTAAAACCACAGTCCTTGTCCAGGACCCCGCACAACCGGGGCGGGGCTGGACATGGCAGGTTGTTAGTGGCTCCATGGTTTCACAGTTAATTCTGACAGTCACAGGGCTAGCTCATCACCAACAGATGCGGTCTGTCCCCCGCGTCACCCCCCACGGCAGCCGGGTGATAGGCTAGAGTCACGTGTCAGCCATGCTGCTAGCCTCTCATTTAGTTACTGATGTGCTTTGTCACCTTTGCATTCCAGATGCCTGAAGGCTAATGGCGGGCATCGCGTTTACAAATTGAATCAGCAAGAAAATAAACTCTCTGTGTAGATCCTTCACCAATAAAATGCCATCTTTCATAAAAAAGCAATCCTTACATACTTATTAACAAGCTAAAGTGACACCTGCTCTGAAAATTATGAAGAAGCTTGTGTGGGGTTTTTGTGAGCTAGGAGCTACACGCCCAGTCTTGCCCTATTCTGTCTTGAGCTGTTGACTTAAGTGCATCTGTGTGCGAGCAGGTCTGTTGAGCGACACGCATCCTCTTCATAGCACGTCTCCCGGCCACGTGTGAGCTGCTGTGTCTGGGTGGGTGACCGCTGTCCACTCTCAGTGGTTGTGCTCCCTTTGGGTCCTCAAAGCTCTTCACAGTTAGGATAAGGAGGACCCACATGGTTTTGCCCCAGAAACAGATCTTTCTTGTTGAAGACACCCTTTCTCCACCCATATAAGGGCCATTGCAACACAGACTTCACTCTTGTAAGCTTCAAATTTAAAACCTCTTCAGAGGGGATGCATTTTTCCCTTTATATATCGATTGCTTCTTTTTAGCATGTTTAATGTTGGCATTCCTGACTGGAATTTATAAACATATTTATGAAAACTGCTTTAGAGATTTTTTTTCTTACCTGGATTTATTTTTGAATTTCTGAAAATAAGATTATAATAAACCAAGCAAACAAGAGCATATAAAGACAATGCCAACATTATTCTCCTCATTCTGTCCAAAAGTTCAGATTCGCTTGGATCCACCCCCAGACATGTCTAGGTCAAACCAAAGCAGGTTTTTTCTTGTAAAAAATGTGATTATACTAGAAAGTTGTGCTCTGCAACTTCCTTTTCTTATTCAATCGTGTATCCTGGACATCATTCCTGATCAAAATATCATAGTCTAGCTCATTATTTTAAATTAGTGGCACGATGTTCCATGATTTCCACTCTTCTGTCCGTAGATATTTTGGTTGGTTAGCGTGCGCTGCCATGGACGGGTCAACACCACCACGGACGCCTCTGTGCACGCAAACCCAGAGCCCTGTGCTTTGGTCTATGGGAGGCTCTCCCCTGTATTGGACTGTCGGTCAGTGGGAATGTCATTCAAAATTTAATGAGCAATGTCAGATTTCTGCAAACAATGCTATAACAATCTATTCTTTCACCAGGCCCCGTAGATATCATCAATTTCATTGATGAAGATGTTCTATTATTTTAATACGCATTTCTCTAACTGCTAATAAGCCTGATCAGTTACATATTTTTGACTATTTGTGCTTCCACCGCTCTGACTAGCTGTCTCTATTCTTGACCGTTTTCCTATGGGTTGTTTTTCTTGTCAAATTACAGAATCTCTTTATATTTGGGGATACCAATTCTTTCTCTGTGCTGTGTTGTGCATCTTTTCTCTCAGTCTGTCATTTGACAGCTAGCTCACTGCATACATGGTGCCTTTTACCAAATACAGAAATTTTACATTTTTATGTAGCCACATCTGTTAATTTTGTGACCCGTGTAGTTCCTATGATATTTAAGAAATTCTCCCATCTTAAAATCATAGTCACATAAGTCTTTTCCGATGTATTTACAGCTCCTTCAATAATGTGTATTGTGTTCAATACGCAGCTTACATTTGTGTGCACGGTAATGGTGGGCAGTCTTTGTTTTCCCGTGTGGAGTGCCAGCTTGGCAGGCTTCCTGGACCGGTGGCCTTCATGCACAGGGATGGTGCCGTCTTTGTAACATACCATTCGTGTGGATATTTGGAGATATTTCTAAGCTCCTTATTCCTTTTAGGTAATCTGTTTTTTTGCTTTTTGTTTTTTTCCAATTCTGTGCTAATACCATACTGATTTGATAACATTAGCTTTACAGTGAGCTTTAGATATTTCTATGGCATGACCTTACCTAATTATTAATTAACTAATCTAATAATTCCCACATATTTAGTTTTCCAAGTGAACTTTAAAATAAATGTATGAAGCGCTCCCCCTCTCCAGGTGAACCTGTGTAGAGACTGAGTGGAAACACATAAAACCACGAATCTACGTGTGTTGCCATCACCACTCTCCTCCAGGAGCGCACCACGTCATTCCCTAGATTTCAGACGTGTGTGTCTGTCTTGTAGCCTCTGTATCAGTGTGGGGGCTGCTAACTAAAGACAGGAGCTATTGATTCTGGAATATTCTCATGACTCCAACTACATCGTTGAGTTCTCTACTAATTTTTATATTCCTGAGAAGAACTTCTCCTGTTTCCTTGGTATCAAATCACTTCACCTGCAAATAAAGCATCCTCTCTTTTCATATTTATGCACATGATATTGGACAATTAACTCATTCTGTTAGCCGGAACCTCTGAAATAATGTTGACTAGAAGTGGTGGTAAATGCACATTGCTTTTAACTGATCTTAATGCCATGCTATTTATATTTTACCATTTAATTTGACTCCGCCTTTGAATTTTGGTAGGCATTTATGTCTATTCTGTATTGAAAATTGCATAGAATTTCATCTATTGCTTTCCTATCTATTAATTTAATTTCTTGGTATAATAACTGATATTGATAGTTTTATTTAAATAATTTTTAATGGACATAAACACTTGAGATTACCAACTATTTTTACACAGAATAATCCTCACTGCTACTAATTATACCTTTAACAAGTGCTTCTATGGATCGTGCCAATATTGATTCTTGCAACAACCTGTAAAGTTAGCTGCCATGGGTAATACTATTCCCATTTTGAAGTTAAAGGTTTAGAAGCAAAGAGATTTACCAACATGTTACAGTTAGTGGTCTGGGATCAAATCCCAGCTCTGGTCATTTTTCTGGTTTTCATTACTGCCTTCTAAGCAGGCAGAAAGGATAAGTTGTTGTTGTTGTTTTTTTAATAGCTAGCTCTTTTATGCTATTTTCAGTTTAAAAATAATTTTATATAGATTATTTAATCCAATTATTACAGGAAATCTGTTAGGTAGGGTAGCATTATTAATACAATTACTTTGGAAGGATTTAGACAGGAATAGTAATTTACTAAATTTCATGAAACTGTTAAGTGGGAAGTTGAATTTAAATCCTGTTATCTGACTCAGAAGGCCAAAGGCTCCCTATCACACTGCTGACGAGTATGGGTGATCATATGGATGCAGGAAAATGTGAGGATGGTTTTAACCTTCTGGTTGGAAGACAAACGTGGGCCTGTCCATGGGCCTGTTTCCTTTCACTGTATTCTTTGCACGGTGGAATTCACTCCATGGAATACTGCACAAAGAAACAAGGCTACAAACTACCCATATTTAAATAGCACAGCTCAGCCTCCCAGAGACTATGTTGAAAGGAAGAAACCAAGCACAGGAATGTGTGTGTTGTGTGTTTCCATTACACGAAGCTCAAGAACAGAAGGACCAATGGATGGATGGATGTCCGTGGAAGTCAGGATGGTGGGGCGCTCATGGGAAGAGCAGGAGGGAACCTTCTGGAATGCTGGTAGTCTCTGTGGCTGAATGCTCTCTAGGTGGAGATAGATACTTCAGGCATCTACTTTTGTAGAACTGTCAGGGTTGTAAATTTAACAGTAAATCACTTCATGCACTTTACTATTTGGATGTTAAGGAAAAGAGCTTTAAAAAATTCTTTGATTTGTATTTAATGGAAGAGCATTGCCTTCGGTGAGGGGGTTCTTTTATTATTGTGAAGGTGATTTTCCTGGGTGTGTATGTGCATGTGTGCACACACGTGTGTGCACCAAAGTCTAATGCGAAAACACAGAGAGAATTTAAAGCAGAATTTACTCACTGGTTAATGTTAAACAGCTATTTAGCTCTTTAGAAATGCATAAGCCCAGAGAGTGATGTGGGGTAAGGAAATGCTAGAGGTTTTCATTATGAAGAAATATTGCAGGTCTAAAATATATGGAAACATTTTTGACGTGTATGGCATGTGTGTTGGTTATAAATTCTGTGAAACTCACAGGAAGAAAATCTCAGTAGTCGTGAAGAAATGCTCTGTAGGTGGTCTCTGAGAAGACTCGGTGCACAACATGTGAATTTGTAAAATGTCTAAACTACGACCCGTCACTCAGGCCTCTGCCACAGATGACACGTCTGGTAGAAGGGAAGGATGTTTCCGGAAAGAAGCTCGTCGGAGGGAGAAAGCCTGCTGCAGACTTCCCTCTGTTTTGTCATTGGCTCAGATGCGGTTACAAACCCATTTCTGAATCAATCCCTCTGATCAGATTAACTCCTGGGCTGACTTTCGGAGGCTCCTCCACTCCTACCCAGCTCCATGCCCAGGGGATAAGGTTGCCCTGATGACTGCCGTCAGCCGGGCCCACTCCTTCCTCTGGGGCCCAGGCCCCATGGTTGCTAAACAGCAGGGAAGGGAGCAGACATGGGAAGATCCAATGTCTGCAAAGGGCGGCTCTCTTCACAGCAGCAACTGTAGGCTCCTTTAATTCAGAGTAAGTCTAGTGGAAACATTAAGATGGACTTTGTGTGGTAATGGGCATTGTTGTCCATTGAGCTCCAGCCCGCTGTCCCTGGACCTCAAGATAGGCCACAGAAGTAGGTGCTGTGGACTTAGAGCCTATCCACCAGAAAGCCAAAGAAGGGACTCGGCTCTCGGGTGCGCGTGGGTGAATGGAGATGGGCAGACTCTGGGAGACTGGGAATAAGGACAGAGCGTGGTCCCTGCGCTTCCTGCCTGGATGAGTCTCGGTCGGCAAGGGAAATACGATGTTTCCCCATGGCCTAGAGTCTTAATAAGAATTAAACAAAACACTCCTTATGGAAATATTTTGTCGGTGTGCACAATCCACTTACTATTGATTCCTGACTGGTGGCGTTGTTGCTAGAATGAATGCATCTCCTTGTATGTTTGGAGAGTCAGTGGAAGCACAATCAGACTCTGCTTTGCAATTGTTTCATGGCCCAGGAGGTGGCCAGGTAGATCTGTGGTAGCGATGGCTGGCCTTGGCTCGCCTCCTGGTTCTCTCCCTCGGTCAGCCGCAGCACTGGGGTGCGCCGAGGGGAGTGCCGCACCATAACACACAGTTCTTTCTTTCCGTGACCGAAATACTTTATAGCGTTTCTAATTACCTCCTAATCCATCTTTTCCGTTAAGCCTTAGTGTTCACATAATGGGTCTTATTACGTAGGAGGAACATCGAGTTTCGTGTCTCATTATCAGTAAACTTAAGAAGTGTGTATTGAGCGTGTTTTGTGCGTTGGGCAAAACAACAGACCCCAGGGTCCACAGGTGGGCCTTCCTGCACACGTCACACACTCCGCGGAGCTTATGTTTGGTCGGGGATACATATATATTTATACCAAATAATCAAGTATATGTGTATATATATGTGTATATGTATATTTACGCTTCTTTTTTGGTAAAAAGAATCAGAACAAGTCATTAATTGATTTTCTTTGAGAAGAGAACTTGGGGATGGTAAAGGCTCTTGTTTCTCATTCTGGACATCTAAGGACTATTTAGAATTCCTAATCATTTACATGGATTGCTTTTATTTAAAAAAATCATTGTTGCTTACTCAGGGAGATTACAGGTAATTTGAAATTCTCGTATTGAAGTGTAAGTTATAAACGCTACGTAATATAGCTGTTCTAGGGCTGAAGGCAATGATCACATGGTGCAGATCAGCACCAGCCCTGAGCCTGCGGCTGGAGGAGAGCACAGCCCGCATTGCTGGGCCAGCCCACGGCTGGTGCAGGAGTGGTGGCCACGCGCCAGGCGGGCACCTGGAGATTGCAGGGGGAGGCCCCTGAGGTGGGGCTGGGTGGGGAGCCGATGGGAGCCAAGTCATTCTGTCCTTCCTACAGTTGCCATGGGATTTGTCGTTGTTGTTTAAATCTCAAGGACAGCACCGCATCATTGAAGGTTTGGGGTGGGGGTGGGATCCCAGAGGCACACAGACCCAGGGGGGCCAGAGAGGGGGCCACTGGCTCAGGCCAGCAGGAACCAAGGCTGGGAATGTCACCTGCGTGAGCGCTGAGGTCAGGGCACTGTCCCCCGCGTCGTGTCCATAGGCAAGCAGCGGGAAGACGACTAGCACCAGGCATGGTGAAATGTGGACGTGCTACGTTAGACTCCCTTTTGTGCGTCCTGACTATTGCAGCTTGATTAGCCAGTTAAGAAACCCTCAATTGACAGTAGGGAAAGTTCACTCTTTGAAGTTTACGTTCTAGGGATGTTCAGTCACAAGGAACGTTAGCCCATTTCTGCAATTGTTGAACACAGTGCTGTGGTGTAACCAGCTGCGTGGCTGGGAGGACCTGAGGACTGGCGCGCCGTGAGAAGCGTCTAGACAGCCTTGCAGCACATCAGGTAGACAGCGGGACCCACGGGGGGCCTGACCCAATGTCAGAAGACTCTAGTCCTGAGACATCACTGGTTTTCAGAAGTCAGCCCATCTACATCTGTATCTGCATTTACAAGTGGGACTAACACCCTTATGTTCCCACGCGGGCTGGTTTTGATGAAGCAGATTCAGCAGATCATAAAAGCCATAAAATCCTAAAACATTATTAACTCTAAAGAACAACTGGTGTTTTCCTTGTAACACTCCCCTACCCCGCTAACTGGCTCACGCATTTGTATTTCTGCCTGTGTGGGAGCGCGGGGCACCCCATCAGGCCAGGGGGACTCAGAGTGAAATGAGAAGTCAAGGCGCCTGTGAGCTCTCCACGAGCTTTTGGCAGAACATAATTGCAGGTCTCCGTGTAGGTTCCCCACGGCTGCCCTAACAAATTACCACACGCTCAGGAGCTTAAACATCACCAGTGTATGACCATAGAGTTCTGGGGGCCAGACCTCGGACACGGGTCAGCCCGGCTGGGCTCCCAACCAAGGGTCCTTGCGTCTCCGTCTTCGCGGCCGCATCACCCTGCTCCCCACATCTGTTCCCAGTGTTGCATCTCCTTGTCTGACCCTCCCGTCTCCCTCTTTTCCTTATGATCCCATGGGCCCACTCAGGGATTCAGGATCACCCTTCTACCTCAAGGTCCTTAGTTGACCCACACTTACAGAGTCCCTTTGCCATTTTTCCCCATTTACAGGGTCCAGAGATTGGGGCTTAGACACCTTTTGTGGGGGAGGAGCATTATTCTGCCTACCTACCACAGGCTCCAAAATGCATGACACCACTCCAAACAAGTAAAATCCATGAAATGCCATGATTTAATAAAAACGGTGTAACCCAGTACAAGCCAGAAGCTTCATGGTCCCATCTGAGTGGCACTACAGCCCAAAAAGTGGGGCTAGCCATCCTGTACTTTGCTGGAATGTCTTGGAGGAACACAGAGGGTGGGGAAACTTCGCTGAAGTTCGGAAACTCTTCAGGATTTCCCTGACCCACTCAGCTTGATTTCCATTCTTTACCCTGCAGAGTGAGCCCTGGACCCTCACTCTCTGCTCTCCCCCCAAAGCTGCACAGAGCTGTCACGGTGGCCTGGCCTGCTCCCCTCCGGGGTCTGTCTCTGTCTCTGTCTCTCTCCTCTCTCAGATGCACTCCCCACCAGGCTCCCTCCCACTACAGTTCTGCACGAAAGTCCAGGAACCCATCTCCAAAGACAGATCCCCTTAGATGGTGGGAAGGACAAACATTTGTATGCAAACCCAGAATTCTCTCTGAGAGAGAATAGAGGAGAAGCACCTTTGGGCTCACCCACGGATAACTTCCGACCATGTCCCAGGATTACACAGCAGCCAACGTCCCAGCCCTTTCCATGTGGTTTAAATATTCTATTTTGTTTAGAGGGTCAGGGTTCCTTAGACTTAGACCCTGTACATGAAGTACGTTGTAAAGCACGGTGTGTCGTACAAATGGTATGTATTTACTCCAACGGTTACAGAGAGGGATGCGGCTTTATCTTCCACCCTTCAGTTCACGTAATGTCTGGTGTATACAGGTAGTCGGTGATGATCTCGGCCCAAGTCCTGAGTGTTTATGTCCCGGGCACCTTTCTGGGCGCTGCGTGAGGGTGGATGCTTTGAACCTTCGAAGCCCTCTATTCAGGAAGTAATGTTACCATTCTCAGATCACAGATGAGTAAACTGAGGCTCAGAAAATTCAGATAAATGGCCCAAGATGAGAGACGTAGGAGGAGGCAGTGTTCGGATTCCAATCTAGACAGTCCGAGGCCGGTGGCCACACCAGGAGCACCCACGGCAAACGCTCAGCGACGTCGTTAGGACGCCTGGCTCAGCTTCACGTGGTAGGCAACATGGGCGCACGAGGCAAACTCAAATGTACCTGGTCCCCAAAAAGGATGGCCAAGTGGTTGAAGGAGGAAACCTTAAAAAGGATAATGCAAGATCCTGCTTCCACTCACTGACAGACACAGGAGGGTTTCTGGAGGCGGCGGGCGGCGTGCTGACCGCCCGTTCCCGCTGCGTTTGGTCTCGTAAGGAGGAAAGGACCGGGAGTCCGAGCAAGACGGCCACTGAGACGCCCCACTGTCGTGGCCCCGTCCTTGGCTCCAGCGGCTAGGTGGGGCGCAAGGACACGTCTGGGACAGCATTGTGAAAAGCGCACGAATTAAACTGGATTCTGTCTCACCTTTAAGTAATTTACAGGCAGAGCAGGCAAAATGACTGTTAAGCATGATTATTTTTCATGTTAAATAATTTTTAAAGAGTTAAATTATAAAATGGTAAAAATTTGACAGTTAAGCCAGTGAGGCTTGAGGGGAGGCAACACCTTGACCCCCAGGAGCAGGATGGCGTGGGGGGCCCCGCGGTTGGCCGGGCACGGGGTTGGCTGTGGCCTTGACCGCCACCTGGTGGCCGAGCCTCCGAACCTCGCCTGCGTGCAGGAAACGGACTTGGGGTGGAATCTGCAAGCCGCGTCATTAGCGTGCCCGTCAGAGAGGGAGCACGCA
Organism: Phoca vitulina; assembly: GCF_004348235.1. Classification (NCBI taxonomy): domain Eukaryota; kingdom Metazoa; phylum Chordata; class Mammalia; order Carnivora; family Phocidae; genus Phoca; species Phoca vitulina. Next base: position 1,247,111 of record NW_022589745.1, on the reverse strand, counting down.
GAGAAGGCTGCTGTGCGAGCGGCCAAAATGCCCAGCGAGCTGGGTGTTCCACCCTGGTAACAGGAGGACGACGCCCTCTCACTGTGTCTGTGGACCTGTCCACACGCGTGTACGATGTGCACGTTCTTCTCCACCAGCGGGGAGTGAGTAGCGTGGTACGATGCTTTAGACTTTACAGATTGCTCTATGTGAACAAGTAACATGGTGCAAATTTCCCCAATTCTAGATGTTCAGCTTCTTTGGTTCAGATTCCACCGTTTTGGGGTCCGTTTTTGTAAGAGCGCGGCTTCCGACCCTTCACACCTATCCATCACCAGCAGAAGCAGCGTGCCTTCCGGGCGCCATAATTTAGGTTTAAGAAAACGAGATGGAGAACAAGAGCAGTATTGACTTTACAATTATTTTATAAAATACAAATAAATAACAAAGCCCTTAATGGAAAGTTTAATGTCGTGGAAAGAGGACAAAAGCAGAAAGGGAAGGACTCTGTTTTGAAATGAGCTAAGTTATGGTCAGGCCATCAGGCAGCTTGCAAGCAGGATGTGACTTGATACTTAGAGTAACCACGTTACGTGCGGGGAGACGGGGCTCACATGGATCAAGTGCCTTCCGTGTCAGAAGGGGCTGCCCGGGGTCTCCCCTGGGCTGGCTTTGCCGGTGCACAGACCACTCACGGCCAGGGCCACGGGGAAGAAGGTGGGGGGCACGCTGACCAGCATACATTTCTCACAGGAAGAAAAAAGGCTTATTGAACTGAACTTGGTTATTAATAAACTCAGATTTTGCTGAGGAACCCTGGCTTTCTGGACCAAAAGCCCCTGACCGTGCCGTGTGAAGACTTGTGTCCCAACCTCGATCTGTAAGGAGCTGGGACAACCCCTTGGGTTCATCTTTATTTTCCTCAGATATTTTTGATCATCTAAGTTCTCTTTATTCTCTTTACACACACACACTCACACATGCACACTCACTCACACACATGTTTCTTCTTTCCATCTGTATTTTTCTCATAAGTCACCCAAAACGGTCATCAATTTTAAAAATGTGCACCTTATAGTCAATCTCTACAGAAGTTAATGTATTTTAGCTTGGATATTTGGAATAATAATTTACAATTAGGTCAAAGAAAATACACACATAAAAACTTACATGCTCAAGTATTACTTCCAACAAGATGAAATTGGTATCAGGGTGTTGTGCGTTCACGCTAACCAACTGTAATGTTAACTGTTGTCACCAGCAAGGGACAAATAAGTGACAAAATGGCTTTGAACCCAGCTGGCCTCGACTCCCGGGAGGTACCTACATGGCAGGCCATCCTGCCTCTCCTGCAGGACTTAAGATAAATGTTTTCCTATGGTCTGGGAAAATGATCATTTAATCCATGAAACATGTTTTAGAATTCAAAGACATAATTCAGTGTCCTGCATTGAGATAAATTTTTAATATATTCATTACACAAAACCTGAATTTTTAGTTTCCCTTAATTGCTTAGTGGTTAATGACTCCCAAATAAAATGAGATATTTATGAGTTTTACCTTACCCCACATCTTTCACAGATTACTATTTATTTGTGGTAAACATGAATTCCTAAGTGCCTATTTATATAGGTTAAAAGCACTTCATGATATTTAAAGCACCGTGTTCTTACAATTACTGTTTGTTCCCAGCAGTGGGTCACTATCCTCACCCGTTTCTGTCTGGCTATTGCAAACATCCTTTCTCTACGATTGTGAGGTGTTCATGGTCATAACTTTCTGTTCGTATGAGGCCGTGATTGGGATTAGCGTAAGACTTCAGTATAACCGCGTACCCAGCCAGCAAGAAGCTGTACCCTCACGCTCAAATTTGTATCCAGCCCCATGGCTGAACCTCTAACCTGACACATGCCCTGTGTGTGACTCGGGGTGGCCCCCACTTAGACATCCCCCTCTCAATGAGATGGCTTCCCGTTCTGTTTCCCTTGTTTTAACTGACCACGGAAGCGCTGGCACTCAAGCCCGGAACAGTGTTGTAGAGTACGCACGGGATGCTTGCTGTTCATCTTTGGTGGGGAGGGAGTGCATGTGATTAATGACTGCTAAATGTAGACACTTCTTTTCCTTCGGCCATAGCAATCCAAATATCATTTGATTAAAAAAAAAAAAAAAACTCCAAGAAAAATGGCTGGAATTATTTTATATTGACTGGTAGTCCCAAGGGGGCTCTTGTGGACAGAATTTGCTGTTATTTCAGTAAGTACCTAAAAATCTATGGAATTTTCAGTTATGTCAAGTGGCAGCCCACCATGAAAGCCATATTCGTAACCCTTCTTTATTTAAATCGGGGCCTCCTTATCATTGGTATTATGGGTGCTCGATATCTGAGTAGGATTTCTTCTGGAATTTCTGGAATCACTGATTTTGATAACTTCATGCAGCCTTATTTATACCTCATGATAATATTGAAGAACCAGTTTCAGGTTTTACGTATCAATTACTTTGCTTTTTACCTTTAATTAGTGTTTTAATTACGATATGATTATCCAGTTATTTTATTGATAAGAATGTTTGAACTTAAGCTTAAAAATTTTTGACCAATTCTCCACTGTAAGTATCTTGAAGAAAATTTGGGACCTGCTGCCTGTCGGGTCCCACCCGCTTCTCCGCTCTGCGTCCCTTTCCCATCCCGGTTTGGGCCGTTCGCTCGCAGGGCACGCTTGTGGCCCCGTTCATGACGTCCCGACAGCCTCGGTGGAGACGGGAGCCCAGACATCACTCTGACTGACTGGGTGGAGATACAGAGCAAAAATGTGGCTCAGCAGTCCGGCTAATCGTCCCGTGGGAGCCGCCCTGAGCACGTGTGTGTCCACAGGTGGTATTTTGTCACTGTGTCCAGACCCTAGCCCAGCACGAGCAGAATCGTGGTGAGAAGCACACACGAGGAGAAGCCCTTGTTGCCCTTCCAGCTTCCCACGCTCCCGCCGTTGCTGATGCTGCTTCTGTCGTTTTGTCGCCACTTTCCTCGTATCAAGTGGCGCCTCCTCCTCATGACCCAGCCCTTAATTCCCGTATGTATATTGTTTCCTCACTTTTTACCCTGATGATCCTGCTTGTCCAGTGAACGTAACTGACCGAGAACAGTAAGGATTAGGGAAAGTTGCATCCAAAGCCCGCAGACACACACTGTGCCCGAGTGCCCCGTGGCCCTGATGCCAGCCTGCCTCGCGCGCGGGCGCGCCGTGTCTCCGCACAGGTCCCCGCACATCCTGCCTCCCTTGTGGCTTCCCGTCCTGCCAGCCACAGCACCTCACGCTGCGGCCACGGATGCTCACGCGATGTGCGCCCACGTCCGGGGGGACCTGGGCGACATGTGGGCGGGCTCTGGGGGCCCCTTTTCCACATCAGGCAACTTTATCTGGTTGATTTTCTCGTGATTCTTCATCACTGCTTTCTGTCAGATATTTCTTATTGTAAAGAAATGAGATGGTCATGTTCTGAGTTGTGAGACTAGCTGCTTTCATTCACTGGACGTGAGTGAAGAGGTTGGGAAATCGTTGCCTGGTTCAGGTGGGAGACCGAGGGCTTCAAGGGCAGAGAGATCAGGGGCCACGTAAAGGTCTGTCCGAACTTAGTGGCGTTGAACAACCGTCCCCTGTGGTGGGCTGCACCCAGCTGGACAGATCTCCCCGTGGCCACTCGTGCCGTGGCTGATGGATGGCTGGTGTGGCTGGGGTCTCCGGAAGGCACCTGGTTTGATGTCCCAGGTGGTGCCCCAGTCATGTCTGGTCACCGGGCTGGGAGCTGCACCCCTCTCCACGCGGCACCTTGGCGCTGCTACTGTGTGCTGCACTGGGCAGGGCGGGCTCAGGGTCAGAAGTTCTGCATGCTTTGGCTTCCTATGTGGACCCTCGTGGAGGCGGGAAGGCATCCCGGGGCCTCAGGCACCACTTCGGCTGCATCGTACCGACCACGAGAGGTTCCCCCGTCTGGCAGAGAGTCAGGAGAGAGGCTACGGGGCGAGCGTACCAGAAGGTCAGGCTCCTAGGGACCCACCTAATACGTGATCTGCAGAGGAGCTGGAGCTGAATGTGGAAGGTGGAAAGAGGTGTGATTGCCCATGACTCCAAGGACCGTGAGCCCGTGGAATCAGAGCCACTGTTGGGCTGAGATCTTCCAGGGACCGGGGCGGAGATCAGGGAGACATGGTTGTGAGGAGCGTCTGGGTTTGAAGAATGAGCTTGAGCGCCAGTGAAGAGAGATGCCAGAGACACTTTCCTCAGGAAGATGGAACCAGGAGGGCCCCACATCGTGGGGGTCTGAGCAGCTTCAGAACGGCAACCAGGACAAAGGCCTCCCCCGGGGGCTGCCAGTCGCTGGATGGTCCCGTTATAACATACTTGTTTCATCTGCAGCCCTAGAGTGAAGCGACAGGGAGCCTGTGATAAATGCTGGAGGGCACAGTTTGTACGGATGCCTCAGATCCCTCGGCCGCACCCGTCCTCACTGATGGACTGGACAGGCTGCCCTCCCCAAGCGTCTGATCCTCTTGTGCACACGTCTGCGCTCCTGGCAGCCTTGACATCAGGTGTATGGCCCGGGGTCCCCGAGGCCCGTCTCCTCGAGCACCCCGTCCCCGAGAGTGTGAGCTGCAGAAAGCCCAGGCAGCCTCTTTCCCCGCCGTCTGTCCCTATGGCCCGGGCCGGCACTTGGTGGGCACTCAACACAGATCTGGAACTTCAGTTGAATGGGCCTTTTTTGGGTACGTTTCAGTATTTGGCAGGGTTGCGTTCTATGTGTGGTCACTTGCTTTCTGAGTCCCATAAACACTCACGACGGAGGAGTCACCACCTGCACTTGGCCTGTGGTCCTCTTAGCTTTTGACAAAGACACCAGGGGACACAGTCCCTGCCCTTAGGTTACATCAATTCGTTTACTAAGAGCAGATCTTCTCAGCACCTGCTGTGCTGCTCTGGGTGCTGGGGCCGTATCGGGAAGAGGCGGTAAGAGCGCGGGCACTGCATCCGCTGGAGGTTCCCAGAGAGCAGTGCTGGGGAGAACACACTGGGCTGTAGTGTAGGGAGCTCTCGGCGCCTAGAGAGAAGGGAAGCCGGGTGTGCGTGACAGGGAGCGCTGGAGGAGGGCCGGTGGGGGCACAGCGGGGATGGTTAAGTGAACTAGTTAACTCGGGAAGCGGGGAGCAGGCCACGCGGTGTCTAGAGGACGTTTGTCCCCAGCAGAGGGACAGGCGGGCCCGCTGTGCGTGAAGAATTCAGCAAGTCTGCGAAGCTGTGGAGATGGGCCTTTAGAAGCTGGAGGGGACATAGATATTCTGATTTTAGATTAAAAAACAAAACCAGAGACAGAGGATGGTACGCCAGGGGGGTCACGGAGGCGAGCGAGCAGCCATGGAACGGAGACTGTGATTCAAGGCCCGATGCAGAACTGGACACTGCACTGGGGAAGCAATCGTCCGGCTGTGTGTCCATGCTCTTCCCATCCCTCTCATCATGCATGTGTTCATTCATTCATTCACTCACTTAGCGATGATCAATTGAGTGCTTATTACATTCCAGAGTGGGAGTATGAGACTGAACTAAATGCATGACTCCTGCTTTAAAATCATTCACCATCTCCTGAGATAAACACGTGTGAAGCACCTGAAAAGTCAATAAATGTCTAATCACGGAGTGTGACGAGTGCCGCGAGGAAGGAACGGCGTGCCGTCACAGATCTGCACAACCCACTTGTGACGGGATGGTCATCGGGACAGGAAGGGAGGGCTGCCCCGTCTGTTGTTTGCCAACATCCCACGGACTCAGGACAAAATGGCAGCAGGCTTCGCAACGACCCTGGACCTCTCTCCTCCGGTCAGGGGTGGACCCCGTGAGGAAGAAATGGCCGGTAAGGTCACATCATAGGACTTCTGTTTCCGGTCTAGACGGGAGGCAGCCCTGGGACCTGGGGCCACGTTGCCATCGGCCTGATGTCTGAGCCGAGTTCCTAGGAGGCCCAGCCCTCTGGCTCGGATTTGGCCTATATATCTCTGCGTTTATTCTTCGCGTCCGTATGACGGGGCAACAACATAACTTTCCTCAAGCTGAAATGAAACGGTCCCGTGAACCTGCCTGGCCCGGCGGCTGGCAGTTGAAAGAGAGCTCTGAGCCAGTTTTCAACTGAAGATGGGCCGGTTCTTGCCGACGCATCCAGCACGCAGGGCGGGGAGCGGTGAGGGGCAGCGACGGGGAAGCACCGGCCTCCACGTCCTGTCTCCTGCCGGCGTGTCCGCCAGAACCTCTTCCCCGCGAACCAGGCCCCGCGCTGCCCGCCTCAGGAGGCCGCTTGCGCTCTGCTTTGGAGAAGCCCCCCCACCACACCCGGACCCTGCAGGGAGCTTGCAGGGGCAGGTGTGGCCCTGCAGGGGGCAGGCTTGCGCTTGGGGCGAGTTAGGGGCCTGTTGGGCCGGACTCCCAAGGCAGCCCCCGATTCTGCTCGAGCAGAAATAGAGCCATGTGTGATCTTCATCCCTCGCTTCCCCTTTGTTTTTCACTCGGTTCCAAACTCAGGAGGGGCCAGACCGGCCCTCACTGGCTCCCTCCAGCCCCCCAGTTGGCGCTGTCGTCAATGCCATCGCCGGCCCCCGCGGGCATCCTGACGACAGGGCCAGCAGCGGCGCAAACGCTTCCTGGGCTCGAGCGACGCCCCAGCACCACGCGAGGTGCTTCCTGTTGTCCCCATGACTGTCAGCAGATAGCAGGTGTTTCACAAACGAGAACTAATCCCAGCACGGTGGTGGATGTTTGCGCCCGTGGTCGCAGGGTCTGGAGCCAGTATTTGAAGCCAGGGTCTCAAGACTCAAAATGAAGCCTCTCGTCACGGGCAGCCACCAAGGAGAAAAGGTTTGGTGGAAAGGCAGGGCTGCTGAATGGGTCGTGATGGCCCACGGTGACCAAAACCTTTCTGGTGATGGGCCGGTGCAGGTGCAGCCCATAAGGGGCATCCACCTGTGGTGCAGGGGCCGTCCGAGCCGTGGAAATGCAGAAAGCGGGCCCCTTCCACAGTCTGCAAATTTTAACAAGACCCCAGGAGATCAGAGAACACAGCTCTGATGCCCAGGATCGAGCCACCACCTGGTCCCAGCCTAATACCTACCAGTGCTTCTTACGGCGTGCAGGGAGCTCTTCACAGAAGGACGTCCGGAAGCTCCGTTTTCTTTATATATAAAAATGTATGAACTCTGTTTGCTGGTAACTTAGTTTTAGACGAACAGTTTTAAACATGCAATATTTTCCCCTGAGCAGTCAATTTTGGGTGGCAGATTTAAGCAATGATTACTTTTAAGCTCTTTTAACTATTTCTTGGTTTTATAAATAAGTAAATGAACACAGTCTTGTTTAATTTGGAATTATGGACGTGGGCTCTGGGCTTTGAGAGACAGGTCTTCAGTTTTAGAGGAAACGTACAGTTTTGGTCTCAAGAAAAGAGGACCAGCACGCTACCCACGGGCAGTGCTGACCAGCCCAGGGACACAAGTGGACAGGGCAGAGGTGCCCACTGCTCCCCCTTCCTCACACCCCGCCAAGCTCAGATGCTGTTTTTAATCCCTTGAGGTGCGCGCACACCTGAGAACCGCCGGCAGGAACTCTCCCTCTGGGATTTCTTACTCCCGTGCAGAGGGGGTCAGAGTGGAGACTGTGGCCGTTTATTTTTGTTTGTTTTCTGATAAATATATTTAAGACAGTCCGAAAAGCAGATGCTGTGCCGCCTGTGCCTGGAGGGCTGGGCGAGGGCTGTGTCGTCTGCGGCCCACCCCGTGTCAGACGGAACCCCCTTCCATCTCTCTGGCTTCTTTGTCAGATTCTCGTTGACCGGGACCCTCTCTTCTCAGGAAGCTGGCAAAGAAATAATGGTCCCAAGTCCACATGCTTTGGAGAACAATCCAGAACAGGCCTTTGTTTGGGCGTGGGGATTGTTTCTCCTGCAGTGTTTCACGTGAGCGAGGAGAAAAGCAAGGGGTTATACACGACCCAGGGAGGAGGGCGTCCAGCACGGGGCGCGGAGGGCGCACACAGATGCGGGGCCGGGCCGGGGCTCTCCGCAGATTCACTCACTGCTTCACCTTCTCCCCTTGTGCACACGCTGCGCTGTGTATACGTACGTGTATGATTAGGGCAAACAGTCCCCCGAGATCCAACTGCTCTTGATCGTCTCTGATGGCTTTGTCCTAGCAGATGGCCAGCGCATCAGTTGGGGATGCGTTCCGTGGCACCCCCGCGGCCCCCCGAGGCTCAGGGCACACACAGGGCGACAGGCGCCACTTCTCCTTGTTCAACAGGTCTCCGGATGTGCCTTCATGTCACAACCCCGGATTGACCCACAGGTTCTCGAGACTAAGACATGCACTTGGCTCCCATTCCTTGAACACCCGTGATGCTCATCACCGTCCCTGTGCGTGTCAGGGACCAGGTTGCTACAATCTCTTCCGCCCCCCGCCTCCCTCGGCCTCTGCCCCCCGCCCTGCTCCGCCCTACTCCGCCGCCCCGTCACCCTCGACCTCCGCCCCCCGCCTCCCTCCGCCTCCGCCCCCTGCCCCCTCCGCCCCCTGCCTCCCTCCGCCTCTGCCCCCCGCACCCCTCCGCCCCCCGCACCCCTCCACCCCCCAGTCCCCTCGGCCTCCGCCCCCTGACCCCCTCTGCCCCCCGCCTCCCTCCGCCTCATTCCCCCCACCCCCCTCGGCCTCCGCTCCCTGCCCCCCTCTGCCCCCCCACCTCCCTCCGCCTCTGCCCCCCGCACCCCTCCAGCCCCGTCCCCCTCGGCCTCCGCCCCCTGCCCCGTTCCGCCCCCGGTCCCTCTCGGCCTCTGCGTCGGGAGAGGAGCACGTGAGGAGGGCTGGTGGGGCCCAGCTGGTACCCTCGGCTCTGCTGGAGGTCCTTCTTGGATACCAGGTGGAGACGCCAGGGCAGTGCGCTCCACGCGTGTCTGGAGTTCCGTGACAAGAGCAGGGCCACCGTCCTAAGAAAGATCCCCCAGGGGGAGGACAGACAGGCCTGGGCCCTTCGGGGTTGGGCACCCTCATTTCACAGCTACGAGGAGCATGGGCTGCCCATGGGGCCCCGCCTTCAGCCATGGGAGGTGCCCCGGGGTTGCGCCCCCTTTGGGGTGGGACCCCGGCCTGATCTGGCTGAGGCGACACCGGCCTTCAGGAAGGGCCTCGGCCGCCGAGTGTGCACTCCTCTGCATGCTGACAATTCCTGGGCCCGTTCTGGGGACGTCTTCCAGGGTGGACACCCAGAGTTGGCATGGGGCGTCCCTCAGGGGCATTCACGACAAGTGCGGAGCCGGCATTTCTAATTAGGGCTCTGCAATCACAGCGCTCCCGTGCTTCTCCACGGTTATTATCATGATCTCCGAGGGACAGTTTTGACATCAGTGAAGTGGAATCCACAGACTTTCAGCAATTAAGAATGGACAATTTGAGGGGTACCCCGTTGCCCTTGTATTGATGTCTCTGGTGTAGAGACAGGACAACCACCAATATGCTGGCAGACGAGGGGGGGGACACAGGTGCGCCGCCCGGAAAAATGGGCGCCTTTGCTCGCCGAAGCCCAGGCACAGGCGTCCATCCTGCACGGTATGATGTCCGCAGAAGTAGACGTACAAATGCAGTCCACAAATCTGAATAATAACATAGATGTTCAACATCTAAAAAGAAAAAAGCAATTAATGCAAAGATTATAAAATGAGGTGGCAGATATCTTTGGGTAAACCAAAATAAAATAATAATGATAACAAACAAGTGAGAAGTCACAAGAAAAATTATGCGAAGGGGTGTAGCCGTCTTGGCAGAAATTCAGATCATAAGATGCCTGGCATCCACCAGGGTTCAAGCAATCCTGCTCTCTAGTGCCTTTGCCAAGGAATGGCTTCCAGCGGCCTTGGCATCCGTTCGTGCGGAAGGAGAAAGCAGGGACGCCCGAAGGCCTCTGTCCAGTCCCCAGGAGCTCTCAGGAAGCCTGTAATCCGAGGAGGGGAGGACTGTCGGAGTGAGAGAGGACGCAGGTGAATAGCCCAGCGGGAGCCGTGAGGGGGAAGCCGGAGGAAACCAGGGATAGAATAGACCGGTGTTTTTTCAGTGTGACACTGCATGGGGGTGCTTGCGGAACTGGGAGCCTGGCTGCTGAGTCCATTCCTAAAAAGCCAATTTGATATCTGGCACGCTGGACGAAGCTGTGGGCGCACAGCCACGGCCCCTCCGTTCTTCCCCACATCACTCCAATGTCATCAGCGTCCGTGCTGGAGGATGGCCTTGCAGGGACTCGAGTGGCGGTGCGGGTGAAAGGGCCATGCACATGCAGGCTCATAACACGAAGACATTCTGAATACGGTGTTCCTTCCTGAACTGTTGTGAAGCTGCTTCTCCCCGCGCCCCGTGCGTCCCAGAATGACTAGACAAGTTGGTAAGACTGAATCTCGGCTCGTGGCTAGTGCGGCGTGAATTCAGACACGTGATCAGATGCAGACTCTGAACTTGGAGGCTCACTGGACGTTCCTCAAGAAGCACCTCAATCCCATAGTTCTGAGAACTGGGCTTCGGATCGCGTGAGCCACTGTGGGATCAGTAGCTGATGCCTTCACGCAAACCCAGAGCCCGGGCGCCGCCAACTGTTGTCTGATGCCCCCGTGGGAACACACCTCCTTCACAGTGGTCCCCACGGCCTAGAGTCTGCCCTGACAATCCCTCTTCCCTCCAAACTAGCAATAACTTAAACACGGTCCTTCGTTCTCTGAAAACTAGTGCATAATCCTGTTTGGTCATAAATTGTTTTGTTATTGTAGTTTCGGCAATTACAGTGGGGGCAAGAAATGAGGAACACTGAGAAGACACCACAGGTTAAACGTCTCGTTAGAGCTCGTGCTCGAGTCCCAGTGCGTAGGCTGGCTCCTGCCCGTCCCGACCGGCGGCTCCGGGAAGCAGTCCCGGGTGTGGGGTGCTTGGCTCTTCACCGGAGGCAGGCATCTGTTCCCATCACAGGTCAGATGGTAAATATCCTGGGCTTTGCGAGGTGGATGGTCTCCGTGCAGCTACATCCCACAGAAGCAACCACAACCAAAATGTAAATGAAGGGCACATTATGTGCCAATCAGACTATTCACAAAGCAGGCTGGGGGCTGATTTGGCCCTGGGCCGTCGCTGGCAGCACCCCCCTGAGCGTATGCGAGGTGGGTCCTGTTTGACATCGCTGTGGGGCCCGATAGTGATTGGAGCCCCTGACGGGACCTGCACTGTCATCTCGGAATCCACGTGTTCTGTTTATAGTTTGTTTCCTTCTCTGCCGCCACTATTGTTCCTGCATTATGTGACGGGTCCTGCTTCCTAGGCGTTCTTATGTGTAACGTGGCTCTCGCCACGGCCATGGGAGGCAGATGAGATGCTGTCTGCTCTGTAGATGGGCCTCTCAGCCTGTCCCGGGCCAGCTAACCCAGCAGAGACCACAGCTGACCCAGGAGAGGGGTCTCACCTGCGCCGTCTGCCCCACGGCCACCACAGCTCACCTCGGGGTGATCAAAGGGCCATCCCGACAACAGAATATGGGGGGCAGGGCATCAACCGCTTCTATTATTTTGTTTTTCAAGACACTGAGAGGGCGTGTCCCGAATACGTGTAGCTGGTTTGGTCATGGAGGTATGAACATGAGAGCTTTCACTCACTGAAATGAGGTTTCACTCGTTTTAATCAGGGTCTTATGAATAGGAACTATACTGAATGCACAGCCCAGGTTAAAGGACAAAAGGAATCAGTGACAATTAACATGTTTTATCTGGCTCTCTCTAGCATATTCCCCCTATTTAAAAAACGGAAGAAAAGAAAAACTTGAAAGGTTTCCAAAGGAAGTAGGTACACATGCTGTCCTTGCTCGGGACTCCGGACCGGTGCCTGAAGGTCCCCACTACATTGTCATGCTCTGCCGGCCCCGTGGAGCTCTGCCCTGGGACCCCGTGTGTCTCTGGGCCCTCAAACACTACACAAGTCAGAGGGCTGGCTCTCAGCTTCAACCAAGAATTGCTTTAAGAAATGCAGAGTCCCTAGTTATCTTAATAAACCATCCTGTCCTTGATATAAAAATGCAGCACACATAGTTAGCCTAATCTTTTTATTGAAATTCATTAAGCTGTTTGTTTTCCCTGAAATGAACCACAGTAGGCGTATACAAATCTCCATCTCTATTCCATGTTGTTCCGTAAGGTGATTTGTTGGAGCCCTCAGATCTGGCAAGAGGCTCTGAACAATTTACCTCTCCAAACATCTATTCATTTCACAAATATGCAAAAGTACAAAAGTAATTCATCAGAAATTCTTGAGAGTATAGCATGCCTCCCTCCTAAAAAGATTTGAAAACTTTACAAGGAAAATGTTGTCTAATCACTATTAACCCAGTCCCTGCTGATACAGTCTTGTTTTTAAAAAAAAAAAAGAAAAAGAAAAGAAAAAAAAAAAAGCCTCATGTCATAAGAAAAAAAATCCAAAAATAAGAGCATAGTGAACACAAAAAGAAAGCAATTGCTCATATGCTGTGGGCAGAAATGAAGAAGAGAAAAAACAGGGTGTTAACAAAGTTTTATTATTCCTCCCAAGTTCAGGGTGAGAAGAGAGAGGAACAGACGTCCTCCACTCTGGGGCAGAATGAGGCTTCTTTATTAACTGTTCCCCTGCCATCATGAATTAACATCAGTTCCTGGTGGTTGGGCAATAAATCCCCTCCTAATCTCCGACCCCCTGGTCTGCAGTCCCCCACTCATGGGTCCTGAGCGGTCCACAGAGCAGATCTGTCACGTTCCACATCGGCATACTTATTTACTCCAACTGATATCACATGGGAGCTTCTGTAAAACTACACTATTCAATTATATTTTCTGAAGATTAATGGAGTCATTCTTGTCTTAGGTATAAAATATAATCATCAATAAATAAAAGTAGACGACATTACAGAATATGAGAAAATAAGTAGCTAATTTTCCAATGATAAAATGTGTTACACCTATGATCCAATGTGTTCTTTTCATTAATAATCTTGATGGCCCCGATGGAGGGATTTTATTAACGGGCAGGATGACCTGAGATTCTGCTCTGGAGTGGTGAGGTTTCTCCTTTAATAAGAGCAGTGATTGCTAAGGATTGAGAACTTGGGGTGGGAGTAAGGAGCCATACTGATTTCTCCAGGGACAGAGTCAAACCCTTCTCCACGGCCCACCCACCCAGCCATGAAGACCCCCGACGGCCCCAGCCAAGACCTTTCCTGAGAGAATGATGCTCAGTAGAACACTAGCCTCCGAGGCTTTGCTGTCATGGCTTCAGGGGATGATAAAGACTGGACAAAGGCCTTGAAAAGCGGCAGGCATCCGACAGGTAACTGGTACAAAGGCCTGAGGCGTCTAGAACGCGTGCTTGTCCCTGGCCAACCAGCTCCCGCGCCCGCGCCTCCGTCCCTAGGAGGCCACCTCTGCCACCATCGTCTGGGACCCCCTGGACTTTAACCTGCATGTGGCGTCCACTCACTGACTGAAATGCCACTATTTCCATTTCCCCCCAATTAAGTAGTTAAATAATATTTAATTCCCATTGGAAATTTTAACTTTCCAATTCTATCCCTAATATGGTAGTTGGGTCCAATACCTCGATGTTCCTCAGACCATAGTTCTCCCACCTTCAGAGAGTTTTACTGTTATGAGTCGGGGATCGTGCCCCTGTGTGGACGGTGTCGCGGGCTGTGGTGGGCTGTGTTTGTCTATGGCCGGTGGACTGCTTTCCTGTCGGGCGGTATCGTGCACGTGGAGCTCGCCAAGTCCCCAGCCCGGCTACCCAGCGTCGTCATCACATACCTTGAACAGCACATTGTTTTCATTTCTGTGACTTAGTAAAAAGACTTACTGCACAAGAGTGACTTTTTAGGTTATATTAGTATCAAAAATTGTAGGGCCATTTAAACCAACTCCCACAGGCACCGTCGAGAGCCCCTAATGGGAGAAGGATCATCCAAGGCAGCCCCAGGCACCGGAGGGAGGTCCGGGCAGCCCCATCGAGAAGCAGGTGGAGCTTGCCTTTGAGCGGGGTGTGCAGGAGCCAACCCCTTGGTCACAGCGTCTGCCACGGCGGAAGCTTCCCGTCAGCCCGTCCCTCCAGGGCCCCCGTCACTTCCCCGAACCCAAAGGACCCAGCGCGACACTTGCCTGTCAGACCGTGTGCCATTTGCTTTTGTTTCTCCCCAAGGAGGAAACCCGGCATCTGCACCGCAAGCCGCTCTCCGGCACAGGCGTGTGAGGGTGGCTGGGGAGGCAGGGCCATGTGCTGGGCTTGACCGGCTCCTTGAGTAAATGTTGGGGCGAGCCCTGTGCCCCCGCCCGCCCTGCGCCCTGCATGGCGGGGCCCAGCCGGGATGCGGCTGGGTTTTTTTGTTTTTGTTTTTGTTTTTTTTTAATTTTATTTATTTGACAGAGAAAGACACAGCGAGAGAGGGAACACAAGCAGGGGGAGTGGGAGAGGGAGAAGCAGGCTTCCCGCGGAGCAGGGAGCCCAATCCGGGGCTCCATCCCAGGACCTTGGGATCATGACCTGAGCCGAAGGCAGACACTTAACGACTGAGCCACACAGGCGCCCCTGGGACGTGGCTGTTTTAAGGCTCCCTCCGACCGAATCTCCCAGCATTCAATGGGTCAGGTGACACCCTTGTCCTGTCCCTGGCTGGTGGCCAGGCTGTCGCTCAGGGGCCGTCTCCTCTCAGCCCGCGGCCACGCCTTTGTCTGCGTCCCCATCCGGGACCAGGAGGCACCCCGACCGGGATGTCGGGGCCCGGCAGGGGTGAGGCGCTCCAGTGGGCCCCGCACAGGCAGCCCGAAGCTCATTCGAGCTGGCGAGGGGTGATTAATTTTTTAAATTCGGGGCCGTGTGGAGGCCATTGTGAATGTATCTGTCTCATGGCCACGTTGCCGCAGGGCTGGGTGAGATTTTCTCTCACCCCAAACATCTAAATCCTCACATATAAGTCACCACACGCAGAGATTTCTTTGAGAATTAACGGGGAAATATGCAGACTTTCTCTGGCACATGCGAACGTGTGGAGAAATGTTCTAACCCTCCTCTTGGGGATGGTGTCCATAGCAACCGCGGGCTCTGCTGTGAAGGAATTCTCAATTAGCACTAAACACACGTTCCCCGCACACAGCGCTCATCTTTACAGGGGTTCGGAGGTATTTTTTACTTTATGACATTATGTGATATTAATATAATTTATTTTTAAGCTGCTTATATTTATCAGGCACAGGACTCTCGTACTGACTAATATTCACCTGGAAAGCTATCTTAGACGTTATATCCAGGTATGGACTGCAGTTGGATGCGGTGTGGGGACAGGTGCTCCTGAGATGCGAGAACCTGTGAGCTGCATTGTGACCCTGGACAGTTGCTTAGCTGACCCAGGCCTCAGTGCTTTAGGGTCGAATTAACTAAATCTCCAACGTGTGTTTATATGAAAATCTATCTATATATATCTCCACATTTCAGCCTATAATGTCAAGTGAAGAGTGCAAAGAGCAGGACGGTGTGCAGCAGATGACCACCTCTGCCATGAAAAGGAGAGAACGGGGACCTGTTTTGTTTGGCTCTGCAGAGCCGTCTGGGGGGCTGTGTGAGAAGCCCAGAACCATGGGCACGTGCGCAGGGGGGCCGAGAGCCGGGCGGGTGAGGAGAAGCCACAGGGCAGACATTTCCCCGGAGATCCCCAATATGCCTGGTTTTGAACCACGTCAATAACTCACCTACAAAAATTTAACTTACAAAATATCGAGATATGTTTCATCAGGGGCTCTCAGACTAAGGGGTGGGTGCTAATTCTCATCACGGTTCTGAGGTGTTGTTCAAGCCTTTCTCCATCACAGACTCAGCCAGCATCTGGCACAAAGAGGCGAGATTCCTTCAAGGGGAGGTCTAGGGGTTCGGGCGAGTCCTCACAGCGGTGGTGTAAGCACAGGCCGGCAGGGACTAAGGCAACATAAAGTGGGGGATAAGGACGCTCTCTTGCATACGTGATCTCAGAAAGGGCACGGCCACAGGATGCAGAATGAGAGCTTAATGAGTCTGGCAGTCAGGAACCACTGAAGTGTTTGGAATGGAGAAACCTAATCCCAGATGCTGCTTTCCGAGAAAGGTTATGACTGGTGACCCCACGAGATGAGGTAAGGCCGCCCTGGCTGCCACTTCGCAATTTACGGAACACACGCACCTCCAAGCACTTGATGTGAAGTACTCCACATGCATTACCTCCTTTAATCCTTCAACGACCCTGGGGAGGGGGGCCTGGACGCCCGGGAGAACTCACAGTTAATTAATAATTAAAAGTTCGTGTTACCTATATTAAAACCGGGCTCAGAGGGGCTAAGCAAGGGGCAGGCTGTCCCATAGACAGGACGTGGCAGAGGAGGGCCTGGTCCTGACACGGAAGCTCTGTGCCCGGTCATGCTGGTCACTCACCTGCCCACAGGCGAGAGAATATCTACTACGCCCGTGTGGTTTTTATAAACCTTGGATGTGGAACTCACTTTCTTTCAGGACCTATCTAGAGATAGGCCTGATGTATAAAGCATCGCTCAAATTTAATCAGGAATTGTTCTAAGATTATGATTCTATCTGCAACTCCGTTGAAGAGCCAGGCAACCAGTTTGAAGGTGCGGAATTGTCGGCCCGACCTGACCCGAAGCCTGCTGCCCAGCTGGGCTGTCAGGCCACCGGGCCCCAGGCAGCCCGCGCTCCGTCTAGCATGGGGTTAGTGTGTGCACTGTTGTACTATTTTTCTCTTCTTTAATATCAGAAGTGTGGCATATATATTATTACATTAGGTCCACAATTCATCCAGCCTTAGGGTCACTGTGAAGACATGAAGCAACATTCTTTTAAAGATTTATTTATTTGGGAAAGAGAGAGAGAGAGAGAGAGAGCAGGGTGGGGCAGCAGGAGAAGCAGACTCCCCCCTGAGCAGGGAGCCCGACGAGGGGCTCGATCCCAGGACCCTGGGATCATGACCTGGGCCCAAATCAAGAGTCAGACGCTCCACCAGCTGAGCCCCCCAGGTGTCCCCTGTGGCAACATTTTTCTGTGCTTCCCTGCTGTGCGTTTTGAGCCAGGACTGACACAGAGAGACCAGTGGGGATGGGTTGCTTGAGGAGAAGCAAGAGTAAATGTCAAGGACAGACATGGCGCCTGCGAAGGAGAGAGAAGCAGAAGCAAACGCATCTGGCGCCAGAGAGCTGGATCAAAATGTGAATCCCATTATCTCTTTCGTGCGTGTGCAAGTATTATAACATTTCATCTAAAACTTGTTATTCATTTTAAGCTCCCGTCTTGCTGGGCCTCTCCTTTCTCTCAAGATTTTGTCTCAGTTCTCAGGGGCTCACATCCTCCTGACATGCACAGGGGCACGGGGTGAGGTGGGAGGAGAGACCGTCTGGTCCTTGAGTCATGCATCACCACAGCCAGAGATCCCTGAGCTGTTGCTGTCCGTCAACGGTGTCCACTGTCCACCGTTATGGGCCCAGGCAGGCCTCCGAGCACAGCCCTCGCTCTGGGGTGATTTCTCCTAGACTGGGTGCTGCAGTGAACCCTCCCCTGTCCTCTAACCTGTCTTGCTTCAAAGACTGGAAGAGATTTTCCCCTTCCTCCTGCTATCCCTCCCTTCCCTGAGACAAAACATGGAGAAGCCAAGGCTCCTGGTCACCACCAGCCTCCTGGGTCATGCTGAGCCCTGCTGCGGGCCCGGAGCATGGTGGGCTTCGGGTCCCAGACCCACGTGATAGATACTGCTTCCCTTATTGACCTTAGGTCTTTGCAATTTCCTTAGGCTCCAGTATTTCCTGTCTGTGCTCGTAGGCAGACCTGCCCACTCGGTTCCTGGAAGAAAATAAAACAGCATAATTTAAACACATACACTAAGATTGCTGGTCTCACCGAGAGCTGTGCAGACTCTGGACCCCGCAGCCTCGGATGCACGCCTGTGTGGGGCCCACGCGCTGGGGCGAGTCGTCTGACGCCGGCAGCCTGCCCGGCCGCCTGGGGTTAGGGGCAGGGAATGGCTATGCTGTTTCCGTTCTTTGTTAGCATCTTTTAACTTGTTAGCATCGGTGCTCAAAAGGGAGCAAAACAGACGAGTGCATGTCTCCACTCCCCACTAGGACAACGATGAGCTGTTCAGCCTGGAAGCGAGGAGGCGCGGGGACGGCATCGCACTGAGAAGGGTCCATGAACAGAGGTGTGGGACGTGGGTGTGAGAAGCCCATTGTTCTTTGCACTAATTTTCTTAAGGATAATGTTTGGGGATCAGTTTCCCACGAACCTTTCTGAAGCTTTTCTGTATTAGCTGATGATTTCCTAATTTCTTATCACCCCTACTTAAACACACACACACACACACACACACACACACACACACACACACAAAAGGAAAGCAAATGGGTCCAAAACTGGAGCAAACAGTCCTGTGGCAGGACTGAAAGCTCAGTGTCGAGCGGTACTTTGGCACATGGAGGATTCCCTGATGGACACGTCGGGACGCTCATGAGAGTCTCAGACAATGACGCTCCCAGGTGGGCCAGCCATGGAGCAATGGCCGTGTTGCCCAAGAATCATGTTGGTGCAAGAAAAGGGCATGAAGGAGGCGGGTGTTAGACCTTCAGGAGAGCGAGGGGCCATCTGTCTGTTTCGATCGCGGATGCTTGAGATGGGCCCCGGGTGCTGGGGCTAGCCGGGGGCCGCATGCGCTTCCTGCAGATCCAGAGCCGGTTACCTGCCCCCTCTCAGGAGG
Source organism: Phoca vitulina (assembly GCF_004348235.1). Taxonomy (NCBI): domain Eukaryota; kingdom Metazoa; phylum Chordata; class Mammalia; order Carnivora; family Phocidae; genus Phoca; species Phoca vitulina. Next base: position 1,228,287 of record NW_022589745.1, on the reverse strand, counting down.
CTCGGGGGTGAGGTCTGCTGTGGGGCATCCAGCTCTCGGCGTGGCCACCACACGCCCCGCCACAGAACGCCACAAGGCCTGGCATCCGTTGAGTCAGCGTTGTGTGGGGGCACAGACAGAAGGCGTGTAGCCACCCCACCGTCCCTGCTGCCTTGTACCCCGGACACAACTGCGCGTCAGAACCGCCCCAGCCGGGCTGGCAAGCCACGGCTTTGTCTGGTTCTTCCTGCTTCGTTTGTGTTTGCAAAGGCTATCCTGCCTTAACGGGGGAAATCGACGGGTCAGATAATCGTTTGTTGCGGGAGCTATCCTGGGCTTTGTAGGATGTTCAGCAGAATTCCAGGTTCTACCCTCTGGGTCCCTTGAGTACGCCAGCTCCTCCCTGGTTATAACGCCATGAATGTCTCTAGATGCTACAGTCGTCTGCCAGTCTAGAACACGGCAGAACTCGTGGTTCAGGACAGTGGAATACGACCATTTGCTTGAACTCTGCCTTGATGGTGGGACACACAGTATTAGGTCAACGTTGTGTGACAACCGGTTTAATGTCCAAGTCACATTCTTCTATGTTCGGGTTGTGTAAAACACACACAATAGTGCTCTTGTTAAAATGATGGTGTCTATCTCTTGAAACATAGGCCACGAGAAGAAGAGGCTGGGGGTACCCTGAATCGGCATGTTTACCTGTTAGAATATTATCTGTCCCCGGTGAGTGTCAGGGAGACCGGGCTGTGGCGAAGCCAGGAAGCCCGCCTTCCGATCTCGCGTCTCCATGACCGTGGGGAAGTCACACGAGTACTGAAAGCCCCCACCCACGACACGGGCTCTCCCCGCTCCTTGAGTTGTTTCGGAGACGAGCCTCGGCTGTGAGCACCTGCTGTCAGCTCCCGAGCTCGGGACCGGAACCGCCCTTTGTATCACCCCTATGTCACTGTGCGTGGTCCTGATGGCCCGTGAGCACGGGCTCTGTCCTCAGGACGCCTGCGCTGCAGCTGAGGAGGACAACACCGTCACCTCAAGGATACGCAGTGGGAGCTGAACAGTCCGAGGCAATGGTAGGAAAGACCCAGCCAGCTGACCCAGGGCCGAGCAGGTTAGGGTGGCTTTCCTCTGACCCCCTCACCCCCCAGAGCACAGCAGGCCTTCTTCCTGGAGGGCCGCGGGGCGTGAGAGATGGCCAGCCGTAGCCGTGGTCTCCTGAAGGGACCCCACTTGGGGGGCAGGCTGCCTCCTGTGTGAATTGGACCGTGCAGCCCCAATCTTACAGGCACCGGGAAAGGGTGCGAATCCCCACACCAGTGAGAGTCCGGGCCACGTTCTGACCAGCTCTTCTACGAGGACATCCAACACCAGCAAGCTCCAGGAAGGGCACCAGCGCCGGGGAGGGTGAGAGGAAACACGGGCAGGGAGGCGAGGGCTAAAGACAAAGCCCAGTGAACCCCCAGCTCGCTTCCCTCCGTGTGTCACAGAAGCCGCCCCAGGGAGAGGAGCAGGCTGGGGACACCGCGCGGGGCCAGTGCAGGAGCCCCGGCCACCGAGACAGGCCTGGCCACCCGGCAAGAGTGCGTCTGCAGCCTGCCTGCCTCTGGGGGGCACCGCCCACAAAGTCCGCCCTTCCTCCCACGCCCCTGCATCCACCTGCCGCAGGGCCTGCAGCCGGGTGCGGCCGGCCGCTACGGAGGGACAAAGTCCCCAGCAAAACTGACAGTGAGGATTTGTGTTCAAGAGCCAACGCAGGGCCTCTGCTGAGGACGCTGGTCCCTCCCGGAGGTCCCTGCCGGGCACACAGCCAGGGGATGAAACCGTTCCCGACCACAGCCACATCCGCAATCCAGACCCGTCATCTGCAGGAGGGAGTGAACACTGATGTCACAGTGTTTGCTGACACCGCACATCGCGGTGGTGAAGATCCAAGGCCATCAGCAAGCATCATATTTTATTTAGGATCAAGCCCTTATTTTACAGATTCTTAAAATATGTTGAAAAGCCAACCTCGCCTATGTCAGAGGAGATTTTTGCTATAATTAAGGGAGACCTTCAGTTTACTTAAAAGTGACTGCAACACAGACGGACCCGCAGTGTGAACCTCAGAAGCCTGAGTGTGGAGGGGCCCACCGTGGAGCCTCACCTTCTCTGCTTCCGTGTGGTCCCTAACCCTCCTCCAGTGAGATTGTCCAAAGACAGAGAAGGGAAGGATAGCAATGCAAATAAGAGCTTTTAGTAATGCGCATGGTATGCTTTAGCTTCACTTGACATTGCAAATCTTCAGAAAAAAGGGAAAGAAAGAAAAATCTCGCCTCCCCAGCACTGTAACATCCACTAATAGGGTGATCCCAGTAATGCAGGGGATACAACCAGAGAAGGAGCAAACCGGTGTAAGCACGCAGTCGGCTGCAGGACTCCGGCTGTGGGTGCCATAGGAACCAACTCACAGAGCCCCAGATGCTCCGGACGGTGAGGGTCACAGGGGAGACAGAAGGCATCCCACAACCGGGGCTGGGGGGGGGGGAAGTGGAGCTTGTGAAGTCCAGGATGGTTTGTCCTACAAAGTTAAAGCATGATACATTGATTTTGTTTTGAGAATGTTGTGACCTGCATGAGGTAAAAGGAGCATGGTAGAACAAGGGGGCACCAGAACCGGGTAGGAGCGCATAGACATACTCATGGACATTCGCTGCATAAAGCATCCAGAGGAGAGGGAAAACCATGGATGTGTAACAAATAATAAAAGAATATAAGTGAAAGGTCAAAGAAACTACCTAAGCCTTTTGTCTGAGACTCCATCAGCGGAGAATAATTGAGACAGCACATCCCGCAAGCCTGGTGCCTCCCAAGCCCTGGACCGCACGGAAGGCAGGGAGACGGGGCTGCTTCCAGAAGCCTGTCGTGATTATTGTGCGGCTGCACGTATGAGACATTTTGTGTTTTACGACTATGAAGTGTCACGTGAACGTACGTGGAAATAATAAGACGAAGGGCAGAGTGAGATACGCAAGTGAAACAGAGCAGAATGACCTAGGGTTTGGGCTTCTTTCTGGGGTCAGATCTACTTTGTATATTTTTCAACCATTCGCTTTACTCTTCACCCATTTCCTTCAGTAACAATGGTGCACAAGTGCAAATTTGTATTATTGAAATAAGAATGCTTAAAATAATACAATTCTACATTTTACTTTCTAGTCTGAATCTATATCCCTTACTATGCTGATTGGTTTAAAATCCCAATCATTGGGTCGCCTGGGTGGCTCAGTCGTTAAGCATCTGCCTTCGGCTCAGGTCATGACCCCAGGGTCCTGGGATCGAGCCCCACGTCGGGGTCCCTGCTCAGCGGGGAGTCTGCTTCTCCCTCTGCCTCTCTCTCTGTCTCTCTCCTCTCTCTCTGTCTCTTATGAATAAATAAATAAAATCTTTAAAAAAAACCGCAATCATCCGACTGAGTGCTCTGTTGCCACATATGAAGGATTGTTCACGCTCTATTATTCACGCGCGTCTAGTGCGTGTGTTACCACTGGAGCGTTGTGCCTTCTTAGACCGTTTCCAGTGATGCCGGCCCCCGGGCACTTCAGCGTCTCTTAGTTTCAATATTTCATCATTAAGACAGAGAAGTCTTCTAAACACAGGACCCTAAGAAATAAGATCACTGTGACCTATTCCTTCATTTTTCTTAGAAACCCGAACAAGGGCGTAATATAAATAATAACAATAACTTGTGCAATTTCTCTGTCAAGAAATACTGGATGGGGATTTAGATCCCACTGACTCTTTTCTGGGACAAGCCTATCTGCACAGGGCACGGGAAAAAGGAAATGAAAAAGAGAAATCATGAGTCGGAAAACCAAGTGTGGGAGGAGGACATCTGCAGGAATGGGGCAAAGTCTTCGTGGGGGGAGAGTCAGAGGGCGACGTCCGCGGGCTAATTCCAGTCCCTGGGCTGTCCACCGAGCTGCTTCCATGCCTCGTTGTTTGGGCTCCAGTGGGGACGTTAAACAGTAGGACTTTGTGAATCAGATTCAATCCCACTAACGTTACTGAGTGCTCGTTATGCTCCGAGCACTGAGTGAGGCGTTTGGGGTACTATTATGAATAAGATTTATTCTGTTTGGGACTTGGAGAAATGCACAGAGCTAAGAATAAGAACCTCAATAACCATAATCAAAGGCAGACCAGGCCGAGCAGTCTGTAAGAAGAGTGTACCGTGTTTGTTGCAGCGATCCACAGCGAGGGGGAACCATCAGGAGTTCGAGGAAAGGATCGAAGCAGACTTGATGTGGCAGGTAGCAGATTATAGATGGGGTGGGCCTTAAGGATGAATAGAGGTTCAAGAGCTAGAGATGCACAAGGAGGCATCTCAAGTCCCTGGAAAGCCTGAGCAAACATGAGCAAGACAGAAAAGTCAGGGCCAACGGGAGAGCAGAGAACTAGAACGCTGACCCTGATAATGGTGTGTAGGGTGGAGTGAGCGGGAAGGATGGCGGCAAAGAGAGCCCCGTTGCCATAGCTCCTAAATGTGGGTCCAGGAAAAACAGGGACAGTTAAGGAAACGAGTTACAGAGATAAGAGGCACTGCACAGTCCGGCCTCAGTGGGACAAGGGAGCAAGCTTGGTCAAAGAGCCTACCGAGCCCCAGGGGCGCCTGGAGAGCGCAGCTTTGGTGGGGCGGCTCGCAGAGGTGGCAGAGGAGGGCGGCCGTCCTGCACTTGATGGGCCTCTCACGAGACACGCATGTCCGACTGGTAACAACCAGGGCCGGCTCCTCTAGCACTGGACCATGTTAGGATGCAGATTATTATTTTGCTAATTATTTTCTTTCGCAGTTAAACCTTGTGCTCACTGTCTATTGCTGGGGAACAAGTTACACCAACGTTTAGTGACTTAGGAATCACACGGGTCTCTTCTCTCGCCGTGTCCGTGGGTCAGGAGCTCAGGGACCACTTCACGGGCCCCTCTGGCTCAGGGTCTCTTAAGGCAGCGATCATTGCAAGGCCCAGCTGGGCGGGCCCACCTCCCGGCTCACTCCGGACACGCTGGCAGAGTTCAGTCCCGCACGGGCGGTTGGCCGGGGCCTCCCCTCCTCAGCGGCTGCCGGCTGAAGACCAGCCTCTGCTGCTTTCCGAGAGGACACTCACCGGCCTAGTGCAGCCTCGTTGGGAAAGGGGCATCACCTCCCCTTCGGCCACAGCCTGTATTGGAGCAGCAGGCCGTCCGGCCAGAGTTCACCAAGAGAAGGGCTTTCCACGTGGTGTGAACGGCCGGAGGTGGGGGTCATCGGGAGCCGTGATGACCGTCTGACACTTTCTTTGAGGGCAGGAACTGAATTTTCTGTTCTTCATTGCCGCTTTCGCTCTCCACCAAAATGCCCCACATGTTAGATGCCCTTCTGACATGTAGGTAGTCCATATATCAGCTTCTTTTTTTATTGACTTACCTCTGCCTGGACCCTTGTCTCCCCAATTTCCCACCACCCTGGCATCAATCCTATTCTCCTCTGAAGCATGCAAATGCCTGCCCCTTTTTCTTACTGCTGAATTCTGCAAATCTTAGGATTCCAGATTCCGGCTCAACCAATTTTCTATCAAGAGTGACTGCCTTAAGAAGTGGTTGACAGTTTTAGGAGATGAGTAAAATTACGGCCAGCTTGAGGTAGTTAACTGCCCAGATTCAGCCGGTGTCATGGATGAGGTCGTCTGCAAGGCTGCCTGTGTCTGTCCCACCCAGAAAAAGGTGATGACAGAGCTGTCAGATCACTGCTGACGGTGGCCGTTCCCTCCCGTGGGCAGGGAGGGAACCCTGCCCCAACTGCTGCCAGCCAGACTGCATATCAGCAAATCTAACTGGATGGCAACACTCGTCAATCAACTGATTGCTACTCAGGGCACAGCTAAGTGAGGACTGGCATCCTTGAGCCTCACAGCCTTAGAGGTTTGAGACAAGCATCAGCAGTTGGGTAGGGTGGATATTTCTTCAAAGCAGAAGTATTCCAGCTGGCTTACAGTGTGTGAAAACTCAGAAGACACCTGCCTGCATTGCTCCCAACAGCAACAGTGGGGTCACTCTAAGAGCAAGCTCACAGCTCACGTGTACCGCCCAGGACTCTGGATTCCCATGATGGCTTTGCAGGGGCCAGGCTGAGGCATCCGATTCTCTCTGAGATGGCTCAGTATCAGAGTACCTGCGCTGCATCTTGATCAGGAGGATGGCAAGGCTGGCTTACGCGGGGCCAGATGCAGCTTCCCCTGATATGCTTCTGCCCCAGGCAGGGCTGGGTCCTAGGCAAAGAGAAGGTTGCTTCGGGAGGCAGGCCATGGAATTTGTGCAGCACAGTATGTCTGAAAGCCACTGATTTTATTCCCAACCAGGAAATGATCTTCCCTTTCCAGCTGGGGAAGCCTAGTGAGGTCGCCTCGCTTTCTAAAAGGTTAAAAAAAAAAAGCCTGACCCCCATGTGAACTTGGGCTACGTGAATAGCATGATGACAAAATCGCAGTGCAGTATTTCTGGAAATATAACCCCTCGCAAGCCTGAGGATTGATTTTTAAGTTTCAACAAAGCATTTTCACATGATAGTTCCTATTAATATAAATGCTATAATGTTATATGCTACATTGGGGGGGGGGGGGTGTTGTTCTTCTTTTTCTGTGATTAATTCCAAAATAAATTATGAGCTATTCCTTAAATGAAACAAGCATTCTTGGCTAATGGCAGCAGAGCCCTGGTCAGAATTTCTGATGTGTGGTCCTGCCCTAAAGACCAGGACAAGACGTGTGATGACTGAGGTTGTTATCCTCAGCATCATTTGCTGATGTAAAACTTGAAAAAATGAGAATGCTCTTTAAATGACTCTTCAAAAGATTAACAAATAAGTTTGACTTAGCTCTTAGGTTGTTGAAGTTCCCCACTAGATCAGACGATGCTTGGTTCAGCCCAGTGCTGGTGCTTCCTCCGGGAGCAGGGCCAACTGCAGCAAGCCCGCGGGTCTCAGTTTCCCTGCTGGTGAAAGGGCCCCAGGTGCTACTGAGCATTTCATGGGATGCTCTGTTACACTTCACGCACGCAGTGTGTGTGTGTGTGTGTGCGTGTGCGTGTGAGTGTGTGTGTGCGTGTGAGTGTGTGCATGTGTGCGTGTGAGTGTGCGTGCGTGTGAGTGCATGTACGTGTGAGTGCGTGTGCGTGTGTGTGAGTGATATGGCGTTGACAGTATTAGATCCTCGCAACATGCCAATTAATAGGTGCTATCATCCCTTTTGATCATCACCCCCATTTTAAATTAGAGAAAATTAAGGTATGAAGAGTTTGAGAAGCATATCCAACCCTCTGGGACTAGACTCTTGATTTCCTGAATTTTTTCCAGAAATGTTTCAAAATGAAGCAGGACAAGGTGCGTCTGGGTGGCTCAGTCGTTAAGCGTCTGCCTTCGGCTCAGGTCATGTCCCAGGGTCCTGGGATCGAGCCCCGCATCAGACTCCCTGCTCAGCAGGAAGCCTGCTTCTCCCTCTCCCACTCCCCCTGCTTGTGTTCCCTCTCTCGCTGTGTCTCTCTCTGTCTTCATTCTTTTGCATGTGATCTTTAAAAAAAAAAAAAAAATGAAGCAGGACAGAGCTCAATAAATGTCTATGGCAATTGAAGGCCCAGGTGAATGAATGGGTTGATGTACAAACAAACAGCCAGCAAGGAACGATGAAACCATATTTGTCAATTTAATTCAAAACATGTAAGAGCGGCTTGGCCCTATGGTGCCACCAGGTTGAGCCCATGGGTGTGATACCGACACCATCAGGGAAGTAGTCTGGTCAGGCCATCTTAGAGCACTGCGGAGACTTCTCTGAGGGGCAACCAACAGAGTGGAAAGTAGGAATCAAGAACCATTCCCCGTTCCCGGAGCATTTTAATGACCACTAATGAATTTTAGAAAGAGAAAGAGCCCACTTTATCCCTTGTTCTCTCTACAGTGGAAACTCGTATTTTTTATGCCTTTACTGAGAATCATTCTACATATTGTAAAATTTCTCCATTAGGGGTATATAATCTAATGATTTTAATGTATCCCCAGAGTTGGGAAACTCTCATCATAATCTAATTTTAGAAAAGTTCAGTACTCCAGAAAGAGGCCCCATGTCCATTAGTTGTCATGACCCTATCCTCCTCTCGCACCGTTGGTAACCACTAACCCACTCTGTCTCTGTGGGCTTGCCAGTGGTGGGTGATTCCCATACATGGAATCAAACAGTATGAAATTCTGTGACCGGCTTTCTTCATTTTGCATAGTTTCTGAGGTTCATCCATGACCTAACATGTATCAGAACTTCATTCCTTTTTATGGATGAACAGTATTCCATGGTAGGTATATTCCACAGTTCATTTATGCCTTTTTTTTTTTTTTTTAAGATTTTATTTATTTATTTGACAGAGAGAGACACAGCGAGAGAGGGAACACAAGCAGGGGGAGAGGGAGAGGGAGAAGCAGGCCTCCCGCCAAGCAGGGAGCCCGATGCGGGGCTCAATCCCAGGACTCCGGGATCATGACCTGAGCCGAAGGCAGATGCTTAACAACTGAGCCACCCAGGAGCCCTCATTTATGCCTTTGTTAATGGAAATTTAAGTTTTTCCCACACTTTGGCTATTATGGATAATGGTTCTGTAAACATATATGTACAAGCTTTTGTATGGCTATGTTTTCATTTCTCTTGGGTAGAAGCAAAATTGCTGTGTTGTATGTTAATCCTATGTTTAGCATCTTTAGGAACTGCCATGGTCTTAACCAACGTAGCTACACTATTTTACATTCCAGCCTTCCATGTGGGAGGACTTGATTTCTCCAATCTTTGTCATCGTTAGCTGTTTTCCTTCTTTTTCCTTTATAATTGCCATCCTAGTGGGTGTGAAGGGCTAGCTCAGTGTGGTTTTGTTTATACACCTCTGATGACAAATGATGTCCAGCATCTTCTCATGTGATTATTGGCCATTTGTCTATCTTATTTGGAGAAATGTTGATTCAAATACTTTGCTCATTTTTAAGTGAGGTTGTCTTTTTATTTTTGCATCAGAGAATCATTTTCATATCCTGGCTACAGGTCCTTGTCTGGTGGATGATTTGCAAATATTTTTCCATTCTGTGTATGGCTTTTTCATTTTCTTGATGGTGTCCTTCATCACACAAAAGTTTTTAATTTTGATAAGGTTCAACGGACACATTTTTTCCGCTTGTGTTTTGGTGTTATATTTAAGATACCATTGTTGGACCCAAGGTCACAGAGATTTACTTATATGTGTTCTTCTAAAAATTTCATAGTTTTAGATCCTGCATTTAGATCTATGATCCATTTTGAGTTCACTTTTGTATATGGTGTGAGGTGAGGGTCCAGCTTCATTCTTTTGCATGTGGATGCCCAATTGTCTCAGCATTGTTTGATGAAAAGACTGTCCTGTCCCCATTAAATAGTTCTGGCATCCTTGTCAAAAATAAATTAACAATAAATATGATGGTTCATTTCTGGATTCTCAGTTGTATTCCATAGATCTATGTCTCTGTCCTTAAACCAGTACCACACAGTCTGGGTTACTGCTTTAGCTCTTTGTGGTAGGTTTTGACATCAGGGAACTTGGTTTTTCCATTTCTGCTTTTTCTTTCCAAGACTGTTTTGCTTATTCTGTATCCTTGCATTTTCCTTTGAATTTTAGGATCAACTTAATGATTTCAGGAAAAAAAATACACAAACGAATTAAAAAAAAAAAAAAACAGCTGGGCTTTTGATGGAGTCTGTACTGAACCTGTAGATCAGTCTGATCCATGAACATGGGATGCCTTTCCATTTACTTAGATCTTTTATTTCTTGAAACAATATTTGGTAGTTTTTAGTGTACCTATCTTGCACTCCTTTTGTTAAATTCTATCCACTTTGTATACCCTTCATGGTAGGGCCACCAAGTTCCTTGGTATCTTTTCTTTTTAAATTCTTGGGTTTGGTTGTTCATTTGTTTATTTTTATATCTGGTTTCCTAGGTGTCACGCCTGGTCAGTATAGTGGTCAGCCAAAGATGACTTGGATTTTCCTAAATGCATTTTATGAATATCTTCTACTCTTTGTCAGAGGGATCTATGTAAGAAAGTATGCTTTCCAACTTCAGGCTTTTTATAAGACAGGCTTAGCCCTCACTCCCTACTCTTATAGGTCTCAAGATCCCCCGGAGGTGAACAACTAGTGACTTTCCTTCCATACATCTTTCCTGGATATGCACATAGCCTTATGCAAGAAAACAGCGTTTTAGACCCCAGGATGTGCCTGAGCTTTCCAAAGCTCACTAGCATTGTCTAGTTCTTGGGGTTTCTCTAGGATTTCCCTTTCAACCCTCAGTCAGGCCCCTGTCGGCCTCATCTGAAGTCACTGCTTTAGGCAGCTGAGGTGTTGCCAGCATTGGCTACTTTTTGGTAGTACCCTGAAGTTAGTCTTCTTCCCACCATGCTCTAAGAATAGAGATTTCCTAGGAAACTGCACTCAGACAAAATACTGACTGTGCCCTGAAGATGGTACTCTTCATGGAACTCCAAATCCCATCAAATCTCTCTGACTCAATGTTGCCAGCTTCTGGCTATTACACCATGGAACCAGGAGGAGAAGTAGTGAAAATAGCCTCAAGTCAAAGAGTTGCAGACATTCACTATCTGATGGAAATTTAGTGTTTTCTCTGGATTGGATGATTTTCAGTTTATGCCATGGCTATGGTTAATTGCTGTGGTTCTGAAATGGTTAATTTTATTGTTTTGCCATAAAGGATGTAATTCAGAGTGTAGTTCCAGCTGCCTTTGAATCATATGTAATTGAATGACATAATGTATACAGGCAGCAAAGTTTGGTTCCTTCGTTCTTCCACCTGTCATTCTCATGGTTTGAACCCCACAGTTTTAGTACTTGGGATTACACGTGGCCTTATACTGCCTGTTCCTCCACAACCTGGTCCTCTCAATCCCACAGCCTCAGTTGGAGATTCCTGACCTAGAAGAGTAGTAGCCCCGGGTGATTGTGAATTCACCAAACTGAATGTGCATACAAAGTGGGTGGCACATGAATATCATAGCCTCACCCACCAAGAAAGACTGCAGCATCATCAAATTCTCAGAAGGCTGACTGACCCATAAAAAGTTAAAATCCTCTGATAGAACTTCTACTTTAGAAAGATATTTTTTCCTTTCTTTATATCTTCTCTGCCCCAAGTGGTCAAAAACTTTATTATCTTAAAATTGGTCTCCCACTCCTGGTCTCTATTTCTTCCATTTCTTTCTGTGCATAGATATAGGCTCTTGCCCCAAAATATTCTCTTCACAGGATAGTGGATAAAAGTGTTGGGTCCAGGGTCTAGTTGGCTTGACACCCAGTTTGGCCACTTATCATCCCTAAGATCATGGAAATGCTTTTAACCTCACAGTGCCCTTCTTTACTCACCTGTAGGGATGGGGTAGGAATCATGGCTACCTCAGTGGTGTTGTAAAGATTAAGTAAGACTGTGTCACAGAATAAACTCTCAATAAGTGTTAGTTCTTTTTTTTTATTCTTTATTTAAATTCAATTTAGTTAACATGTATTATTAGTTACTGGAATAGAATTTCGTGATTCATCAGTTGCATATAACACCCAGTGCTCATCACATCATGTGCCTTTCTTAATTCCCATCATCCAGTTACCCCAACCACCTGCCCACCTGCCCTCCAGCAACCCTCAGTTTGTTTCCTAGAGTTCAACGTCTCTTATAGTTTGCCTCCGTCTCTATTTTAATCTTATTTTATTTTTCCTTCCCTTCCCCTATGATCATGTTTTGTTTCTTAAATTCCACATGTGAATGAAATCATATGGTATTTGTCTTTCTCTGACTGACATATTTTGCTTAGCATAATACCCTCTAGTTCCATCTATGTCATTGCAAATGGCAAGATTTCATTCTTTTTAATGGCTGAGTAATATTCCATTGTATATATAAGTATTAGTTTTTATTATCACATCATTTGAGTACTCAGGTGTCCAAATACCCTGCACAGCCTCTGCATGAGATCAGACTTTATCAGATTGACTTATTTCTTTTAATTTAAAGTCAATTAGCCAACATATAATACATCATTAGTTTTTGATGTAATGTTCAATGATTCATTAGTTGCATATAACACCCAGTGCTCATCACATCATGTGCCTTCCTTAATGCCCATCACCCGGTTACCCATCCCCGCCCCGCCCCAAAACCCTCAGTTTGTTTCCCAGAGTCCAGAGTCTCTCATGGTTTGTCTCCCTCTCTGATTTTCTCCCATTTAGTTTTCCTTCCCTTCCCCTATGGTCCTCCGTTCTATTCCTTATACTCCACATACGAGTGAAACCATATGATAATTGTCTTTCTCTGCTTGACTTATTTCACTTAGCATAATCCCCTCCAGTTCCATCCATGTTGATGCAAATGGTGGGTATTCATCTCTTCTGATGGTGGAGTAATATTCCATTGTATATATGAACCACATCTTCTTTATCCATTCGTCTGTTGAAGGGCATCTCGGCTCCTTCCACAGTTTGGCTATTATCAGACTGACTTAATGCTCTTCCTTAACTGAATATATCTTTCCCATCAAAACAATCTCTGTTATTCTTCTGGACTCAAACTTACCTGTTTTATCTCCTGGTCCTTCACACTCACATCCACCTCTCCATCTTCACGTAATATGTTCCTTCTACCTGGATTGACACTGTATATCTCTCACTTCCAACCATACTCTATCACTCCTATGGGTTTCTCCAAGCCTTAGCTGAAATTTTAATCCATAGGTTGATATTTCTTTCTATGAATGTATTTATAATGTAGGCTTTACTGATCATTCTGTCACATGATTATTAAATGACGATGTGAGCATATTTGATGTATGTTGCAATGAGCTTGAGCTCACAGAGGCTGTGACTATTCAGGCAACTAATCAGTCTTGGATAGAAAACTTCAGTAGAGTATTTGTCATTTCTACTGATAAGGATTAAATAGGCATTTCATTTCAAAATTCAAAGGAAAGACTATAACTTTTGTGTGAAGCTAAAAATAAAGCAGTTGGCATTTTTTTTTAATTGGTTAAGGGCAAAGGTTGTTGACTTACCCAGGTTATTAATGTAGGAGAGATTTCTTTTTTTTTTTTTTTTTTAAAGATTTTTTATTTATTTATTTGACAGAAAGAGACACAGCAAGAGAAGGAACACAAGCAGGGGGAGTGGGAGAGGGAGAAGCAGGCCTCCCGCAGAGCGGGAAGCCCGATGCGGGGCTCGATCCCAGGACCCTGGGACCATGACCTGAGCCAAAGGCAGACGCTTAACGACTGAGCCACCCAGGCACCCCAATGTAGGAGAGATTTCTATCATGGTTCACAGAAAAGTTTTCCACTCACCCACAGAACAAATGAAATTATTTTAAAAAATTATGTATTCCATTTTCATTGCTAACCAAGCCTTTCCACAGAACATAGTTTAATGAACATTCACTGAATGACCTTTCATCAGTCCTGTGACTTGCTTGGAGGATACGAAGCTACCATGATGTCAGGATATCAAGTGTTTTGTGGGAGAGATAGGTAATTCCAGTGGCAGGTGTGCATCTGGCACATAATATGGATAGAGACAGGGGAGCACAGAATGGGCCTGCCCTCAGCCCACTAGGAATAGAGAGAGTCAAAGGAAGGCTTCCCTTCAATGGAGTGGCTTAGACTAAGCATTGAAGGATGACTTAGATAAAGAGAGAAAGAAGGGACATTCTGGGAGGAAGAAGGACACGAGCCCGGGAACAGAAACACATACCAGCTTGGAGTGCACAGGGCCTGCACACAGGCTAGAATCACTAGCAAGACAGGGAGGGGCTGCACAAAAGTGGCTACAGTCATACATGGGGAAACTTGGAGGATGGGTCAAGGAGTGTGGAGTAAGTGAGTGGTTGATTGATTGATTTCTGTCACCAGCGGGGGCCCAGAGAAGGAGTTTACAGAGGAGGAGCTTGACTACAGCTGTGGTGACTTTGTGGAGGAGACACAGAGGGTGGGTAAGCAGTCAGATGGCATTTGCTCATCTAGTGGAGAAAAAATGAGCCTGGTCTGAGGCAGGAGGTGGAAAAGAAACAGTGGGCTCTTTTAGAGCAAGAGAGTAAGGGAGGAGAAAGACCCTGCAATGCTTCATGGATTCATTCTTTGCAGAATTGAGGACATGATGAGGACCCTCACTGGAAAGAGCAAAAGGGCAGCAGTTAGCTCAGTCTTGAACATGGTGAACCTGGGAGACATTCCAGTAGACCATTTTAGACATTTGGATTCACAAATATAAAATCAATGAAGTGCTCAGGACATACTTGGAGATTTCCACATAGGTGGCAGAGAAAACCCTGAGAAGTAGTACTATTGCCCAGGGACAATGAGGAGAAGCATTAAAAAGGCAACAGAACCTCAGAGAACAACAGTTTTTAAGGGGTGGGTGGAAGAAGCCGCATAAAAGGAGAAATCACCAAGTGCTACCATGGGACCAGCATAGTGCAGATTTCAAAGAATGTGTCATTTGGATAATTGTGCTAATCTTCCAAAGGAAGACAAACTTCTTTCATGTCAAGGAACACAGCAACCGATGGTCTGACATGAAACCCAGTGTTAAATCTATATTTGCAATTCTTTACATCCATCTTCCTGCTAAAAGTCTCCCCCTAGAAGCCCCAAATTTATCTCAAAATCAAACTCTACAAAACCAAAATCCTTTTCTCCTTCCAACCTGTGAATCCCTGGTGGTCCTGATCTTTGTAAATCTGTCCTTGCTGCCTGTACCCAAAGTGAGGTCACCTCCTAATTAGACCCGCATCCCCCAGACTCATACCTCCCTATCAATTCTTCACGTTCCAGCCAAAGGGCAAATTCTATTATCTGGGATGCATACTTGAAAATCTTTCATGGTCTGACTTTCATTAGGACAAATTTCAAATACCTTCCTCTGTCGCCTTTTATAACTTACTCCGATTTACCTCTTAGGTCTCAATACAGATGCCACTTTCTATGAGAAGTCTTCCCTCACTCCCCAAACTGAGAAATATGTCCTTCCTAAGTGAGCCCAGAGCATCCTAAGCCTCCCTACATTGTAAAAATACTTGTGATACTCTATAGTGATGACCCATGAGCTTGTCAGTACCACACTCTACACAGTGAACTTGTTGAGTACAGGGCCAATACCTCCTTTCTCTGTTTATCCCCAGTGTTTGGCCTGAAATACAGCACTCAAATATTTGGTAGATATTTGACTGAATTAATGAATTGATGATGATTAAACATGATCCTAATCAAATTATAAATGGAGATCTGCATAGCATTTTATTAACCAGTAGCTCCTATTACTATATGCATTTTAAAGTAATAGAGCTACATTTCTTTTAAAACCTTTCAGAAATTCAAATTGGCTTTCCCCCAATTAGTCAGGATTTGTGAGGTTTTACTACATATTAACATTTTTATTTCCATGGCATAAATCAGAAAGCCACTGGAGGATCAGGATTTATCTGTACACTGGTTTTAAAGTACCACTCTTTTTTATTTTTGTCTTCTTCTCCCACCGGCACTATTATTAACATCACTACTAGTATTAATCATTCCTACATTGTATTAGTATCACCTTATACTTTCTAAAGTGTTTTCATCATTTTTTGTCTCATTTGATCTTCAAAATAATTCATTAGGAATTAGGAATGCAGATAAAGTATAATTATAGACATTAACCACACATGGATATTCATAGGTGTTAAATGACTTCACCAAGGACACCCAAATAATCAACTAGATGAAACTAATGTATCCAGGGCTCATTCTATTCATCGTGTTTTCCTTTTCTTAAAATGAATATGTCATTGATTTCCTACTTCCAAGTTAATGAATTATTATAACTGATGTGTGGCTGTCTCCATACTTCAGATCTGAGAGAGGTATTTCAGAATGTGCATAGTATGGTTGAAACAACAGATATGCAGGTGTGTCCAGCTCCCAGTTCTTTATCTTGCTCTCCAGGGTAAAGTGAATTGGTTGATATCACACCCCAAAAAAAGACTGCAGGAAAAAGAAAATATTTTGATATCTAGCAGATTTCTCTTGGAATTTCTTCTATTCTTTCATCACTTCAGGTACTTACTCCCCAGTATGACTGTGAGCAAATTGAGGAGCAAGACTGGACTTAATCAGTTCTTAGTGCTCTTAACCAGCACAGTGCCTCCATACATGGAGTGGGGCCAAAAACATGAAAAGTTTAGACAGAGAGGTGTGTAGGAGGGTGGATGGATGGATAGATGGATGGATGGATGGATGGATGGATGGATGGGTAGATGGGTGGTTGGATGAATGGATGGATGGATGGATGGATGGATGATTGATGGATGAATGGTTGGATGGATGGATGGATGGATGGTTGGATGGATGGATGGATGATGGATGGATGAATGGTTAGATGGACGGATGGATGGATGGATGGATGGGTGGATGGATAGACAGACTGATGGGGAAATAAAAAAATGCAGGGATTACCTTAAAAGGGAATATGAACTTCTCTTTTGGGAAGAGCAGGTAAGAATGATGAATTTACTGTTAAGGTCAAATCTCTCTTATTCAAAATAGCATTTCTTTACTGCTCTTGAAAGGTAGTAAAAATGGAGCAGCATCAAAGAAGTTTAAGACAGGTTTTAAATTCAGAGAGGGAAATCTGTTCTTCCTAATTACCAAGGACAGGTGGGAATAGTTGAGTGTTACTCCCTCTCATTCTCTTTCTCTGTCTTTCACACACACACACACACACACACACACACACACACACACACAGGCAAATCATCAAAACAGGCAAAAAAAGGCACAGTTATTGGTCTCCAAAACAAAAACCAATTTTAGTGTTGGACCGTAAAATGCAAATCATAATCTTTAGGAGGTGATACATTTGGCCAGTTTAGTAATATTTTAGGAACATCTTTCCACATGAAAATAACATCAGAAAAGGAGTCAAGAAAACAAGAGCTGTCAGGGATAGCATCAAAGAGTTGTTCCTGAAATTCATCTACTTGATTTTTTAAATCAGCTGGAACTTGAGTCTAGACTTGTCCCAGGTCCATGAGCCTTGAAGGGGGTCCCATGTACCCTTGGAATATGTTGTTGCAGGTTTTTCTCTGCTCATTCAAGGTGATGAATTCCACAGAACACTACAGATTTTACCCACACAATGTCTAGAGATTTCATATTTTAAATTAAAGGCTATTTATTTACTGAGGTTTTTCTTAGAACCTGGATTTTGTTTGGGAGGCAAAATACAGCTCTGGCTTTGTTCAGCAACTATATAGACACACATTTGTGTAAGATTCAGACTAGGGAAATGATTTGAAATCACCACCTAAAACTTGTCCCCAAATTAGAAACATCCTCTGGCTGAGCCACTTTTCTTGATAAATGCAGCTCCTCATCCAATTCACTACTGCTGACTTCTCACATTCTCTCCTTGTCGAGGCCCCAGATGAAGACCTTCCTTCCATAAAGCACACAGATTTTGTGGGGGAAGAGAAAAGTGAGAGGTGGGTAGGCAAAGGTCTAAGTAGCCAAAAACAAAGTTGCCTGATTTTGAGTTGCAGTGTGTCAGAAAACATAAAGATTGAAGTAGCTTGCTGACTTCTAAGTCCACTATATTCCACTCAGAAATTATAATCTTGTCTGCTCTGCATTATTGTTTGGTCAAGTATTTTGTTAGTTGGCATTCATCTTTTTTTCCAAAGATGTGTGTTCCTTTTAACCAAGTAATTTTAGAAATGAAAATAACATTCATTTTGAGATTATTTTCATTTGACTTTGTGGTATTATAGGTGATAGGAAATATTGCTATCTTTCAGATATTTACCTTAAGGTAAATTGCTCAAGAATATGTTTATTTACAAAGTGAATAATCCATTAAATTTCTATTTACTGAAGATACAAATGCTCACACTTCAGAATTTTGGTTAATGTTAAAATATCAAGGAAAGGTTGGTTATTCGCTTTTAGTGAATTCTTTCCTGGAACCAAGGAGGGAACTAGATTGTAGTGGCTTCTGAAATATCTCCACACCATTGGGACATCAGAGACCACAGCATAAAATTCAACAGACCAGGTGATTTCTAAGATCTTTTCATGTTTGGGCATTCTCTGGTACTTCTCTCTTGATATAAAACTAAATCCCTAGGAAGATGTCAATTCTATCTAACACTTGGAAGTGTCAGACTTAAAAAAAAAAAATGCAACCCAATGGTAGAACAGTAGCTCTTCATAGCTTATTTTGCATTTCTCTGATGAATAATTATGAACAATCTCTTCACATATTTATGATGGACATGTTTCCTCTGGTGAAATGCTTGTTGATATTTCCTGCCCAATCCTCTATTGAAGTGAACATGCTTCTCTTACTCATTTCTAGTTCTTTATACTTTCTTTATGCAGATCAAGAGTATCTGTTCCAGTTTGTAGCTTGACTTCCCATTTTCTTTAAGCTGAGTTCTGATAAGAAAATTTCCTCATTTCCTATAGTCCAGTTCAACCAGCTTTTCTTTTATCATCAATGCTTTCTGTGTCTTAAATTTTTTCTTACTCTAAGATCTGAGAATCTATTCATCTATATTTTCTAAAGAAAGTCTTAAGGTTTTTTTGTTTTTAATATTTAACCCCTTAATCCATGTTGAGTTCTCGGAAGATGTAAGAGCCCAAGTTAATCTTTCGTCATGAGATAATCATTTTTCCAGCTTCCTGTATTGAAGAATGCCTCTTCCCCACCCCCCACCCTTTGCCATCTCTGTTCCAAAATTCTATCATACAGCATGCAACGGTCTATTTTATAGGTTAATTTGCTATATCTTGTCAATACCACACAGACTTAATTACCAGAGCTTCAGAGTAAGTCCTGAAGTCCTGCTAGCAATTTTCTCCTCCCTCATGTTCTTCTTCACAAGTGTCTTAGGTATTCTTGGCCCATGACTGTTCCCTTCAGATATCAGGTTTCTTACAAAATCCTCTCGGTATTTTGTTTGAAAGGGCATCATCCATTAATTTGGGGGAGAATTGACATCATCACAATATTAAGTCTTCCTAATCATGATGTGATTTATTTCCCTGTTGGCTTAAATCTTCTTTGGCACCTCTTAATAAAGTTTTATGATTTTCCCTGTAGAGGTATTACACATCTTTTGTTAAATTTATTATATACTTTGTATTCTCTCATACTGATTTAAATTCTTTCCCAAATGGTACTCCCCCAAGTGACACCGTGCCTATGGACACCTTACTAAACTCTTGTCATGTGTCTGCCATTGCTTTTGGGGGCAGTGGTGGGAGTGGGGTCGGGGGGGGGGGCAAGATCAGGACTCCAATGGTGACCGTTTCCCTTTATCCTCCAACAGCTGGGAAGGCTCTCCCCCCTCAAAAAAAGCCACCCCACACCACACAAGTCACTTCTGAATTTCCCCTCCACACCCCACCCAATTGTCTTCATGTCTTGATCTTATGCTTGTAGCTCCTCTTGGAATGGGTCTTGCCATAGAGTCAGTGTCTTTCTGGTCAGCATTTTGGCAAGAATAGAAAGAAATTTCATTTAAACTCACAGTAAATACAGAGAATGTTTATGTATAATACCATTTAACGATGAAGAAACTGAGGTCTGGGGAGGTCAAGTAATGTGTTCCTGACTCCACAGCTGCTAAGTAGCAGAGCCTTCTTCAGTCTGTCCCATGAGGGGGTGACTCCAAAAGTCCCTGCCTCTGGGGTTGCAAGACTCCTGCGGACCGATATTTGTGAAGCACGTAGGTCGTATCTTAGACAGTCAGTGCTCTGTGAGCATTCCCATTACCATTATCATGTTATTATGCTTTCCTAATTTTGACCACAAATACTCAGCTTATAAGATAAATAGGGTGTGGATCTAAGCCTGGTACAATGCTGGTGCCACCCGAAAAGTTTTAGAAGTGTTTTGGTAGTTAAGGACTATAGATTACTTTTTTGGGGAATTGAAAGAAGGTCTTTTGGAGAAAGTGGCAATTGAGATGGGCTTAATTAAATGAGTAGAATTTAAACTGGTAATTTTAGCGGAAAGTAGAAGATGTACAGGGAAGGACTGGTATGAAAAATGATATGACACAAGAAAGCAGGAAGAAACATGTGTCTTACAAAGGGATAAATCATTTTTGCAAAACATAAGAATTTGAGTTTTCTTGCTGTTCTTTTGTGCCTAATATCTTCTTTTGGTTATAACTTCCAACTAGAGTTCTAGATTTCGTGTGTGTGTGTGTGTGTGTGTTTAAAAGAGTTTGAAAGGCTTTACAAATGATTAAGGTTCAAAAGAAGCAGCATTTTTATAAGTTCCTTAAAAAAAAAAAAACAGTGTCACCTGCTCCAAGGAGGTAAATAAACACATAATCACATTGGAGTAGAATCCATCCAGAAGAGCAAGATGCCCCCTGACAAGTCTGGGGAGCTTTCCTCTCCCTTCGGGGAATGGTGCAGGAGACTGAGCGAGGCTACCAAGGCCAGCGAACTCACTTTGGGGAAGGAGCCATGAGTGGCTATCTGGATGAATCATTTAAATGTCAAGACAGTTGAGGCAGGTGATGAGGTTAGGCAGGGTGGCTGCTCTAGAAAGGGCTGCCTCTGTGGGAGGATGTGCACAGCAAGGTGGGGGCAGCTTGGCTGTTCAGGTTTAATAATGCCATATGTTTCAATTTTGAATTATTTGTGACCTTGTATGTAGCCCTGAATTTTGAGCTTCATAGTTAAGAATTTTTTGTTAGACTTTTATTTGAATATTACCATCATTTGATGAGATTTTAGAAGAACGTTTCTTCCTTAATTTTGGTTTTATTACATCCAACAACCCAATATTTTAATCTAGAACAATCTCATATTTTTTAATGAAGGGTAATAGAGAAAAATTATTCAACTGGAAAAAATACATTCCCATAAGCTTCTCTTCTGAAATGTATTTATTTTACCGAAAAGGAAATATCTGCATCTCTGTCCACATGGATCCCATGAGATATTTTGTATGTTCAATCACATTGTCAAAAGTTTTACCTGAAAGTTTCGAAGGTTATCAGAAATCGAGGTTACATCTGTTACTCATGATCTTATGGGTTATCGTGTGGAAAAGAGAGGAAGAACCACCCGCGCAATACGTTAAACTCCCCTGCGATAGAAGTTGTCTCTTGACAAACCCACTGTGCTTTTTTGTAATAATATTTGTGTATTATTCAAATGCGGAGAGTATTTTATGTGTTCTAACTAAACAGTGAAGGCCAGGTTTGCACAACGGCTCCCGACCGAAACCCTCCACTCTGAGCACGTGATGTGTTGTCACCAAATGGCCCACAGCTGATGGAAGGAAGAGGCTCAGATGGTGACAAATACAGACATGCAGTCTGTGTCCCACACTCTAAGCTGCATGTAAGCCAGCGCGCAGAAGGCGGCTGAGTAAACCACATAGATTTTGCGAATCATCAAAAATGGAAAGAGAGCCATCCTTACGTTCTATTTCCAGAGAGTGAAGCAGCCAAGAATGGAGTCTACGGCGCAGGGGTGTCAGCGAGGGGCCCGCAGGGAGCCCCCTCCCTTCTGCCCCTGCGCTTGGTTCCTGTGAGTAGTTCTCTTTCTGGAAGGCCGGCCAGGCCAGCACCCTCTCCAGCTCTACATTAATGATGGGTATGCAGAGTCCCAGCATTCAGAGCAGACTGGAGACGTGACCTCTGAGCAAGACAGGTCAGGGGAGGGGACAGAGCACCCCAACATGGCCCCCATGGGACGCTGCCCACCCTGAGCCCCTCCAACACAGCTCCCCAAGGAACCCTGAAACTTTCTCGGGGAAGAGTCAGTACTTGTCCAAACCCTCAATTTACAAATGAGCAGGCTGTGGCCTGCTGAGTTCATGTGAGCTAGTGTCCTGGGGAAAAGACCCATTTTCTGGTAGTTTTGCTAAAAACTGAAATGCTTTCTCTTCCTTGTAAACTCAAATTCAAATTTCTGGATTAAAATTCACTTCTTATAAGTTACTCTGCAAGTCCCCGCCATCCCTCTTTCCCAAATACCTATTCAGAAGTCACCTGGGTCAGTGAGGAGCACCTGCTTGGGGCCAGACACTGTGCTAAGCGCATGTCATTTGCTCTCAGTTAAGCCTCGCCAAACCCCCAGGAGATGAAACACAGCTGGAGGGCACTGTTGCACCCAGGCTCCCGGCCCTGGCAGAGAGGATCCTGGTCTGACTCCTGCAGCCTCAGACCCCCAGATGGGCTCCTGGGGCAGAAGGCCCAGCGTCTGTCCTTCTTCACACGAGGTGAGCTTTCCCAGCCAGGCCCATGGAGGACGCCCCGTGTACTGGCCAAATGCAGGCAGCAGTCCACCCCAGCTCCAGAGCTCAGAACCGGCCGGGCCTTGGCTGTCTCTGACTCTAGCCCATGACAACTGCTTCCAAGTGTGTCCTAAAACAGTGCAGGTGGGGGACGGCAACGGGATTGCGCAGGGCTCAGGAACCCGGGAAGGGCCTGTGTGTCTCAGCACAACATCTGAGGCACGACAGGAAGGGAAGCCGAGAAAGAAGGACAGGCCCGATGGGAATGAGGTCAGTGTTTTTGTTTTAGTTCCCAGATGTTAATTTTGCAACTGCTTAATTTTAGCCAAACTATCTCTTGTTGCCCTAAGTTTTAAGGACACAACTATGAATAAACCATGATCCACATCCATGAGGAAGCCCAAAGTTTATTCATTTTCGATGAATAATACCCCCAGGGGGAGTGTTACGGGAGAACAAGAAAGGGGTAAACCCAAACAGGCAGGATCTGGTCTGGAAAACGGGATATTGGACTGAATCGTATGGGAAGACAGACAGAAAAGGAAAAGCTGGTATATGATTAAAAAAAGCAATAGGGTGGGGATTAATGAGGGATAATCATCCAGGAAACAGACAGTTGAGATAAAAATAAGAAAATTCATTCCACTAATTGTTTTCAGGCACAAAGGCTAGTATTTAATACATAAATCTTATGTAGAGTCGAGTCAAAACAAAGATGGGGTTTGGGATGACTATTTTTTTGGAGGAAAGAGTAAAAAACTCCCTGGATGGTGTCTCCTCCTCTCTGGATGGAGTTCTTGTTTAAAAGAGATTGTAGATGTTAAAGCTTTGGGTGTTCAGTTAAAGATAGGATATTTAAGCCTGCTAGTTTCTGCTGCCCCCAAAACCCCACTCAAATGACAGGAGAGTCATGTTTATCTTAAAAACAAAGAACAAGACGGTACAATGCCAACATTATATTGAAAGCTGGAACGCAGAGACAGAGAGTAACCAACTTTTCAGACCCAGAGCAAGTAGATGCTAACCCAGCAAAGAGCACGCCGCATAGCGTGGAGAACCTTCTCGGAGCCCTCGGGGTCTAGAGTTGGCAGAATCGGGCCCATGGAGGTGAGGTGGCATTAAACTACGCTCTGGAGAGCTGGTTGGACACCCAGACAGCTTTCCTTTTCAGTCGAAAACCAAGTGTTTACTCCGTGAGGGTAAAGAGGGTTGAGAGGAGGGTGGGGGGCTGTGTTGAGAGTGGAGCTGAAGGAAATCGAGATGCCGGCAGCCTCCCCGACTGACCTTCCAGCAGGTTCACTTCAGAAGACACAGCGCTCTTCCTGGTGGCTGTGTACCCACTGACTTACTCTAAAACACGCTCCTACCGCACTTACTGTGTAACAGGCACAGTCCCAAAGACATTATAATGTTCTTGAAAGTTCATAACCTCCTCAGTGGTCCCTGCTTCACCAGTGAGGACGCCGATGGAGAGAGGAGACTCAGTAAGTGGCCAGGGATGCACAGCTCTATGTGGGAGGGGTGGATCCGAAGGCTGGCTGTCTGGCCCCGGAGGCCGCCTCTCACCTGCCGTGCCGGCCGGTACAGAACCCGCTCAGCGCCCTCCACCGAAGCCCATGGTCGAGAAGCATCGCCTACGTGAACAGGGCTTCCAAGACACTTTCTCATGAGGCCCAAAGTCTGGGCGATGGCCAAGGAGCTCCAGGTGTCTGAGCAAATCCTCTCATAGAAAAGGCACCAGATCAAGCCGACAAGCAAAAAGGGGAAAAGGTAAAAGCCAGTCAGAAGAGACAGAAACTATACAAGAAAGAAAGGGGACCCCAGGACCGTCCCTGGTTACAGGAGAGAACGAGCACATTTACAAAACAAGAACAGAATACATTTTTTAAAGGAGAAGATGATTCAAATAGCCAAGAGATCACTGTGAAAAAGTAGGAGGGTTGAAATGTAAGTATTCAAGCTCACCAGGGAGAGAAGGGAACCCCAGGGCCCTGGCTGGAAGGAGAGATGAAGCAATGAAGGAGTGGAAGGAGGTGGGGAGATGTGGACTGCCATCTGAAAGCCACAAGTTCCACAAGAGAGAGCAGAGAAAATGGGGAGAAGGAGCCCGTGGAGAAGCAAATGAAGAGAATGTCCCCAGAAGGTCTACGGAGCACCCAACATGATGGAGGAAAATGGACCCGCGCTGCTGCCTTTGCTGGGGACAGAGAGCCTGGTAATAATTTACATATGAGTGTCTGGGGCAGGACGCAGACGGGGAATCTTGGAGGCGGAAGACAATGCAGTATAACCACTGGACATCGGAGGGGGATTACTTCTGACCTAGATTGTTTTCTCAGACAAATGTTATGGGAATAGTAAGAATCTTCCCCAGGAAGGGATGGCATAATATCTTCATCCGACAAAGAGGAAGACACAACACAGTATGTAGGAGACGGGTTACCAGGGAGGGGTGGTGGGCTGGGGGTGGAGGACAGGGGTCCCGAGCTCCTCGGGGGCCCCACAGTGGGCCTCGCCGGGGGGAGCGTGCTGCCCTGGGACCTCCCGCAGTGCACCAGACTGACGTCCAATGTGCGCGCTGTCATAGGAGGAGCCACGTAACTGGGAGGGTCTGGTCGCAAGCCGCAGTGAGCGCCTAGGCAGGTGGGCGTGCGCGCACACGGTCACCCACTGCTGAGACCGTGTGGCCTACAGCTCCGCTGTCAACAGTGTGCCTCGGTCGTGACAACAGAACCGTGCCTAACACTCTCACGCAATGCCCGATAACGTAACTACACTGGGGGCAGAAAGCGTGCGAGCCGCAGTGGCCCAGAAGCATCCTGGCGTCGTCCTGTTCTTGTGGTGGGGAGTGAACGGCTTTCCATGGGAAGTTGTGCTCGAGGACAGACGCTTCCACGTTCAGGGATCTAGAGGTAGACAGCAGAAGGAAAGGCTGCAGGAATCGAGAGTCTTTCCCTCTAGGGAGCTGGGAAGAGAAAGGGCTGGTATTTGGGGTGCCCGGTTTTCATAACAAGCCCTATACAGCTACCTGACCCCCATGCTGACTTTGATGAGAACATTTACCAAACTTTTAAAAACTCGATGGCTCCTGCTGTTCAGCACGGTCACTGATAACTGCAGCCTGCCGGACCACGGACAGTGTGGGGGTTCCGGAAGCCATCCAGGAGTGCGTCCCAGATCCCAGACGCCCGGTCTGCTGGGCCAGCAGGGGGAGGGCGTGCACGCGGCTGGGTGGTCGCGTGCCTTCTCTCTGGGGCGCCCCTCTCCCGCGGCCGCTACCCTCCCTGCTGGCTCGTCGTAACTGACAAACGCTCGTGCCTTGACAACAGCCTGTCCTCTGTCGCTGACAAATTCCCCGGGGTTTTCAAGGTTGTAGCAGGGGGTCTGGGCTAACAAAGGCACTAAACACAGCTGTTTCAATGTCTGTATTTAAAACCAGTAAAATGAAGATATTTTTTGTTACCAACAGAACCACTTGGATGGGCTCTAAATGGGATTCTAATTCATGTGGTTCCTGGAGGTCACTGGAGGTCCCCAGGGGTCACGCACAAGCCCAGGGCCTGTCACTCCGCTGTTCCCCCCACAGCCAGGTGGCTCCCATGGCCAGTGTGCAGTGCTGAATGTTCTTTAACGCAGAACCACATACTATTTAAGCCACATACTCATGACGAGCCATTAGCAAAAACAAGAAGCATAAGAACGCTGATAGTAAAATACAAATTAGCAAAGAGCACATTTGCCTCAGAATGATCTATACCACCTCTGTAAGTTACAGTCATGTGATCAGATTCTTGTATTGCAGATCGTTATTTATGATTTTTGAAAATATTAAAAAGAAAAATAGGGGTGCCTGGGTGGCTCAGTCATTGAGCGTCTGCCTTCTACTCAGGTCATGATCCCAGGGTCCTGGGATCGAGCCCCACGTTGGGCTCCCTGCTCCATGGGAAGCCTGCTTCTCCCTCTCCCCCTCCCCCTGCTTGTGTTCCCTCTCTCACTGTGTCTCTCTCTGTCAAATAAATAAATAAAATCTTTAAAAAAAAAAAAAGAAAAGAAAAATAATATAGAGTGCAAATTATATACAAAGCAGCTTTTTAATGTCATGAGAATAAAGATAAGTTGGGATATAATATGCCACGTACGGAGAGGCATTTACAAATATTAGTCTGGAACGTGTTCTTCTTCCTCATCATACGGAAACATGTTTAAAAGAGCAAAACAGAAAAGGAGGAAGGAAAATAAAAAGGCCTGGTCTTCTTTAGCCCAAAATACAAAATTTTCATACAGAAGGTTATTTATGTCTATTCTTCATGACAAGATACATTATTAGATTTCAATCCATCATTTAGTTTATACTATTACAATTGTTATGTAATAACTGTAATTTTACATAAATATGTATAAATAAATATATAATGCAATTAAAATATAGTACATGCTATATTAATAATATATAATTATATAAAATATATAATATTATATTATAATCATCTGAAAACCAAACATGAAATAATCCTTCTTGAATTTGGAGACAATTAATGCTTTTTATTTACTACATCACTAATGTAAAGTACATTAACAGTACGTACCCTTGTTAAATGCGGAAAGTCAAATTGTTTTTTTCCTTATATTGTAAATATCAATAATAAAGTTTAGAAATGATAAAGTTACCATAAATTTTGTAATACAACCATTACTAATGCACTGATCTCAAACTAAGCTTTCACTTAAAATCACTTATTAACCACAGATGTTGTTAAAATGTGGAAATGATCTGGCTCTCTGAGAAAGGGAAGCCGCAGGCCCCAGCTGAAGCCCAGCCTGGGAGTCGTTCCGAAAGCCACATCCTTCCCCACCCCTGTGCCTGGCGCTGCGGGCGGCCCTGCAGTGGTGGGTGGATGGCTGTTGGGCTGGTCCGTCGTTGACTTCAGTCATTCACTGCGGCAAAATCTGCCCTGTACGTGCCTTCTGCCCCGTCCAGTCTGGGTGTGGAGCCCGACAGACTGGGGTCCCAGCCCTCACCGGCGGAACGGTGGAGCTGGGGGTAGGGAGCAGGTCTACAATACAGCTCACGCACTAAGCTCTGTGGGGATCAAGAGAAACTCCCAATCTGAGATGGACTACAGCCTCCAAAACTTTCTGGAGAATTCTTTCTGCATAATTCACCATATTTCCAGTGAGAATCATGAGCTTATCAATATTCACCTAAAGAACAATGTTACTTTCTGTGCACTCGAGCTGTTTTCTTTTTCTTTTTTTAACTATGATTCTGAAGGGAGAAGAGCCTAAGAAGAAAGAATTATTAGGAATTCTGAGAAAGAGACTTTTCAGTAGATGTGTGTCATCAACCCAGAAGTGCCCCTGATGAGCAGCAGACCGGGTTCTTTCTGGTGTGGGGCATCTGCTGGGGAGCCTCTGTGGCATCCATAGCCCACAATTTGCACCCTGAGCAGGAATTAAGTGCCTCCAGCACTGAGCAGGGAGCTGGTGGCTCTAGAAGGTTCTCCCCATTTACACGAACTGGAAGTAAGACCGTTTGGGGTGATTTACTGTGGGTGATTTACTGTGGGTGCCCGTGACATGGCTGGCCTTGGGTGCGTGGGACATGATATGGGGTGCTTTCATGAGAAGTCCACTGGGAGCAACAAAGCAATTATGTAAAAGGCCATTTCATCCCCTTCCAGAGCCCAGCTCACTGTGAGAAGCCGGGTTCTGCGTGTCTCAGGTTCAGAGCAGCGGGGTGGCTCCCAAGTGCAGGACAGCTCCCATCTGAGCAGAGCGGCTCTCCCACTAAGATTAGGCGGATCCCCACTGCCCTCGAACTCCAGCGGCAGCACGATTGTCCATGTGTGCATAGAGCTCGTGATGAAGCTCGTCCGGGTTTTAATTCATATTTCCCTCGGAGGTTGTAATTTCTATAGTTCTGTTACCTCTGTACGAGCGAGTGCCTCCTCTTCATCTGTGGTCACATTAATGTTACGGGAACACTGCAGGGCAACTTCCTGCGGGAAAACGAACTCGGGCTTTATAGACCACGTGCCTTCAACAATCTCTGTGATCGCTGAGACAGCAGAACAACCTCTGACCTGTCTTCCCTGCAGGAGCTTACGAACATCCCATGGTAAGAATGTGCTTGAGGGTGGTTTGCAGAATATACATATGATATTATTTACTATTACTATTTCCCAGTGTTAGAGAAAGAACTTACTTAAAGCAACTCCTACCTAGTTTCCGTTTGTTTTTTCAGTTCATTCCATGTATGTCTGTGTGCAGGCACAGTTCTAGACTTTTGGGACATGAGTGGATAGCAAAGTCTCTGCCATGTGGAGTGTCATTTTGCAGCAGGAGAAGACAGACAATAAATGTGTGAAGAAATGAACATATGATCCATTAGGGGAAATTGGTTACTTGGACTTCCTTAAGATGGACGCTTCTGCTCTACAAGATATCCCGTCAGGACAATGAGGTGACAAGCAACAGATTGGGGAAAGTATTTGAAAACCACATATTCAACAAAGGACTAGTATCTAGAATATTCAGTGAACTCTCAAATTCAACATTAAAAAATCTAGTTAGAAAGTGGGTGAAAGACATGGTCAGAAATGAACAGACATTGCACCGAGAAGATACACAGACAGCCAATAAGAAGACATTCAGCATCGTCAGCCATCAGGGAAACGCAGACCGAAGCCACAGTGAGACCACCACACACCTGTCAGAATGGCTGGAAGAAAAAGGAGGAAAAAGGAGTGACAACAGCAAATTTGATGAGGAGGCAGAGAGGTGGGATCCTCACACATCGACTGTGGGAATGTAAAATGGCCGAGCTATCATGGAAAACACGTGGGCAGTTTCTTTAAAAAATAAAACTAAACATGCAATTACCACAGGACCCAGCAGTTGTCCTCTGAGCATTCATCCCAGGGAAGTGGGAATTTGTATTCGCACAAAAGTGTGTACGCAAGGGTTTACAGCAGCTGCATTCATGGTAGCCCAAGATTGCAAACAGCCCTGACGTCCTTCAGCTGGTGAACGGCTGGGCACTGGCCCGTCCATACCATGGGCCCTGCTGATACCCTAACAGCCTGGATGAGGTTCCAGAGAATTAGGCTGAGTGAAAAAAGCCAATCGCTAAAGGTCATAGACGTTCTTGACATGACAGATGAGGGTTGCAGGTGGAAGTGGGTGTAATTCTAAAGGGCAGCAGGAGGGACCCTTGGGGGAGGGGTGTGGTGTCTTGGCTGCGGTGCGGGACACGTGTGCGTGCACACACACACACACACACACACTAGTGAGGACAGTACACCTGGGCATTCTGACCGAGACCAGTGGGATGAATCAGCCACAATGTCCTGCTTGTGGTCACGTCTTACAGTTTGCAGGATGCTGTCGTTGGAGGACGCAGGTTAAGCGTGCGGGGGATCTGTACGTTATTTCTTCCAGCAGCATGTGAATCTGCAATTATCTCAGAACAAGAACAAAGAAAAATGTATAATTTCACATAATGACAAATGCCATGAAGAAAGCCCCATATATTCTCAAGTGAGGGACAGTGGATGAGGGGAAACGGCCAGCACAGCTCTGTTGAGGACATAGTGCGGCTGAGTGTCTGGAGAGCCCCACCTGGCTGGCGTTACTCGTGTTTTGCACCTAAGCTGTCTGCTAAACCCTCCACTTAAGAGCTCATCCTGGGAATTCCATTATAAATGATCACAAGCAGCATATGTGACAGGAAACTGAGCGGCAGGAGCCGTAGGTACATAATCCTTCCTACTGCCCCTGAATAATTGGGAAAAGGTGATGCCCTATAAGATCATGTCACTAAGGGAAGTCACTCATTAGTGGATCGTTCTGGGAGTTCTTATATAGTGAAAGGTCTGCTGTGCAAAGAACAGGCATTTCAGCTCACTCCATTCTATTTTCTAAATTCTCTTTTTAAGAAGAAATTTCTGTTTTACGTACCAGTTGTCTTAAATCGGAATATTTATATTCATTTAGTAAGAAGCTTCAAATACCCTTCAAGGGTGTTTAGCCGATAATCCATTCACCAGCGACTTTTTAATCCACGTCTGGTGAGGACTCAGTGGAGAACACAAACAGCCGGGGCGTCTCTCTTCCGAACGGGGTGGGTGTCTGGTGCTGTGTGAGCCCAGGGGACCAGGAAAGGCGCCGGCTGCCCCGTCCAGCGGGGATGGGAGGACGGAGGGGTGGCACCTGCAGGATACCTCAGAGGAAAGTTGGGGGCAGGGTGGGTGGAGTTCCATGTGAGAAAACAGAAGGAATTTCAACGCCCTGATTCGTGAATGTGTTCATGGAGAATGCAACGCGCGCCAAATAAAACCCGTCCCTTTGTCCACAAAACTCTATTTTGTAGACGCCTATCACTTTAGGGAAAAACCTGTCCTTGTCCCAACTGTTTTCGGATGTATGTGCCCTCAGACTTCTCTAGACACGATGCTCTCCAGGTCTCTCTCCCTGTGACCTTCAATGAACCTGAGGGGTCCCCAAAGTGATGGTAGAACAGGAGATGCTTAAAGTGATATAGGTGAATTTCTGGGATCCCCAGAAGAGTAGGACATTGTGTAAATTAATTTAATGATATTTTATCAAAATGTGATTTTTAAACAAAGTGCTAGCAATACATCGGATGGAGTGACTTTGGTCATTAATGTCCTATCCTATTCATGCATTTTCAACCACCTAATTGGTTTGCTTTATGTTGGTTCATTTATAAGATTTATTTAAATTTGTCTATTTGGCATTGTTCATTTGTGAGAAAAAACATGCATTTTCATAAAACCACTCTACTGAATACCATCCAACCCATTCTTAGCCAGTTTAGTAAGCAGCATCTCAGAACTTATTCAGAGTAACTATAAATACTGACCATAGATTGGGCATAAAGCCCATATAAACACTATATTTGGGTGTAGCTTTATAGTTATAGCAAATACAAAATTTAAATTATTACTTAAAATTGCATTTTGTTTTCTTTTTTAATTAGCAAATATCATGCTCTTGTAAGATCTTTTCTGTGGAAGGACTGCCGCTTATGTAGGTCTTTTGGAAAAGGGCAAACATAAACACACACGTGGCAGTCGGCCGATGACATGAGCTGCGGGCACACTCAGACATAGCATACGTGCTTCTGCAATTAGCCCCTAAACCATCCATACCGTCTCCGTACTTTGCAGACACAATCACAAAACAACTCTCACACTGAATTTTATAAGAATTTGCTTACGGTTTTGTGTCATTTTCACATCACAAACTGTAATTTGGTTTTCTAAGGGACTTTTCTATTGTGAATCATTTATCAGGAATTAGCTGGTCGCGGCAGCAGGTGGTCACGTCCACCGTCCTGGCCCGCGGCGTGTTCTGCCTGCGCGTTTGGCCTGGTCTCACCCCCTCGCTTCAAGTGCATCAAAAGCAAGCAAACCGCCCCGAGAACCACATCCCTTTTTACGCAGAACTTTTCTTTTATTGTATATGTTAACCTCATTCCTCTGCCTTTTTATTCTTCCCTAGAGTGACTACATCTGGAAGGGGGAAAAAATGTAGTTATCAAGCCCAATCAACTGTTTGTGTCTCTGAAACTATCAACAACATCCGGTCAAGGAAGTTCTGGTCGGCCCCACAGACGTATGGCTGTCCAAGGAGCCGCATAAAGGTAACAGTTCTGTCGTATTTTAGGCTTTACGTGCAGACAAATGTTTTATATGTTTACCTTGAAAAATCTTGCTTCGAAAAAGCATAAAGATAGGTTTTAAATGCAAGATTTTTTTAAATAAAGACCACAGTGTCCCTTAATTTTAATAAACAAGCTCAATATAAAGTCAGAATTTATAATCTATTACTAAACATAGACTCCAGTAGTCTTCTATTATTCAGCTATAACATTATCCCCAGAATAATTTCATAGCCACATTAATAGGTCTGTTCACCCTTTGGCAGGTGTACAGAAACTCCTTGGTGTGAAGCTCTTTAAAATCAGATCTGTATTTCCACTGTTAGTTCTGTTCGGGGACATTTTATCTTTAAATAAATTAAGCACGTCTTTAATTAGGGCCTAAGTTGCGCTGCCCACGGCCTTTATAGTTTGCTGTTGATCCTAGTTGATAAAACTCCTTGGGTGCCACTGTGGACCTTGAGAGCCATGCTCCTTGCAAAACTTTAGGTTATGGCTAAATTTCCTTTTTAAGCATTTTTTAAAATTGTGGTAAAATACAAATAACATAAAAGATACCATTTCATCCATTTTTAAGTATACAGTTCAGAGGCATTAAATACATTCCCACAGCTGTGTAGCCGTCCGCATACCCATCTCCAGAATGCTCTCATCTCCCCAACTGGAACTCGATGTCCGTTGAGCATCGCTCCCCAGCCCTTCCCCCACCCCGGATGCCCGCCAGCCACTTCGCATCCCTGTGAATTTGACTATTGCCGGCACTTCATTCAAGTGGAATTGTCCAGCATTTGTCTTTTCATGTCTGGCCTATTCCACAGAGCACAATGTCCTCGAGGTCCATCCATGGTGTAGCAGGTGTCAGAACTTCCTTCCTTTTTAAGGCTGAGTAATATTCCATTGTCCGGATAGACCACAATTTGTTGTCTGTTCATCTATAGAAGGATACGTAGGTTGCTTCCATCTTTTGGCCATTGTGAATAATCCACTAAGAAGGATGTGCAAGGATCTGAGTCCCTGCTCTCAGTTCTCCTGGGTAGATACCCAGAAGTGGAGTTTGCCGGATCATATGGTAGTTCTATTTTTAATTTTCTGAGAAACCATCCTACTGGTTTCCACACCAGCTGCACCATTTTACATTCCCACCCACAGGGCACAGGAGCCCCATTGCTCTACATCCTCCCCAACACCTGTTATTTTCTGTTTTCTGGGGTTTTTGTTTGTTTAATAGTAGCCATCGTGATGGATGGGAAGTGGTACCTCACTGTGGTTTTCATTTCCATTTCTCTGATGATTAGGGATGTTGAGCACCTTCTCATGTGCTCAGTGATCATTCGTATGTCCCTTCTGTCCCCTGTGCTCTTGGGTCATTGCTGAGAAATCAGCGCACAATCCAATGTCATAAAGGTTCTTCTCTATATATTCTTCTAACAATTTTGTAGCTTTAGTTCTTCTGTTTAGGCCTGTGTTCCGTTTTGAGTTAATTTTTGTGTGTGCTGTAAGTTAGAGGTCAACTTCGCTCTTTCGTGTGTGGATACCAGTTGTCCCAGCACCATTTGTTGAAAAGACCGTCCTCTCCCCATTGAGTGGTCTTGGCTCCCTTGTCAAATCATTTAGCCATATATGGGAGGAGTTATTTCTGGGCTCTCTATTCATTTCTATTTCTAAGTGTCTGTCTTTTTGCCAGCATCGGATTTGGTTACTGTAGTTTTGTAGCAAGTTTTGAAATCAAAAATTATGAAACCTTGGATTTGTTCTTCTTTTTCAAGATTGTTTGGCTATTTGGGAGTCCCTTCAGATTCCATATGAATTTTAGGGTGGACCCTGCTATTCCTACAAAAAAGGATATTGGGATTTTGATAGGGATTGCACTGAATCTGTAGATCACATGGCTGAGTTCCTTAATCAGACAGAAGTAGGGGTTTTCGTACTTTATAGCAGTGAATTTCCGTATCCCACTTAGGCATGTAACATTGCCTTAAAAAATTCTTTTTTCCAAATTTGAAAAAAAATTCAGGTTTTATTATTGGTTTTTTGGAGGCTGGTCAGGTGAGCAATGAGCAATTATATAAGAATGTTAAACACAAAGTTTTCTAAAATTTTCACTGAGGATGAAGATACAATTCTGTTTAATTTATTGAAACACAACATTTTGAAGGCTTTTATTCTTCAGCCGTTATTTCATAGTAGAGAGCCATCGATGTCACAGAAATTTCCACATAATTGGCCATCGAGGGTAAGCGTATCTGGCATTCAGTAGTTCTTTGTTCATAATAAGACCATAAAAGACACAGAAACTTAGATATTGTGCGGCATCGCCCCAGACCACGTCGATATTAATGACGGGGGAGGTACTGTATGACTTGGTGTCACTTTCACCCCGTGTGTCAGTTTTGATATAATGACATCTCTCAAGGACTGAGCCCCAGCTGAGCATCAGCACTGGGCAAGGCCTGAATTCCTCCCAAACTCCACAGTCGAAGTGATGAATCTTCCCATTTTAAAGGCCAGTGAAGGGAAGATTAGAGATCGTAGGTGACCGTCCTAGGATGGCATGATTAAGTGGCCAAGACGGTACCTGACCTACAACGGAATAGAAGGGAATTTTGGTAAGAAATCCAGATTTAACACAAATCACTAATTCCAAGTAGCCTTTACACTTCAGGGTTTAATCCAAGCCTGTTTTCAAACTGAATGAAAATACTGAGAAGTCAGCATTAAAATAGGATATGACAAAGAAATTACTCAGAAGGCTTCATTTAAAATACACTTTCCTGTCACAGGTACCAAGGAACAAATGGGTGTGAATCAGTTTTCTCATCAGTTGCCCATTTTTAACTCTGTTGAGTACTTAATTTATGTTGGGAATTCCTGTAGTCTCTGGAGGTATAAAAATGAATGAAACATGACCATTGTCCTCGAAGAGTTCAGAAACTGAACAAACATAAGGCTTGGTAAGGTCTGTGAGACCAGACCCGACGGCCCTTCCTCAGAGCCAAATGTGTGCCTCGTTTCCTTCTCTACTCCAGAGCCGAGCACACGCCCCAGCCCCCGTGAGGCACTCGGTCACTTCCCATCGAGTCAACAGAGGTCTAGATGAGGTGATTTAGGAGGCGCAGGAGAGACTTTAACTCTGATTCAGGAGGCCAAGGATGTCTTTGTAGAGGAGGTGACCCCAGACCTGGGTCTTCAAAGGTTAGCCCAATAAATGGATAAATATAGGAGTGAGTTTACTCATAGGGGAAAATACAAAGCTCAGAGATGGGATCAAGGCACAGATTCCTGTGGCTTGGCCTGTCCAGCAACGTATTAGGACAAAGGGCTTCGTTCCTGGTGACTCGGGTTTGGTGCTCATAAAACAAGTCTGTGTGCTGTATGATTTCTGCGGTCCACAGAGAGAGGGTGTTATGTCTCTCCTTTCCCCTTCAGATGGAGGGAATAGTGTGGTCCACCCTAAGGTTCTGTCTACCTGCTCTCAACCCTAGAGACTGGTCACCGCTGTCTCTCATCTGCCCACCACTCTTCCTACCTTCAGCACCAACATTACTGGACTCAACCGTCCAGATTCTAGTTTAGCTGATGCTGTGCAGCCGTTTGAACTGTAGATTCTCGGGATTGTTCTTTTGTTGATCCTACTCTTTAGATTACAACTCAAAGTCAGAAATACTCCGGGGGAAGGGCCCCTGGTACCGACCGCCCTTGCTAAGCAGCGACCGTTCTTCCTTACCTGGGATTCTACCACTGTCCTCCCCGTGCCGTATTTCCTGTCCAGGCAGCTAGCCTCCTTTAGCGTCCCCAGGGAAGAAGGACTTTGGGGCTTGCTCTTATGGGAAAAATAAAAGTGCCATAGAACAAGATTCAGATTCAGGGCAATTTTTTTGTCCCAGTGTGTCCCAATTAGCCACTGTGATTGCTGAGCCGCGGACACCTGTGCTGTCTCTGCAGCTGCTGCTCTAGGAAATCCAATTTCCTCTGAGCCAGAGCCCAAAGAGAAAATCACACTCTGCATCCAATTTCCATGCTAAAGACTTTACTTAAAATAAAATCAATATCTGTTTCCCAAAAAATGTCCTGAATTGTGTTCTGAATGGCGACTATTTTAAAAGAAAAGCGTATTGTGAGTCCAGAAGGAGGAATCTGCTGAAATAGTTCGAACTTTATAAATCTGTGTTCTTTGACCCATTCAAATGAATTTCTTTAAAACAACTAACAAATACCATTAGGTTTCGTCCCAGCACTGCCAATAACCATTTGTATGCCTTTGGGCAAATCGTGTCAAATCCTTTTTCTGTAGAATAAGGATAAAGGGTTAAATCAAAGAAGATGGTTTACCTGAAAACAATGTAAAGTGCACTTGATGACATGACGCTAAATATTTACTAAGTATCCACTCTGTGCAAGCTGGCTCTCAAAGTGCTACTCAGCATCCCCCCCTCAGTCCTCAGGACAGGCTGTGAAATTGTTACTATTCCTACCCATCATTTATATTAGAGGAAACTAAGGTGCAGAGGAGTTCAGTTAGTAAGTGCCACAGATAGGATCCAAAGCTGGGTAGGTGTGTATTTTAACTTTCCAGCCAGCCTTCTTTACTGGGAACTGTCTCTGTCCTGCCCCCGAAGCCTATGCACACATTACACATTTTCATTCTTGTGTCTATTTCCGCATGTAGTTGCAATATATTATCTGTTTGTATACATAGTGCACTATGGGCATATATTAGCATACACACCAAGAATTTGCAGAAGGGCTGGGTTGCCACTCAATGTCTCTGTTTTGCCCCACTGGCAGGACACTGTTAATATAACTCACAATTCACCACCGTCTGACACGCTTCTCCAGAAAACAACCACGTAATCTGAGTCATGCTTTCTTAGGATCATCTCTAACTCATGACATTCTTCCGATTGTTTTCATAGTGATTCATTCATATTGCTGAGGTAATTCTCATGACTTCTGCTACTCTCCATTTTAACAATATTTGTTAAATGTGAGGTCATGAAATCTTCCGGATAGCGAAAAAATAAATGAAGGTGCTCGAGCTTTGATTTTTCTGGAATTTAGTTTAGGAAGCAGAAGAAATTTGCTTTTCTCATGACTTGTATCAAGGTCAGGGACCACTACTCTCTTGGAAAGTAGGATGCAAACCGCTAATACCTGCTTTCCTGCCCCACAGTGTGACAGAAACTGCGAATCATGAAGTTTCTTTCTTCCCAGCAGAGAACAATCACCTTCAGTCAGTGGGCGTTTTGATTGAAGCGAAGTTGGGAAGTAGGTAAGGTCATGTGGGACCGCAGATCACTGAGGGACTCAGATCTAGGGGCAGCCAGGCATCACAAAGGGCTTCAGACAGCCCGCGTCCACCTAGGGGGACGGGTGATCACCAGACTGGAGCTTCTCTCTGCGCTGGAGGGCCCCGGGGCCGTGAAGGGAGGTCAGACATGTGGGCCACCTTCCGTGTGCACGCACTCCTCGCCCATTGTGTGTGAGATTGGGAGGTACCAACGGTGCCTCAAGGCCCCACAGGTCCATGACGCCTTGGGGTGACTTGATTTTTCCACACTTGAGCTTCAGAGTTTGAAAGCCCTTTCCTGCTTTTTACCCTGGGAGTAGACTAGGGAGCTTTCCCAACCCAACGATGTCAGGAGAGCACAGCATTCCATCAGGGCAACCTCGGCTGCTCCACCAGTTCCTGACCTCAAAAGGTCAATAGTGGAATATGCTAACACTGTCCCTGAGATCACCAGTACCAATTGTTTTGAATAATTGACTGTGCATCACAAATTTCTCAAAAAAACCCAGAAGCAGAAACACCTCTGGAACAGGTGCCATGCGCACAGTATTTGACTTTGTGAGTAGCCCATGCCTTAGGAGCTGACAGTCAGAGGTCCGACACACTCCGCAGTTTACATTAGAGAACCACACCTCTCAGCAGGGCCCTTTGCAAAACCCTGTGGAAACTAAAACTATAATTATCCACTGAAACTCTGTGTCTGGTAAGCAATGCGTGTCCTGGAGCCTTGGTGGGAGATTTTGTGGTGGTGGTTTAAGTTAAATACCAACTTGGTTTACTACTTTTATATCTCTTCCTTAATAATACTTTATGTCCTTTTCTGTGGTCTTCATTTTTGTTTGACACAAACATTGTGCACCATTTATTTATAAAGATCTATCGTTAATATGTTTGGAGAAGCACATTCTGCTTGAAGAACTAGTAACATCTCCCATCTAAACTTTTTATAATTAAAACTCTTGTCTGCTAACATCAATAGTTCCTTCTATATGTAATCAGCTAAATTTTTGTTATCACAAAGAAGTAGTGTGTTGAGCTTTTAAATTTCCCTCCAAATGATGGAAACTTGTAATGAGTCACTATCCCAACTCTTATACAGTCAACGGCCTGTACTTAATGAGGTGGAGTCCGTCTGCTAACTCCCAGAGGGGACTTGCCACGTGGCCACGTTCCATGGGAGGTTCTAGCGTGGCCGCTGGAGGTGCTTTTTCTTTTTCTTTTTTTCTTTTTGGGAAGAAATACAATTATCCTCCCATGTGCATCTTCACTAGCCTTGTAGACATATTCTGATTTGGCCAGGATAGGAGTCATGTCAGCCCGTAACTCACTGGTAGGCTTCATGAGCAATTTACATCCAGTGTAAAATTCATGGTTGGAAATTAGTCGATATTTGCTAAAGCATAATGAATGACACATTGCAGTCGTGAAAGGGGTGTTACGAGATAATATAGAAGTTAAATGAATAAACCTTCCCTCAGCAAACTCACTTTTAAAATATGGAAATTTGAGTG
The DNA here is from genome assembly GCF_004348235.1 of Phoca vitulina. Lineage (NCBI taxonomy): Eukaryota > Metazoa > Chordata > Mammalia > Carnivora > Phocidae > Phoca > Phoca vitulina. Next base: position 1,189,455 of record NW_022589745.1, on the reverse strand, counting down.
CATGCATTCTGTCAGTGTTGCCTTAATAAACAAAACAAATAAACAGGAAACAACCCATTGGAATACAGCAGAAACAGGTGGGCAGTGACTTGTTTGCATGCCGGATTTAACAAAAAATATTAGGTGAAAAAGAACCACAGGTATGGGAAGATATTTCAGAGAAGACATAAGCAGCTTTCATCGTGGGAAAGATGCTCGACCTCATTAACGCCGTAAATTCACGGCAGAGTTATGATGTTGCTGCGCCGCGTCCCTACTGGGCAGCAGTGATCACACAGCGGTACTGGGGAGTACGGCCTGCAAACAGTCATTCACAGTATCACTGTCTCACTGAGCTTGGAAGGGGTGTGCCCTTCACACCAGCGACTGTGCTTCTAGAGACTCAGTGGAGGGAAGTCACACGCGTGACGTGTTCATAAAGCTGCAGCAAGTGAGCACAGCCTCTGCAGGGCCCCTCAACCGGCTCCAGGACCTGGACCAGCTCTGTGGCTCTGCAGGTCTCGGCTCCCTCTTCTGTATGTCAGGAACCGGACGCGAACCTGGGGGGGTTGTGGTGAGGCCTGAATTAATTAAGTGGCATGTGTCACATTGCGAGCATTTAGGAGAGTTGGATATTTTTATGACGCACATTGTGGACTTATTTGTAAGACTGGATTTTGGAAGCAAGTTAGCTGTTCATCCCCAGAAGTCTGATTAAATAAATTACGTTGTATTTATACAATAGAACAGTATGAATTAATTTTTTAAATGAAGGAGCTGATATGAACTTAGCCCAACATGTATTGTGAAATGAAAAATTGCAGGGTGCAAAACTGAGTGCACGGGGGTACCACGAGTGTATCTGAAAGCATGTTTATACACAGAGTCATACGCTTGTCAGTGTATCGAACGTCAGGGGAGGGAGGCACGAGGTCCCACAGAGGAAGGCATTAGACCACATGGGGAGGAAGAACGCTGTCCCGTGTACATGCATGTTCCGCTTTAAAGTCATCTACTTTTATATCCACCGAGTGTTCATGGAGAGACTGTGTGTGAGCCCCCGTGCAGAACCTGCGAAGGATCCCTAAGAGATGCCAGACAGCCGAGCTGGGGGATCTGACGAACTCCCACAGGGCTTGGGGGGGCTCTGCGAAAGGTTCCAAGTGGACAGGGGTGCAGTCATGGGAAAAGGGTGCGCCGGGTAATGTCCATGCCAAACTCAGAGACAGGCCAGGCTCCTGGAAGGAGAAGGTGTCCGGAGGTCCTGACAATTCAGCAAACTGTGAGAGTAGTAGAGACACGATGTCCGCCAGCAGGAGGCGCTGTGGCAAGAAAGCAGGTCTTATCTGGAGAGGG